>NC_058523.1:10832037-11206270 GCF_904849725.1 Hordeum vulgare subsp. vulgare | reverse complement strand
AACCCCTAATGTTTCAGGTAATCAACCCGCAGTCCAGATTTAAGTCAGAAAACGAATCGCTTTTTTGCATTTTTCTGAAAACCCCCTGATGTTTCAGGTTATCAACCTGCCTTCCGTATTTTAACAAAAAAAAACTTAACTTTTTATCTAAAACAAAATTATCCATAACTTTTAAACCGTAGCTCCGATTTTAACATGTTATATATGAAATTTGATTAAAAAAATGTATAGAATCTAAATAGGATGTTATTTTTGGCTGTTGAATACTTCTTAAATATTATTTTTGGTGCAAACTTAATCTATAGTGCACGATCATTTTTCTCTCTTTCCGACGACGATACGAATTGCAATAAACATCCATTAAATTAAAACCAAATTGAGAGGAAAGAAAACATCGTTAACAACACATGCACACCTTTGGAAAACCTCATGGGGAGAAACAACATATTTCTCATCTTATTTCGAGTGACTGTATATTCAAACGCGTTTTCATTATGTGAGCACTAAAGCCATCGTCGGCAACACAAATGTGATGCCATGTGAAAATATATTGCGTTCAGAGCGTGTGTTATTTTCTCTTCCGTTGCAACGCACGGACTCTTTTGCTATCATATGCCAATGATCACGGTTCCATAAATTTTGGATGACAGAATAGAAACCCACAACATGAGGGAAAATAAAAAGGAACAAAAGAAGATATTCATTTTTTAGAGGACATAAATGGTACTTTCTCTATTCTGTTGAAGAAAACGAAGAGGGACTGAGCAGGATCTGGGCGGCGTTGTGCTGAAAAGCTAGCGATGATTACCTTGGCTCCCAGATCTGACTGCCGTGAAAAAAACAGAACTCGCCTGTCAAATAGGTCTCAGATTAGTTATCTCCTTGGTCCCCTCATGGATTGTTCGTCCTTGTGAAAGAAAGGAACATTGTTGGGAAAATCTAATTGGCAATGTGCGCACGGCTGTGTTGCCGTGCGGCGGGCAGACTGACCCATCTAATTTAAACATATCGTGTGGGACCATTAGATTAGAAAGAGGAAAGAGTTTTGCATGCTATAGACAACATGCGATTCCTTTTGATGTTTGAAATTCAAAAAGTTTTATCTACAAAACCGTTAATTCAATCAATGATCCGTTTTCACCATTGGCTTTCTTGCGACGAGTTCTTCGAAACTAGATGTCATGTCGATATGTTTCGTCAACTATTTTTATTTTCATTTATACTTGCCACATTTTTTGACCCACTTGTCATATTATTAACCACTTACTTGCCTAAAAAATAATTTGATTGTCATTTTTTAATGTTGTTTCGTACAAAAGCCTTGTAACAGATTTCGTTATACATGATATAAAAGCATGTCATTGGTTCTGTTTGCCAATTTAAAATATACCAACTTGTCAGATTTACAATGACTGACAAGTTGTATGAGACAATATGATGACGAGGTAGGATTAAAATGACAAGCACAAAAAATATATGTGGCAACTGTGATTTTATAAGTACCTACAAGCTTTACGAGACCACATGACAACTTGGTAGAATAAAAATGACAATCACATCAAAACATTTTGGGGACTGCATTTATAAGCATCGACAATCTTTGCACGAAACGACATAAAAAATATGGAAATTAAGTTATTTTTGTTGGGCAAGTAAGTGGTTAATAATATAGCAAGTGAGTGAAACAATGTGGCAATTAGGGGAGGAAAAAAGTTTATCGAAACTTGTCGACATGGGATCTAGTTTCGAAGATCTTGTCGCGACAAAGCCAACGGTGAAAACAGATCATTAACTCCGTAACAGCAGACCTTCCCTTGGAACGGCACCAGAAGAATGCTGCTAGCACTCTCCGGCAATCGAAACTAGAAGAATGTTGTTGACGGCCCACCAGCGCGTGGGATCGTAGCAGTTTTCGAGGGTAGAGTATTCGACCCAAATTTGTTGATTCGCCAAACAGGAGGTGAGAGAATACTCCCGAGTATTAACAGATGAATTTATCAGATTCAACCACACCTGAAAGATTAGTATCTACAAGCAAAGTAGTAACAGCAAAGTAGTATGATAACAACGGTGTCAGAAACGATCTGTAGACGGCAGACTATTTCTAACGATTGTATCAATGGCGCCAAGTTGCCTCGTTGACGGAAATTGTATGTTCCCGTCAACGACCAGCGATCAAGATTGTAGCAGGTAGCAGCAGCGTAACGAGTAATAGCAGTGGCAAGGAACAGCAGTAGTGACAGCAGTGACAAGTAGCAACAGTAGCAAGCGACAGTAGTAGCAACAGTAGCAGCAGAGCAAGACAAGTAACAGCAGCAGAGCAAGACAAGTAATAGCAGCAGTAGGACAAACTCGTAGGCAATGGTTCGGTGATTTGTTTGGATGATATTCATCATGCAACACTTATAACACAGAGAGATATGTGGTTAGCTCCCGTTCGTTAATGTGATGTAGGCATGCATTCCGTGTGTCGTCATACGTGCTTAGGAAAAAGAACTTGCATGACATCTATTGTCCATCCCTCCCGTGGCAGCGGGGTCCAAAAGGAAACTACGGGATATTAAGGTTCTCCTTTTAATAAAGAACCGGACCAACGCATTAGCACTTGGTGAACACATGAACTCCTCAAATTATGGTCATCACCGGGAGAGGTTCCGGTTATTGTCACTCCGGGGTTGCCAGATCATAACACATAGTAGGTAACTACAACTTCCAAGATCGGATCTAAAACACACATATATTGGTGACAACATAATAATTTCAGATATGAAATCATGGCACTCGGGCCCTAGTGACAAGCATTAAGCATGGCAAAGTAGTAGCAACATCAATCTCAGAACATAGTGAATACTAGGGATCAATTGTTGGGGAACGTCGCATGGGAAACAAAAAATTTCCTACGCGCACGAAGACCTATCATGGTGATGTCCATCTACGAGAGGGGATTTCCGATCTACGTACCCTTGTAGATCGCACAGCAGAAGCGTTAGTGAACGCGGTTGATGTAGTGGAACGTCCTCACGTCCCTCGATCCGCCCCGCAAACCGTGCCGCGATCCGTCCCACGATCTAGTGCCGAACGGACGGCACCTCCGCGTTCAGCACACGTACAGCTCGACGATGATCTCGGTCTTCTTGATCCAGCAAGAGAGACGGAGAGGTAGATGAGTTCTCTGGCAGCGTGACGGCGCTCCGGAGGTTGGTGGTGATCTGATCTCGGCAGGGCTCCGCCCGAGTTCCGCAGAAACGCGATCTAGAGGAAAAACCGTGGAGGTATGTGGTCGGGCTGCCGTGGCAAAGTTGTCTCAAATCAGCCCTAGAACGTCCGTATATATAGGTGGGAGAGGGGGGACCTTGCCTTGAGTCTCAAGGAGCCCCAAGGGGGTCGGCCGAGCCAAGGGGGGAAGTCCTCCCCTTCCAAACCGAATCCAACTAGGTTTGGAAGGTGGAGTCCTTCTCTCCTTTCCCACCTCCACTTTTTTTCTCTCTCTTTGATTTCTTATCCCTTTGCGCATAGGGCGTTCTTGGTCTGTCCCGCCAGCCCACTAAGGGCTGGTGCGCCACCCCCAAGGCCTATGGGCTTCCCCGGGGTGGGTTGCCCCCCCCCCCCCCCCCCCGGTGAACACCCAGAACCCATTCGTCATTCCCGGTAACTCCGAAAACCTTCCGGTAATCAAATGAGGTCATCCTATATATCAATCTCCGTTTCTGGACCATTCCGGAAACCCTCGTGACGTCCGTGATCTCATCCGGGACTCCGAACAACATTCGGTAACCAACCATATAACTCAAATACGCATAAAACAACGTCGAACCTTAAGTGTGCAGACCCTGCGGGTTCGAGAACTATGCAGACATGACCCGAGTGACTCCTCGGTCAATATCCAATAGCGGGACCTGGATGCCCATATTGGATCCCACATATTCTACGAAGATCTTATCGTTTGAACCTCAGTGCCAAGGATTCATATAATCCCGTATGTCATTCCCTTTGTCCTTCGGTATGTTACTTGCCCGAGATTCGATCGTTAGTATCCGCATACCTATTTCAATCTCGTTTACCGGCAAGTCTCTTTACTCGTTCCGTAATACAAGATCCCGCAACTTACACTAAGTCACTTTGCTTGCAAGGCTTGTGTGTGATGTTGTATTACCGAGTGGGCCCCGAGATACCTCTCCGTCACACTGAGTGACAAATCCCAGTCTCGATCCATACTAACTCAACGAATACCTTCGGATATACCTGTAGAGCATCTTTATAGTCACCCAGTTACGTTGCGACGTTTGATACACACAAAGCATTCCTCCGGTGTCAGTGAGTTATATGATCTCATGGTCATAGGAACAAATACTTGACACGCAGAAAACAGTAGCAACAAAATGACACGATCAACATGCTACGTCTATTAGTTTGGGTCTAGTCCATCACGTGATTCTCCTAATGACGTGATCCAGTTATCAAGCAACAACACCTTGTACATAATCAGAAGACCCTGACTATCTTTGATCAACTGGCTAGCCAACTAGAGGCTGTTGGAATTATGCCCTAGAGGCAATAATAAATGTATAGTTATTATTATAATTCCTGTATCAAGATAATAGTTTATTATCCATGCTATAATTGTATTGAATGAAGACTCATTTACATGTGTGGATACATAGACAAAACACCGTCCCTAGCATGCCTCTAGTTGGCTAGCCAGTTGATCGATGATAGTCAGTGTCTTCTGATTATGAACAAGGTGTTGTTGCTTGATAACTGGATCACGTCATTGGGAGAATCACGTGATGGACTAGACCCAAACTAATAGACGTAGCATGTTGATCGTGTCATTTTGTTGCTACTGTTTTCTGCGTGTCAAGTATTTATTCCTATGACCATGAGATCATATAACTCACTGACACCGGAGGAATGCTTTGTGTGTATCAAACGTCGCAACGTAACTGGGTGACTATAAAGATGCTCTACAGGTATCTCCGAAGGTGTTAGTTGAGTTAGTATGGATCAAGACTGGGATTTGTCACTCCGTGTGACGGAAAGGTATCTCGGGGCCCACTCGGTAATACAACATCACACATAAGCCTTGCAAGCAATGTAACTTAGTGTAAGTTGCGGGATCTTGTATTGCGGAACGAGTAAAGAGACTTGCCGGTAAACGAGATTGAAATAGGTATGCGGATACCGACGATCGAATCTCGGGCAAGTAACATACCGAAGGACAAAGGGATTGACATACGGGATTATATGAATCCTTGGCACTGAGGTTCAAACGATAAGATCTTCGTAGAATATGTAGGATCCAATATGGGCATCCAGGTCCCGCTATTGGATATTGACCGAGGAGTCTCTCGGGTCATGTCTACATAGTTCTCGAACCCGCAGGGTCTGCACACTTAAGGTTCGACGTTGTTTTATGCGTATTTGAGTTATATGGTTGGTTACCGAATGTTGTTCGGAGTCCCGGATGAGATCACGGACGTCACGAGGGTTTCCGGAATGGTCCGGAAACGAAGATTGATATATAGGATGACCTCATTTGATTACCGGAAGGTTTTCGGAGTTACCGGGAATGTACCGGGAATGACGAATGGGTTCCGGGAGTTCACCGGGGGGGCAACCCACCCCGGGGAAGCCCATAGGCTTTGGCGAGACACACCAGCCCTTAGTGGGCTGGTGGGACAGCCCCAAGGGGGCCTATGCGCCAAGAAAAGGAAATCAAAGGAAAAAAAAAAAAGAGGGAGGACGTGGGAAGGGAGGGGGACTCCTCCCACCGAACGAAGTCCAACTTGGTTTGGGGGGGGGGGAGTCCTCCCCCCCTTGGCTCGGCCGACCCCTTGAGGGTCCCTTGGACCCCAAGGCAAGGTACCCCTCCCTCCTCCTATATATATGGAGCTTTTAGGGCAGATTTGAGACGACTTTCTCACGGCTGCCCGACCACATACCTCCATAGTTTTTCCTCTAGATCGCGTTTCTGCGGAGCTCGGGCGGAGCCCTGCTGAGACAAGGTCATCACCAACCTCCGGAGCGCCATCACGCTGCCGGAGAACTCTTCTACCTCTCCGTCTCTCTTGCTGGATCAAGAAGGCCGAGATCATCGTCGAGCTGTACGTGTGTTGAACGCGGAGGTGTCGTCCGTTCGGTACTAGATCGTGGGACTGATCGCGGGATTGTTCGCGGGGCGGATCGAGGGACGTGAGGACGTTCCACTACATCAACCGCGTTCTCTAACGCTTCTGCTGTACGATCTACAAGGGTACGTAGATCACTCATCCCCTCTCGTAGATGGACATCACCATGATAGGTCTTCGTGCGCGTAGGAAAATTTGTGTTTCCCATGCGACGTTCCCCATCAGTGGCATCATGAGCTAGGTTCATGCGTAGATGTCTTCTCGAGTAGAACACAAAAGTTTTTGTGGGCGGTGATGTGCGTTTTGCTGCCCTCCTTAGTCTTTTCTTGATTCCGCGGTATTGTTGGATTGAAGCGGCTTGGACCGACATTACTCGTACGCTTACGAGAGACTGGTTTCATCGTTACGAGTAACCCCCTTTGCTCAAAGATGACTGGCAAGTGACGGTTTCTCCAACTTTAGTTGAATCGGATTTGACCGAGGAGGTCCTTGGATGAGGTTAAATAGCAACTCATATATCTCTGTTGTGGTGTTTGCGTAAGTAAGATGCGATCCTACTAGATACCCTTGGTCACCACGTAAAACATGCAACAACAAAATTAGAGGACGTCTAACTTGTTTTTGCAGGGTATGATTGTGATGTGATATGGCCAACGAAGTGATGTGATATATTGGATGTATGAGATGATCATGTTGTAATAGAAATATCGACTTGCACGTCGATGGTACGGCAACCGGCAGGAGCCATAGGGTTGTCTTTATACTAACATATGTGCTTGCAGATGCGTTTACTATTTTGCTAGGATGTAGCTTTAGTAGTAATAGCATAAGTAGCACGACAACCCCGATGGCAACACGTTGATGGATGATCATGGTGTGGCGCCGGTGACAAGAAGATCGTGTCGGTGCTTTGGTGATGGAGATCAAGAAGCACGTGATGATGGCCATATCATGTCACTTATGAATTGCATGTGATGTTAATCCTTTTATGCACCTTATTTTGCTTAGAACGACGGTAGCATTATGAGGTGATCTCTCACTAAAATTTCAAGACGAAATTGTGTTCTCCCGACTGTGCACCGTTGCTACAGTTCGTCGTTTCGAGACACCACGTGATGATCGGGTGTGATAGACTCAATGTTCACATACAACGGGTGCAAAACAGTTGCGCACAGCAGAACACTCGGGGTTTAGCTTGATGAGCCTAGCATGTGCAGACATGGCCTCGGAACACATGAGACCGAAAGGTCGATCATGAATCATATAGTTGATATGATTAGCATAGGGATGCTTACCACTGAAACTATACTCAACTCACGTGATGATCGGACTTGGGATAGTGTAAGTGGATCATGAACCACTCAAATGACTAGAGAGATGTACTTTTTGAGTGGGAGTTTAGCATATACTTTGATTAAGTTAAACTCTAATTATCTTGAACATAGTCTAAGTCCACTTTGAATATATTTGTGTTGTAGATCATGGCTCACGCAAGTGTCATCCTGAATTTTAATACGTTCCTAGAGAAAGCTAAGTTGAAAGATGATGGAAGCAACTTTGTAGACTGGGCTCGTAATCTTAAGCTAATCTTACAAGCTGGGAAGAAGGATTATGTCCTTAATGCTGCGCTAGGAGATGAACCACCCGCTACGGCTGATCAGAATGTTAAGAACGCTTGGTTAGCGCGTAAGGAGGACTACTCAATAGTTCAATTGTGCAGTCTTGTATGGCTTAGAACCGGGACTTCAACGTCGCTTTGAGTGTCATGGAGCATTTGAGATGTTCCAGGAGTTGAAGTTTATCTTTCAGAAGAACGCCCGGATCGAGAGGTATGAGACCTCCGATAAATTCTATGCTTGCAAGATGGAGGAAAACTCGTGTGTCAGTGAACATGTGCTCAAAATGTCTGGGTACTCAAACCGTCTAGCTGAACTGGGGATTGAACTCCCGCAAGAAGCTATCACTGACAGAATCCTTCAATCACTGCCGCCAAGCTATAAAGGCTTTGTGTTGAACTACAACATGCAAGGGATGAACAAGTCTCCCCGCGAGTTGTTTGCGATGCTGAAAGTCGCAGAGTCTGAACTCCGTAAAGAGCATCAAGTGTAGATGGTGAGCAAGACCACTAGTTTCAAGAGAAACGGCAAAGGCAAGAAGGGCAATTCGAAGAAGAGCGGCAAGCCTGTTGCCAATCCGTCGAAGAAACCCAAGGCTGGACCTAAGCCTGAAACAGAGTGCTTCTATTGCAAGGGTATGGGTCACTGGAAGCGCAATTGCCCCAAGTATCTGGCAGATAAGAAGGCGGGCAAAGAAAAATCAGGTATATTTGATATACATGTTATTGATGTGTACTTAACCGGCTCCCGTAGTAGTGCCTGGGTATTCGATACCGGTTCTGTTGCTCACATTTGCAACTCGAAGCAGGAACTGCGGAATAGACGAAGGCTGGCGAAAGACGAAGTGGCGATGCGCGTAGGAAACGGTTCCAAGGTTGATGCAATCCCCGTCGGCACAGTGTCACTTCAGCTACCATCGGGATTAGTGATGAACTTAAGTCATTGTTATTTAGTGCCTGCGTTGAGCATGAACATTATATCTGGATCTTGTTTATTGCGAGACGGTTACTCTTTTAAGTCTGAGAATAATGGTTGTTCTATTTCTATGAGTAACATCTTTTATGGTCATGCACCGAATGTGAGAGGATTGTTCATATTGAATCTTGATAGCGATACACATATACATAACATTGAGACCAAAAGAGTTAGAGTGAACAATGATAGCGCCATATTTTTGTGGCACTGCCGCTTGGGTCATATTGGTGTAAAGCGCATGAAGAAACTCCATGCTGATGGACTTTTGGAGTCACTTGACTTTGATTCACTTGACACGTGCGAACCATGCCTCATGGGCAAGATGACTAAGACTCCGTTCTCCGGAACAATGGAGCGTGCAAGTGACTTGTTGGAAATCATACATACCGATGTGTGTGGTCCAATGAGCGTGGAGGCACGCGGCGGATATCGTTATTTCCTCACCTTCACTGACGATTTAAGTAGATATGGTTATGTCTACTTGATGAAGCACAAGTCTGAGACATTTGAAAAGTTCAAGCAATTTCAGAGTGAAGTGGAAAATCATCGTAACAAGAAGATCAAGTTCCTACGGTCTGATCGTGGGGGTGAATATCTGAGTTTCGAGTTTGGTACTCACTTAAGACAATGTGGAATTGTTTCGCATTTAACACCGCCTGGAACACCACAGCGTAATGGTGTGTCCGAACGTCGAAATCGTACTTTGTTAGAGATGGTGCGATCTATGATGTCTCTTACTGATTTGCCGTTATCATTTCGGGGTTATGCATTAGAAACAGTTGCATTCACTTTAAATAGGGCACCATCGAAATCCGTTGAGACGACACCATACGAACTGTGGTATGGCAAAAGGCCAAAGTTGTCGTTTCTTAAAGTTTGGGGATGTGATGCTTATGTCAAAAAGCTTCAGCCTGAAAAGCTGGAACCCAAAGCGGAAAAGTGCGTCTTCATAGGTTACCCAAAAGAGACAGTTGGGTACACCTTCTATCTCAAATCCGAGGGCAAACTGTTTGTTGCTAAGAACGGAACTTTTCTCGAGAAGGAGTGTCTCTCGAGAGAATTGAGTGGGAGGAAGATAGAACTTGACGAGGTTGTCGAACCTCTCATCCCTCTGGATGGTGGCGCAGGGCAAGGGGAAACCTCTGTCATTGCGACGCCGGTTGAGGAGGAAGTTAATGATGATGATCATGAAACTCCAGTTCAAGTTTCTGTTGAACCACGCAGGTCGACGAGATCACGCGCTGCTCCAGAGTGGTACGGTAATCCCGTCTTATCAATCATGTTGTTAGACAACAATGAACCTGCAAATTATGAAGAAGCAATGGTGGGCCCAGATTCCAACAAATGGCTAGAAGCCATGAAATCCGAGATAGGATCCATGTATGAGAACAAAGTGTGGACTTTGGAGATACTGCCTGAGGGCCGCAAGGCTATTCAGAACAAATGGATCTTTAAGAAGAAGACGGACGCTGACGGTAATGTGACCGTTTATAAAGCTCGACTTGTGGCAAAGGGTTTTTCACAAGTTCCAGGAGTTGACTACGATGAGACCTTCTCACCCGTAGCGATGCTTAAGTCCGTCAGAATCATGTTGGCAATAGCTGCATTTTTCGATTATGAAATCTGGCAGATGGATGTCAAAACGGCGTTCCTTAACGGTTTTCTTAAGGAAGAGTTGTATATGATGCAACCCGAAGGTTTTGTCGATCCTAAAAATGCTGACAAGGTGTGCAAGCTCCAGCGATCCATTTATGGACTGGTGCAAGCATCTCGGAGTTGGAACAAACGCTTTGATGAGGTGATCAAGGCATTTGGGTTTATACAAGTGGTTGGAGAATCTTGTATTTACAAGAAAGTGAGTGGGAGCTCTGTGGCGTTTCTGATATTATATGTGGATGACATATTACTGATTGGAAACAATGTAGATCTTTTGGAGAGCATAAAAGGTTACTTGAATAAAAGTTTCTCTATGAAGGACCTAGGAGAAGCTGCTTACATTCTAGGCATTAAGATCTATAGGGATAGATCAAAACGCCTGATAGGACTTTCACAAAGCACATACCTTGATAAAGTTTTGAAGAGGTTCAAAATGGAACAGTCCAAGAAAGGGTTCTTGCCAGTGTTACAAGGTACGAGATTGAGTAAGACTCAGTGCCCAGCAACTGATGAAGATAGAGAGCATATGCGCTCCGTCCCCTATGCTTCAGCCATAGGTTCTATCATGTATGCAATGTTGTGCACTAGACCGGATGTTAGCCTGGCCATAAGTATGGCAGGTAGGTTCCAGAGTAATCCAGGAGTGGATCACTGGACAGCGGTCAAGAATATCCTGAAGTACCTGAAAAGGACTAAGGAGATGTTTCTCGTGTATGGAGGTGACGAAGAGCTCGCCGTAAAAGGTTACGTCGATGCAAGCTTTGACACAGATCCGGACGACTCTAAGTCGCAAACCGGATACGTATTTATTCTTAATCGGGGTGCAGTAAGCTGGTGCAGTTCCAAGCAAAGCGTCGTAGCAGATTCTACATGTGAAGCAGAGTACATGGCTGCCTCGGAGGCGGCTAGGGAGGGTGTCTGGATGAAGCAGTTCATGACGGATCTTGGAGTGGTGCCAAGTGCACTGGATCCAATAACCTTGTTCTGTGACAACACTGGTGCCATTGCCTTAGCAAAGGAACCACAGTTTCACAAGAAGACCAGACACATCAAACGACGCTTCAACCTCATCCGCGACTACGTCGAGGAAGAGGACGTAAATATATGCAAGGTGCACACGAATCTGAATGTAGCAGACCCGCTGACTAAACCTCTTCCACGGCCAAAACATGATCGACACCAGAACTGTATGGGTGTTAGATTTATTACAATGTAATTCACATGGTGATGTGAGGGCTGGATTATTGACTCTAGTGCAAGTGGGAGACTGTTGGAATTATGCCCTAGAGGCAATAATAAATGTATAGTTATTATTATAATTCCTGTATCAAGATAATAGTTTATTATCCATGCTATAATTGTATTGAATGAAGACTCATTTACATGTGTGGATACATAGACAAAACACCGTCCCTAGCATGCCTCTAGTTGGCTAGCCAGTTGATCGATGATAGTCAGTGTCTTCTGATTATGAACAAGGTGTTGTTGCTTGATAACCGGATCACGTCATTGGGAGAATCACGTGATGGACTAGACCCAAACTAATAGACGTAGCATGTTGATCGTGTCATTTTGTTGCTACTGTTTTCTGCGTGTCAAGTATTTATTCCTATGACCATGAGATCATATAACTCACTGACACCGGAGGAATGCTTTGTGTGTATCAAACGTCGCAACGTAACTGGGTGACTATAAAGATGCTCTACAGGTATCTCCGAAGGTGTTAGTTGAGTTAGTATGGATCAAGACTGGGATTTGTCACTCCGTGTGACGGAAAGGTATCTCGGGGCCCACTCGGTAATACAACATCACACATAAGCCTTGCAAGCAATGTAACTTAGTGTAAGTTGCGGGATCTTGTATTGCGGAACGAGTAAAGAGACTTGCGGGTAAACGAGATTGAAATAGGTATGCGGATACCGACGATCGAATCTCGGGCAAGTAACATACCGAAGGACAAAGGGAATGACATACGGGATTATATGAATCCTTGGCACTGAGGTTCAAACGATAAGATCTTCGTAGAATATGTAGGATCCAATATGGGCATCCAGGTCCCGCTATTGGATATTGACCGAGGAGTCTCTCGGGTCATGTCTACATAGTTCTCGAACCCGCAGGGTCTGCACACTTAAGGTTCGACGTTGTTTTATGCGTATTTGAGTTATATGGTTGGTTACCGAATGTTGTTCGGAGTCCCGGATGAGATCACGGACGTCACGAGGGTTTCCGGAATGGTCCGGAAACGAAGATTGATATATAGGATGACCTCATTTGATTACCGGAAGGTTTTCGGAGTTACCGGGAATGTACCGGGAATGACGAATGGGTTCCGGGAGTTCACCGGGGGGGCAACCCACCCCGGGGAAGCCCATAGGCTTTGGCGAGACACACCAGCCCTTAGTGGGCTGGTGGGACAGCCCCAAGGGGGCCTATGCGCCAAGAAAAGGAAATCAAAGGAAAAGAAAAAAAAAGAGGGAGGACGTGGGAAGGGAGGGGGACTCCTCCCACCGAACGAAGCCAACTCGGTTTGGGGGGGGGAGTCCTCCCCCCCTTGGCTCGGCCGACCCCTTGAGGGTCCCTTGGACCCCAAGGCAAGGTACCCCTCCCTCCTCCTATATATATGGAGCTTTTAGGGCAGATTTGAGACGACTTTCTCACGGCTGCCCGACCACATACCTCCATAGTTTTTCCTCTAGATCGCGTTTCTGCGGAGCTCGGGCGGAGCCCTGCTGAGACAAGGTCATCACCAACCTCCGGAGCGCCGTCACGCTGCCGGAGAACTCTTCTACCTCTTCGTCTCTCTTGCTGGATCAAGAAGGCCGAGATCATCGTCGAGCTGTACGTGTGCTGAACGCGGAGGTGCCGTCCGTTCGGTACTAGATCGTGGGACTGATCGCGGGATTGTTCGCGGGGCGGATCGAGGGACGTGAGGACGTTCCACTACATCAACCGCGTTCTCTAACGCTTCTGCTGTACGATCTACAAGGGTACGTAGATCACTCATCCCCTCTCGTAGATGGACATCACCATGATAGGTCTTCGTGCGCGTAGGAAAATTTGTGTTTCCCATGCGACGTTCCCCATCAGTGGCATCATGAGCTAGGTTCATGCGTAGATGTCTTCTCGAGTAGAACACAAAAGTTTTTGTGGGCGGTGATGTGCGTTTTGCTGCCCTCCTTAGTCTTTTCTTGATTCCGCGGTATTGTTGGATTGAAGCGGCTTGGACCGACATTACTCGTACGCTTACGAGAGACTGGTTTCATCGTTACGAGTAACCCCCTTTGCTCAAAGATGACTGGCAAGTGACGGTTTCTCCAACTTTAGTTGAATCGGATTTGACCGAGGAGGTCCTTGGATGAGGTTAAATAGCAACTCATATATCTCTGTTGTGGTGTTTGCGTAAGTAAGATGCGATCCTACTAGATACCCTTGGTCACCACGTAAAACATGCAACAACAAAATTAGAGGACGTCTAACTTGTTTTTGCAGGGTATGATTGTGATGTGATATGGCCAACGAAGTGATGTGATATATTGGATGTATGAGATGATCATGTTGTAATAGAAATATCGACTTGCACGTCGATGGTACGGCAACCGGCAGGAGCCATAGGGTTGTCTTTATACTAACATATGTGCTTGCAGATGCGTTTACTATTTTGCTAGGATGTAGCTTTAGTAGTAATAGCATAAGTAGCACGACAACCCCGATGGCAACACGTTGATGGATGATCATGGTGTGGCGCCGGTGACAAGAAGATCGTGTCGGTGCTTTGGTGATGGAGATCAAGAAGCACGTGATGATGGCCATATCATGTCACTTATGAATTGCATGTGATGTTAATCCTTTTATGCACCTTATTTTGCTTAGAACGACGGTAGCATTATGAGGTGATCTCTCACTAAAATTTCAAGACGAAATTGTGTTCTCCCCGACTGTGCACCGTTGCTACAGTTCGTCGTTTCGAGACACCACGTGATGATCGGGTGTGATAGACTCAATGTTCACATACAACGGGTGCAAAACAGTTGCGCACGCAGAACACTCGGGTTTAGCTTGATGAGCCTAGCATGTGCAGACATGGCCTCGGAACACATGAGACCGAAAGGTCGATCATGAATCATATAGTTGATATGATTAGCATAGGGATGCTTACCACTGAAACTATACTCAACTCACGTGATGATCGGACTTGGGATAGTGTAAGTGGATCATGAACCACTCAAATGACTAGAGAGATGTACTTTTTGAGTGGGAGTTTAGCATATACTTTGATTAAGTTAAACTCTAATTATCTTGAACAAAGTCTAAGTCCACTTTGAATATATTTGTGTTGTAGATCATGGCTCACGCAAGTGTCATCCTGAATTTTAATACGTTCCTAGAGAAAGCTAAGTTGAAAGATGATGGAAGCAACTTTGTAGACTGGGCTCGTAATCTTAAGCTAATCTTACAAGCTGGGAAGAAGGATTATGTCCTTAATGCTGCGCTAGGAGATGAACCACCCGCTACGGCTGATCAGAATGTTAAGAACGCTTGGTTAGCGCGTAAGGAGGACTACTCAATAGTTCAATGTGCAGTCTTGTATGGCTTAGAACCGGGACTTCAACGTCGCTTTGAGCGTCATGGAGCATTTGAGATGTTCCAGGAGTTGAAGTTTATCTTTCAGAAGAACGCCCGGATCGAGAGGTATGAGACCTCCGATAAATTCTATGCTTGCAAGATGGAGGAAAACTCGTGTGTCAGTGAACATGTGCTCAAAATGTCTGGGTACTCAAACCGTCTAGCTGAACTGGGGATTGAACTCCCGCAAGAAGCTATCACTGACAGAATCCTTCAATCACTGCCGCCAAGCTATAAAGGCTTTGTGTTGAACTACAACATGCAAGGGATGAACAAGTCTCCCCGCGAGTTGTTTGCGATGCTGAAAGTCGCAGAGTCTGAACTCCGTAAAGAGCATCAAGTGTTGATGGTGAGCAAGACCACTAGTTTCAAGAGAAACGGCAAAGGCAAGAAGGGCAATTCGAAGAAGAGCGGCAAGCCTGTTGCCAATCCGTCGAAGAAACCCAAGGCTGGACCTAAGCCTGAAACAGAGTGCTTCTATTGCAAGGGTATGGGTCACTGGAAGCGCAATTGCCCCAAGTATCTGGCAGATAAGAAGGCGGGCAAAGAAAAATCAGGTATATTTGATATACATGTTATTGATGTGTACTTAACCGGCTCCCGTAGTAGTGCCTGGGTATTCGATACCGGTTCTGTTGCTCACATTTGCAACTCGAAGCAGGAACTGCGGAATAGACGAAGGCTGGCGAAAGACGAAGTGGCGATGCGCGTAGGAAACGGTTCCAAGGTTGATGCAATCCCCGTCGGCACAGTGTCACTTCAGCTACCATCGGGATTAGTGATGAACTTAAGTCATTGTTATTTAGTGCCTGCGTTGAGCATGAACATTATATCTGGATCTTGTTTATTGCGAGACGGTTACTCTTTTAAGTCTGAGAATAATGGTTGTTCTATTTCTATGAGTAACATCTTTTATGGTCATGCACCGAATGTGAGAGGATTGTTCATATTGAATCTTGATAGCGATACGCATATACATAACATTGAGACCAAAAGAGTTAGAGTGAACAATGATAGCGCCATATTTTTGTGGCACTGCCGCTTGGGTCATATTGGTGTAAAGCGCATGAAGAAACTCCATGCTGATGGACTTTTGGAGTCACTTGACTTTGATTCACTTGACACGTGCGAACCATGCCTCATGGGCAAGATGACTAAGACTCCGTTCTCCGGAACAATGGAGCGTGCAAGTGACTTGTTGGAAATCATACATACCGATGTGTGTGGTCCAATGAGCGTGGAGGCACGCGGCGGATATCGTTATTTCCTCACCTTCACTGACGATTTAAGTAGATATGGTTATGTCTACTTGATGAAGCACAAGTCTGAGACATTTGAAAAGTTCAAGCAATTTCAGAGTGAAGTGGAAAATCATCGTAACAAGAAGATCAAGTTCCTACGGTCTGATCGTGGGGGTGAATATCTGAGTTTCGAGTTTGGTACTCACTTAAGACAATGTGGAATTGTTTCGCATTTAACACCGCCTGGAACACCACAGCGTAATGGTGTGTCCGAACGTCGAAATCGTACTTTGTTAGAGATGGTGCGATCTATGATGTCTCTTACTGATTTGCCGTTATCATTTCGGGGTTATGCATTAGAAACAGTTGCATTCACTTTAAATAGGGCACCATCGAAATCCGTTGAGACGACACCATACGAACTGTGGTATGGCAAAAGGCCAAAGTTGTCGTTTCTTAAAGTTTGGGGATGTGATGCTTATGTCAAAAAGCTTCAGCCTGAAAAGCTGGAACCCAAAGCGGAAAAGTGCGTCTTCATAGGTTACCCAAAAGAGACAGTTGGGTACACCTTCTATCTCAAATCCGAGGGCAAACTGTTTGTTGCTAAGAACGGAACTTTTCTCGAGAAGGAGTGTCTCTCGAGAGAATTGAGTGGGAGGAAGATAGAACTTGACGAGGTTGTCGAACCTCTCATCCCTCTGGATGGTGGCGCAGGGCAAGGGGAAACCTCTGTCATTGCGACGCCGGTTGAGGAGGAAGTTAATGATGATGATCATGAAACTCCAGTTCAAGTTTCTGTTGAACCACGCAGGTCGACGAGATCACGCGCTGCTCCAGAGTGGTACGGTAATCCCGTCTTATCAATCATGTTGTTAGACAACAATGAACCTGCAAATTATGAAGAAGCAATGGTGGGCCCAGATTCCAACAAATGGCTAGAAGCCATGAAATCCGAGATAGGATCCATGTATGAGAACAAAGTGTGGACTTTGGAGATACTGCCTGAGGGCCGCAAGGCTATTCAGAACAAATGGATCTTTAAGAAGAAGACGGACGCTGACGGTAATGTGACCGTTTATAAAGCTCGACTTGTGGCAAAGGGTTTTTCACAAGTTCCAGGAGTTGACTACGATGAGACCTTCTCACCCGTAGCGATGCTTAAGTCCGTCAGAATCATGTTGGCAATAGCTGCATTTTTCGATTATGAAATCTGGCAGATGGATGTCAAAACGGCGTTCCTTAACGGTTTTCTTAAGGAAGAGTTGTATATGATGCAACCCGAAGGTTTTGTCGATCCTAAAAATGCTGACAAGGTGTGCAAGCTCCAGCGATCCATTTATGGACTGGTGCAAGCATCTCGGAGTTGGAACAAACGCTTTGATGAGGTGATCAAGGCATTTGGGTTTATACAAGTGGTTGGAGAATCTTGTATTTACAAGAAAGTGAGTGGGAGCTCTGTGGCGTTTCTGATATTATATGTGGATGACATATTACTGATTGGAAACAATGTAGATCTTTTGGAGAGCATAAAAGGTTACTTGAATAAAAGTTTCTCTATGAAGGACCTAGGAGAAGCTGCTTACATTCTAGGCATTAAGATCTATAGGGATAGATCAAAACGCATGATAGGACTTTCACAAAGCACATACCTTGATAAAGTTTTGAAGAGGTTCAAAATGGAACAGTCCAAGAAAGGGTTCTTGCCAGTGTTACAAGGTACGAGATTGAGTAAGACTCAGTGCCCAGCAACTGATGAAGATAGAGAGCATATGCGCTCCGTCCCCTATGCTTCAGCCATAGGTTCTATCATGTATGCAATGTTGTGCACTAGACCGGATGTTAGCCTGGCCATAAGTATGGCAGGTAGGTTCCAGAGTAATCCAGGAGTGGATCACTGGACAGCGGTCAAGAATATCCTGAAGTACCTGAAAAGGACTAAGGAGATGTTTCTCGTGTATGGAGGTGACGAAGAGCTCGCCGTAAAAGGTTACGTCGATGCAAGCTTTGACACAGATCCGGACGACTCTAAGTCGCAAACCGGATACGTATTTATTCTTAATCGGGGTGCAGTAAGCTGGTGCAGTTCCAAGCAAAGCGTCGTAGCAGATTCTACATGTGAAGCATAGTACATGGCTGCCTCGGAGGCGGCTAGGGAGGGTGTCTGGATGAAGCAGTTCATGACGGATCTTGGAGTGGTGCCAAGTGCACTGGATCCAATAACCTTGTTCTGTGACAACACTGGTGCCATTGCCTTAGCAAAGGAACCACGGTTTCACAAGAAGACCAGACACATCAAACGACGCTTCAACCTCATCCGCGACTACGTCGAGGAAGAGGACGTAAATATATGCAAGGTGCACACGAATCTGAATGTAGCAGACCCGCTGACTAAACCTCTTCCACGGCCAAAACATGATCGACACCAGAACTGTATGGGTGTTAGATTTATTACAATGTAATTCACATGGTGATGTGAGGGCTGGATTATTGACTCTAGTGCAAGTGGGAGACTGTTGGAATTATGCCCTAGAGGCAATAATAAATGTATAGTTATTATTATAATTCCTGTATCAAGATAATAGTTTATTATCCATGCTATAATTGTATTGAATGAAGACTCATTTACATGTGTGGATACATAGACAAAACACCGTCCCTAGCATGCCTCTAGTTGGCTAGCCAGTTGATCGATGATAGTCAGTGTCTTCTGATTATGAACAAGGTGTTGTTGCTTGATAACCGGATCACGTCATTGGGAGAATCACGTGATGGACTAGACCCAAACTAATAGACGTAGCATGTTGATCGTGTCATTTTGTTGCTACTGTTTTCTGCGTGTCAAGTATTTATTCCTATGACCATGAGATCATATAACTCACTGACACCGGAGGAATGCTTTGTGTGTATCAAACGTCGCAACGTAACTGGGTGACTATAAAGATGCTCTACAGGTATCTCCGAAGGTGTTAGTTGAGTTAGTATGGATCAAGACTGGGATTTGTCACTCCGTGTGACGGAAAGGTATCTCGGGGCCCACTCGGTAATACAACATCACACATAAGCCTTGCAAGCAATGTAACTTAGTGTAAGTTGCGGGATCTTGTATTGCGGAACGAGTAAAGAGACTTGCGGGTAAACGAGATTGAAATAGGTATGCGGATACCGACGATCGAATCTCGGGCAAGTAACATACCGAAGGACAAAGGGAATGACATACGGGATTATATGAATCCTTGGCACTGAGGTTCAAACGATAAGATCTTCGTAGAATATGTAGGATCCAATATGGGCATCCAGGTCCCGCTATTGGATATTGACCGAGGAGTCTCTCGGGTCATGTCTACATAGTTCTCGAACCCGCAGGGTCTGCACACTTAAGGTTCGACGTTGTTTTATGCGTATTTGAGTTATATGGTTGGTTACCGAATGTTGTTCGGAGTCCCGGATGAGATCACGGACGTCACGAGGGTTTCCGGAATGGTCCGGAAACGAAGATTGATATATAGGATGACCTCATTTGATTACCGGAAGGTTTTCGGAGTTACCGGGAATGTACCGGGAATGACGAATGGGTTCCGGGAGTTCACCGGGGGGGCAACCCACCCCGGGGAAGCCCATAGGCTTTGGCGAGACACACCAGCCCTTAGTGGGCTGGTGGGACAGCCCCAAGGGGGCCTATGCGCCAAGAAAAGGAAATCAAAGGAAAAGAAAAAAAAAGAGGGAGGACGTGGGAAGGGAGGGGGACTCCTCCCACCGAACGAAGTCCAACTCGGTTTGGGGGGGGGGAGTCCTCCCCCCCTTGGCTCGGCCGACCCCTTGAGGGTCCCTTGGACCCCAAGGCAAGGTACCCCTCCCTCCTCCTATATATATGGAGCTTTTAGGGCAGATTTGAGACGACTTTCTCACGGCTGCCCGACCACATACCTCCATAGTTTTTCCTCTAGATCGCGTTTCTGCGGAGCTCGGGCGGAGCCCTGCTGAGACAAGGTCATCACCAACCTCCGGAGCGCCGTCACGCTGCCGGAGAACTCTTCTACCTCTCCGTCTCTCTTGCTGGATCAAGAAGGCCGAGATCATCGTCGAGCTGTACGTGTGTTGAACGCGGAGGTGTCGTCCGTTCGGTACTAGATCGTGGGACTGATCGCGGGATTGTTCGCGGGGCGGATCGAGGGACGTGAGGACGTTCCACTACATCAACCGCGTTCTCTAACGCTTCTGCTGTACGATCTACAAGGGTACGTAGATCACTCATCCCCTCTCGTAGATGGACATCACCATGATAGGTCTTCGTGCGCGTAGGAAAATTTGTGTTTCCCATGCGACGTTCCCCATCAGAGGCTTGCTAGGGATAATGTTTTGTCTATGTATCCACACATGTATATAAGTCTTCATTCAATACAATTATAGCATGGATAATAAACGATTATCTTCATACAGGAATTATAATAATAACTATATTTATTATTGCCTCTAGGGCATAATTCCAAGATCAATCCCCATCAAAACTAACTCGATTACATGATAGATCTCATCCTACTCATCACCGCCCAGTGAGCCTACGAATAGATGACTCACGAACGACGAAGAGCTTCATGGAATTGGAGAGGGAAGAAGGTTGATGATGACGATGGCGATGATTTCCCCTCTCCGGAGCCCAAAACGGACTCCGGATCTGCCCTCCAGATGAAGAACAGGTTGTGGCGGCGCCTCCGCATCGCAAATGCGACGAAATCTTCTCTTCTTATTTTTTTCTGGGACGAAAGTGAACTTATAGAGCTGAGGTTGGGGCGGCAAAGCTGTGTGGGCCCCACAAGCTTGCCCACCGCCACCAGGGGGTGGCGGAGGCAGGGCTTGTGGCCCACTGGCCCACCCCCTCGGGTGGATCTTGGCGCAGATATTTTTCATATTTTCCGAAAATGCTCCCCGTAAATTTTCAGGACGTTTGGAGAACTTTGATTTCTGCACAAAAAACAACACCAAGGCAATTCTGCTGAAAACAGCGTCAGTCCAGGTTAGTTCCATTCAAATCATGCAAATTAGAGTCCAAAGCAAGGGCAAAAGAGTTTGGAAAAGTAGATACGATGGAGACGTATCAACTCCCCCAAGCTTAAAACCTTGCTTGTCCTCAAGAAACTCAGTTGACAAACTGAGAGAGAAAGAAAAACCTTGACAAACTCTGTTTTATCTTGTTGTTGCAACTATGTCTAACTCATAACCAGAATTTCAGCAAGATCACAAGTTAACCACATAAGCAAATGACACAAAGGTCTCACGGTAAACTAATATCAATGGCATAATCAGCTAACGAGCAAATAATAATGAGTTTCAAATACCAACACTTCAATCAAAACAAGCATGAAGCAATACGAATAGGTGGTATCTCGCTAGCTCTTTCTGAGACCGCAAAACATAAATGCAGAGCACTTTCAAAGATCAAGGGCTGACTAAACATTGTAATTCATAGCAACGAAGATCCAGTCATAGTCATACTCAATATCAATCAAAAGCAAAGCATAAAAATGACAGAGGTGCTCTCTAATTGGTGCTTATAAAAGAGGAGGATGACTCAACAGGAAAATAAATAGACAGGCCCTTCGCAGAGGGAAGCATTGATTTGCAGAGGTGCCAGAGCTCAAGCTTTGAAAACAGAGATAATAATTTTGGGTGGCATGCTTTCATTATCAACGCAATGACCAAGAGTTCTCAATATCTTCCATGCTACTCATGCTATAGGTGGTTCCCAAACAGAAAAGTAAAGTTTTAACTCCCCCACCACCAATCAATCACACTCCACGGCTAGCCGAATCCTCGGGTACCGTCCATACTAACATCAATTCGGGGGGGGGGGAGTCTTGTTTTACAGTTATGTTTTCGATTTAAGCGTGGAACTGGGCATTCCAATTACCGGCCCCTTTCTCGTGAATGACAGTGAATAAACACATGTCGAGGATAACACTCCTATCATGGAAGATACCAATAGCCCCCTGTCACCACATGAGCGGTTTGGGCATGCAAAACAGATTATTTCTTGAAGGTTTAGAGAGTGGCACATGCAAATTTACTTGGAACGGTAGGTAGATACCGCAAATAGGTAGGTATGGTGGACTCTCATGGAAAAACTTTTGGGTTTATGGAAGTGGATGCACAAGCAGTATTCCACTTAGTACAAGTGAAGGCTAGCAAAAGACTAGGAAGCGACCAACTAGAGAGCGACAACAGTCATCAAGATGCAATGAGTTTGACTAACATTGAATGCAAGCATGAACAAGATATAAATCACCATGAACATGAACATCATAGAGGCTATGTTGATTTTGTTTCAACTACAAGCATGAACATGTGCCAAGTCAAGCCACTTGAAACATTCAAAGGAGAATACCATCCTATTATACTACATCATAGTCATTTCAAAATCTATGTTAGCATTCAAGACAAACCATTATAAACTCTCAGCTAAATAAGCATGGCATCAGAAACTATGATCTCTAAGTTGTCATTGCAAACATGGTTCTCTCACAACAAAGCTAAATCTGGGTCGACAAGCTAGTCATATTTACAAAAACAAAATAAATAGAGTTCATACCAGCTTTTCAGTCTCAGTCACTTCATCATATATCATCATTATTGCCTTTCACTTGCACGATCGCATGATGTGAACAATAATAAGAGTGCTCGTGCATTGTACTAAGCTGAATCTGCAGGCAAACACAAAGGAGAAGACAAAGTAATATGGATCTTTGAAGGCTAAACACGTATGCATGCAAGAACCACTAAACATTGAAACCAATATCTTCTACCTTGACCCAAAGAAAAAGAAAACTATTTACACGGGAAAACTCCCAATAAGCAAAAGAAGAAAGAAAAATATTTTTTGGGTTTTCTCAAAAGGACACAAAACAAGAAAACAAGAAAACGAAAATAAACTAGCATGGATAATACAGTCGCAAAGTGTAAACACCGGCTAACAAAGTGAAAGCATAAGCATGAATGTAAAGTCGGTGAGAACACGTACTCCCCCAAGCTTAGGCTTTTGGCCTAGCTTGGTCTACTCCCATGGTGGAAAATCACCAGCTCCAGGATACTCCGGAGCAGACTGTGGATGCCACTGCTGTGTGAGCTCCTCTGGCTCCCACTGATAAACTGGCGTCTGGTACTCGACTGGCGGCTCGGGCACGGGCGCATGTGGTTGGGCCAAGCCCCAATATGCGTAGATGTCCGAGGGCATAATAGTGTACCTGCCTACATGAAGATCGAACAAAGAAGGAGCAGGCAAAGTAATAGTCTCTCGAGTACCCTGACTAAATACCAGGTTATAAATCATCCGTCTACTAGCATCTCTATCCAGAAAATCATGGCGAACCATGCTGTCATAATCCAGATATTTTTCGGGGATAAGCATTTCTCCTTCCTCTCCCAGCCTAACGGGTATCTCAAAGTGTCTGGCAAGACGGGTAGCATAGATACCTCCATAGACGACACCCTTGGAACGGTTGATGTTCAACCGCTGGGCCACTATAGCACCTAGGTTGTAAGTCTTATCGTTATAAAGGCCCTCGCGCAAAACCGCAAGGTCTGGAGAACTAAGTGATCCAGCCTCCCCATGGCCAATCAAACATTTTCCCATAAATAATGAGAAGTACCGAAGCACAAGAAAATGTATGCTAGCAATTCTAGCACGAGACACTCCTCTCTCCTCTCCAACGGCAATAGAACCAATGAAATCCTCCAAGTCCCGTGGACGAGGGTCACGGATATCCCCAACACAAGGTAATTTGCATACATTGCAAAAATCATGTAGTGTCATGCACTGGGGAACATCGTATATCATGAACTCAACCATGAGAGGATTCTTCCTTGGATAAAAGTTGAAGCTTTGAACAAAAATATTGGTGAGGAGGAGGTATTGTGAGCACTTGTCTGCAACGAACGCAGTAAGACCTGCGTTATCCACTAAGTAATAAAAGTCTTCATAAAGCCTAGCGGCGCGCAAGAATTCATCACTTGGCCACTCGCATGCTCGAACTTCTGTGACTCGAGGGACTACGTACTTGGGGTGGTTCTTCTCATCCTCCTTGGGGTTACGGCTTGAAGAGCCTCTCAAGAACCTCTTCATCTTTTCCTTTTTCTAGCTCTGAAAAATTCTGAAATTTTTAGAGACTTCGAAAGAAAAGTGAATAAAGATTAACCCAACTTGTAGCAACTACTCCTACTAGTGCCTAGAGACCATATCACGCGCTAAAACTACTTGGGACCAGCTAAAATCAACCTTTCTAGATCAAGAACAGGGTCACCAAGGTAGCAAGAATACGCGAAAGATAAAGCACTAGAGCAAAAACTAATTGGACCAATGGAGGAGTCACTTACCAAGGAGTAATTTCCCCAAAACGGTTCGGAGATTGGTGCTTTGAGCAAGGAGATCGAGAATCACACCCAAATAAGCAAGAACACGGGTTTGAGTTGCGAAACAATTTTTTCTGGAGGTGGAAGAAGAGGCTGGGAGCTGGAATAAGTGGAGGGGGTCCCTGTGGGCCCCACAAGCTTGCCCTCCGCCACCAGGGGGGTGGCGGTGGCAGAGCTTGTGGCCCACTGGTCTAGCCCCCAGGCCAGCTCTCAGGCCCAGTAATTTTCAAAAATTCCAGAAAAATCATACTAAATTTTCAGGACCATCGGAGAACTTTTATTTTCGAGGTATTTTTCTCCGGGACGCTAAAACATAAAACAGGAAAAACTAAAGTGATTCCATCATTTTTCTTCTAAGCAACAGAAAATGAAAGCTCAAAACAGAGGTATGTGACTCTTTGATTCGTCCATTTCATGGTCATCAAAAGAAATCCGTCAATAGGATTGATCAAGTCCCCATGACAAAACCTTCTCGAATCTCAAGAGAGAACGGAGAATTTTCTAATAGCCACTAAGTCACCTCAATGGGGATATGTATCTCCCCAACAAGCAAATCATACTTCATCTTGACACGAGGAATAGGGCATTCAAAGCTCCCAATAAGAATCGATGAAGTCTTTTCGATAGCATTGATGCAATGTACTTGATATCGTTTCTTCGGAAAGTGCATTGTGTGCTCATTACCGTTGACATGGAAAGTGACATTGCCTTTGTTGCAATCTATAACAGCCCCTGCAGTGTTTAAAAAGGGTCTTCCGAGGATGACAGCCATGGCATCGTCCTCGGGAATATCCAAGATAACAAAGTCTGTTAAGATAGTGGTGTTAGCAACCACAACAGGCACATCCTCGCAAATGTCGATAGGGAAAGCAGTTGATTTGTCGGCCATTTGCAGAGAAATTTCAGTGGGTGTCAACTTATCCAATTCAAGTCTACGATAAAGAGGAAACGGCATAACACTAACACCGGCTCCAAGGTCACATGAGGCAGTTCTTACGTAGTTTCCTTTAATGGAGCAAGGTATAGTGGGCACTCCGGGATCACCAAGTTTCTTAGGAGTTCCACCCTTGAAAGTGTAATTAGCAAGCATGGTGGAGATCTCAAGATCTGGTATCTTCCGTTTATTAGTCACGATATCTTTCATGTACTTGGCATACGGAGACATCTTGAGCATATCGGTTAACCGCATCTGCAGAAAGATGGGTCTTATCATCTCAACGAAGCGCTCAAAATCCTCAGCATCCTTTTTCTTGGATGGCTTAGCAGGAAAGGGCATAGATCTGTGAACCCATGGCTCCCTTTCTTTACCATGCTTCCTAGCAGTAAAGTCATTCTTATCGTATCTCTTAGGTTGCGGGTTATCAGGATTAACCGTAGGTTCAATCTCCACATCCTCATCATTGCTAGGTTGAGCATTATTATGAACATCACTGTCCATATTGTCACCAGGTTCATGTCCATCACCAGATTGTGTTTCTGCATCAGACGCAGAAATATCATTAGGTTCTTCAGGTGTGACAGTATTTGATGAACTGGCATGCAGGCTTCTATCATCCTTCTTCTTATCCTTAGGATGACTGGGTGTATCAGCATTGATTCCTTGAGAATCTTGATCAATTCTCTTAGGATGACCTTCACGATACAAAGGTTCCTGAGTCATTTTGCCTCCTCTAGTAATGACTCTGATAGAGTTGTCATTTAATTCATTGAGCAGGACATTCTGAGCTTTAAGTACTTGTTCTACCTGAGTAGTAATCATAGAGGCATGTTTACTCAGAAGCTTCAGATCATTGACATTTCTGTCTACACAAGCACTTAAATGGCTAAGCATACGAGTACTTTGTTCCAAATGTCTGCTAACATAATCATTGAAACTCTGTTGTTTGGCAACAAAGTTGTCAAATTCATCAAAGCATAGGCTAGCAGGTTTGTTAAAAGGAATATCACTCTCATCAAACCTACGCAGAGAATTCACTTCTACTACCTATATCGGGTTATCGAGACCATGGATCTCTTCGATAGGTGGTAGATTTTTGACATCTTCAGATCTAATGCCTTTCTCTTGCATAGATTTCTTAGCTTCTTGCATATCTTCGGGACTGAGGAATAGAATACCTCTTTTCTTCGGAGTTGGCTTAGGAGCTGGTTCGGGAATAGTCCAAGCATTATCGTTGATCAAGATGTTATTCAGTAGGGTCTCAGCTTGTTCTGCAGTTCGTTCCCTAAAAACACAACCGGAACAACTATCTAGGTGGTCTCTAGAGGCATCGGTAAGTCCGTTATAGAGGATATCAAGTATCTCATTCTTCTTAAGAGGGTGATCAGGCAAAGCATTTTGTAGCTGGACGAGCCTCCCCCAAGCTTGTGGAAGACTCTCTTCTTGGAGTTGAGCAAAGTTGTATATTTCATGCAAGGCAGCTTGCTTCTTATGGGCAGGGAAATATTTCTCACAGAAGTAATAGACCATATCCTCGGGACTACTCACACATCCAGGAGCAAGAGAGGTGAACCAGGCTTTAGCGTCATCCTTTAGAGAGAAAGGAAACAGCTTAAGGATATAGTAGTGGCGGATCTTCTCCTCATTAGTGAAAAGGGTGGCTATATCGTGTAGTTTGGCAAGATGGGCTACGACCGTCTCAGACTCATAACCGTGAAAAGGATCAGATTCGACTAGAGAGATTATCTCAGGATCGACAGAGAATTCATAATCCTTATCGGTAATAAAGATAGGTGAAGTGGCAAACTTCGGGTCGTATTTCATCCTAGCTTTCAGAGATTTTTCGTTCCACTTGAGAAGTAATTTCTCAGCATCATAGGCATCCTTACACGCAAGAAAATCCTTAGCTATCTCTCCCTCCATAACGTAACCCTCAGGTATATCAGTCAATTCATATCTAGGAGAACTAGATCTAGCAGGAGCAAAAGCAGGTTCTAACTCAATAGTATCGGCAGTTTCAGAAGCATCACGAGCATTGGCAGTAACTCTAGCAATATGAGCATCAAGGAATACCCCTAGTGGAACATCAGGCAAAGTAGTATCTCTATCAGTATCAAGCATAGCATCATCAGGCAAAATAGCATCTCTAGCATCATCAGGCAAAGCAGTATCAAGCGTAGCATCTCTAGCAGTATCAGGCAAAGCAGTATCAGGCATAGTATCAAGCATAGCATCTCTAGCAGTAGCATCATAAGCATCATCAAGCACGGGCGACATATCAAGATTTCTAGCAGGAGGTGATGTCGCAAACTTACTCATAACTGAAGGTGAATCAAGTGCAGAGCTAGATGGCAATTCCTTACCTCCCCTCGTAGTTGAGGGCAAGACTTTGGTTTTTGGATCCTTCAGATTCTTCATAGTGATCAACAGATATAAATCCCAAGTAACTCAGAGAATATAGCAATACCTCCCCGGCAACGGCGCCAGAAAAATGATGACTCCGTAACAGCAGACCTTCCCTTGCAACGGCACCAGAAGAATGCTGCTAGCACTCTCCGGCAATCGAAACTAGAAGAATGTTGTTGACGGCCCACCAGCGCGTGGGATCGTAGCAGTTTTCGAGGGTAGAGTATTCGACCCAAATTTGTTGATTCACCAAACAGGAGGTGAGAGAATACTCCCGAGTATTAGCAGTTGAATTTATCAGATTCAACCACATCTGAAAGATTAGTATCTGCAAGCAAAGTAGTAACATCAAAGTAGTATGATTCAATCGAGTTGTGGGTTTTGTCTGGCCAACTAGATCTATGATTCTTGCAATGGGAGAAGTGCTTGGTTTTGGGTTCATACCGTGTGGTGACCTCACCCAGTGACAGAAGGGGTAGCGAGGCACGTACCATGTTGTTGCCATCAAGTGTAAAAATATGGGGTTTTCATCATTGGTTTGAGATTATCCCTCTACATCATGTCATCTTGCTTAAGGCGTTACTCTGTTCGTCATGAACTCAATACACTAGATGCATGCTGGATAGCGGTCGATGTGTGGAGTAATAGTAGTAGATGCAGAAAGTATCGGTCTACTTGTCTCGGACATGATGCCTATATGTATGATCATTGCCTTAGATATCATCATGACTTTGCGCGGTTCTATCAATTGCTCGACAGTAATTTGTTCACCCACCGTAATACTTGCTATTTTGAGATAAGCCTCTAGTGAACACTATGGCCCCCAGGGTCTACTCCACATCATATTTTCAGCCTCACACTTTTTACTTCGTTGCACTTTCCGCCTTCAGATCTCACTTTGCAAACAATCTTGAAGGGATTGACAACCCCTTTGAAGCGTTGGGTGCAAGCTTGTTTGTGTTTGCGCAGGTACCTTGGACTTGATGAGACCCTCCTTCTGGATCGATACCTTGGTTCTCAAACTGAGGGAAATACTTACTGCTCCTCTGCTGCATCACCCTTTCCTCTTCAAGGGAAAAACCAACGCAAGCCCAGCCTCCGTCAACGTGTCAATTTCTGGCGCTGTTGTCTGTGGGATAGCAGGGCCCACAAGCCTCCTAGGCGCGGGCCCCCTCGCCTCGCCTAGGGGGCTTGTGGGGTCCCCTGCTGGCCCCTGCCTTGGTTCTCAAGTCTGGCACGTATCTTCTCTTCCGGAAAAAATCTTTTCGGAAGTTTCATTCCGTTTGGACACCGTTTAAAATCCTCCTCTGAAAAGGGTCAAAAACACAGAAAAAACAGGAACTGGCACTTGGCACTGAGTTAATAATTTAGTCCCAAAAAAGATATAAAAGGCATACAAAACATCCAAAGTTTGACAAGATAATAGCATGGAACCATCAAAAATTATAGATACGTTGGAGACGTATCATGGCCCAATCCCTTTTGTAGCAAGGGACAAGCCTGGACAAACTCTTATAGGAGGTAAAGCGCTCCCGAGGACACATGGGAATTTCTGTCAAGCTAGTTTTCATCATGTTCATATGATTCGCGTTCGCTACTTTGATAGTTTGATATGTGGGTGGACCGGTGCTTGGGTGCTGCTCTTACTTGGACAAACATCCCACTTATGATTAAACCCTCTCGCAAGCATCCGCAACTATGAAAGAAGAATTAAAACAAAGTCTAACCATAGCATTAAACAAGTGGATCCAAATCAGCCCCTTACGAAGCAACGCATAAACTAGGGTTTAAGCTTCTGTCACTCTAGCAACCCATCATCTACTTACTACTTCCCAATGCCTTCCTCTAGGCACAAATAATGGTGAAGTGTTATGTAGTCGACGTTCACATAACACCACTAGAGGAGAGACAACATACAACACATCAAAATATCGAACGAATACCAAATTCACATGACTACTTATAGCAAGACTTATCCCATGTCCTCAGGAACAAAAGTGACTACTGACAAAGCATAATAATATTCATGACCAGAGAGGTTTTGAATAGCATCAAGGATCTGAACATATAATCTTCCACCGAGTAATCCAACTAGCATCAACTACAAAGAGTAATTAACACTACTAGCAACCTTACAAGTACCAATCGAAGTCGCAAGACGGAGATTGGTTACAAGAGATGAACTAGGGTTTGGAGACGAGATGGTGCTGATGAAGATGTTGATGGTGATGAGTCCCCTCCGATAAGAGGAGTGTTGGTGATGACGATGACGATGATTTCCCCCTCCGGGAGGGAAGTTTCCCCGGCAGGACGACCGTGCCGGAGCTCTAGATTGATTCTGCTCAAGTTCCGCCTCGTGGCGGCGGCGATTCCTCCCGAAAGCCTCCTCTTGATTTTTTCTGGAACGAAACCCTCCTTATAGCAAAAGAGGGGAGCGAGAGGGCCAACAGGGAGCCCACAAGCCCCCTAGGCGCGGCCAGGGGGTAGGCCGCGCCTAGCAGGCTTGTGGCCTCCTCGTGGCTCCCCTCTGGTACTTCTTCCGCCCGGTATTTTTGATAAATTCCAAAATAATTCCTCTTTGATTTTCACAGATTTTGGAGTTGCGCAGAATAGGTATCTCAAACTTGCTCCCTTTTCAGGCCAGAATTCCAGCTGCCGGCATTCTTCCTCTTCATGTAAACCTTGCAAAATAAGAGAGAAAAGGCATAAGTATTGTACCGTGAAGTGTAATAACAGCCCAAAAAGCGATAAATATCAACATAAAATCATGATGCAAAATGGACGTATCAACTCCCCCAAGCTTAGACTTCGCTTGTCCTCAAGCGGAAACCGAGATCAATAAATATGCCCACATGTTTATAGAGAGAGAGAGGTGTCGACCAAACAAGATATGGACATGCAGACATCATGATCATAATCAGAACAGCAATATCATCATATAACCTCTTATGCTAAAGTGATAATTCCTTCACAAAGTAAAGTATGGATCAAGAACCTTATTGAGAATTAACAACCAATAGCCTTTAGTCATTGAAGCAATTGCAATTTATCACAACATCGGAAAGAGTCAAATAAGAGCTTGTAAAGCAAATCCACATACTCAATCATCCTTTCGTCTTCTACAATTGCTACAACTCACATGGTACTCATGAGATCAAAGTTTCAGTCAGACACAGAGAAAGATAGGGGCTTATAGTTTCGTCTCCCAACTATTTACCTCAAGGGTAATGTCAACAATAATAATTCATGAATACTTGCTTCCAAGTTGACATATGAATATAGATCTTTCCCTAGCACATGACGTTAGCCAAGATAATGGCGTAATAAGGAATTGGTGTCGATCACCATGACTCTTTTAAGGGCAAAAAGTAAAGGTACAAGATAGGCCCTTCGCAGAGGGAAGCAGAGGTTGTCATGCGCTTTTGAGGTTTGGATGTGTGACCTCTTAGTGTGAAGCAACGTCACTTTATATTTCGCCCGCCGGGACTTTCCGCCTTCAGATCTCACTTTGCAAACAATCTTGAAGGGATTGACAACCCCTTTGAAGCGTTGGGTGCAAGCTTGTTTGTGTTTGCGCAGGTACCTTGGACTTGATGAGACCCTCCTTCTGGATCGATACCTTGGTTCTCAAACTGAGGGAAATACTTACTGCTCCTGTGCTACATCACCCTTTCCTCTTCAAGGGAAAAACCAACGCAAGCCCAGCCTCCGTCAACGTGTCAATTTCTGGCGTTGTTGTCTGTGGGATAGCAGGGGCCCACAAGCCTGCTAGGCGCGGGCCCCCTCGCCGTGCCTAGGGGGCTTGTGGGGTCCCATGCTGGCCCCTGCCTTGGTTCTCAAGTCTGGCGCGTATCTTCTCTTCCGGAAAAAAAATCTTTTCGAAAGTTTCATTTCGTTTGGACACCGTTTAAAATCCTCCTGTGAAAAGGGTCAAAAACACGGAAAAAACAGGAACTCGCACTTGACACTGAGTTAATAATTTAGTCCCAAAAAAGATATAAAAGGCATACAAAACATCCAAAGTTTGACAAGATAATAGCATGGAACCATCAAAAATTATAGATACGTTGGAGACGTATCATGGCCCAATCCCTTTTATAGCAAGGGACAAGCCTGGACAAACTCTTATAGGAGGTAAAGCGCTCCCGAGGACACATGGGAATTTCTGTCAAGCTAGTTTTCATCATGTTCATATGATTCACGTTCGCTACTTTGATAGTTTGATATGTGGGTGGACCGGTGCTTGGGTGCTGCTCTTACTTGGACAAACATCCCACTTATGATTAACCCCTCTCGCAAGCATCCGCAACTATGAAAGAAGAATTAAAACAAAGTCTAACCATAGCATTAAACTAGTGGATCCAAATCAGCCCCTTACGAAGCAACGCATAAACTAGGGTTTAAGCTTCTGTCACTCTAGCAACCCATCATCTACTTACTACTTCCCAATGCCTTCCTCTAGGCCCAAATAATGGTGAAGTGTTATGTATTCGACGTTCACATAACACCACTAGAGGAGAGACAACATACAACACATCAAAATATCGAACGAATACCAAATTCACATGACTACTTATAGCAAGACTTATCCCATGTCCTCAGGAACAAAAGTGACTACTGACAAAGCATAATAATATTCATGACCAGAGAGGTTTTGAATAGCATCAAGGATCTGAACATATAATCTTCCACCGAGTAATCCAACTAGCACCAACTACAAAGAGTAATTAACACTACTAGCAACCTTACAAGTACCAATCGGAGTCGCGAGACGGAGATTGGTTACAAGAGATGAACTAGGGTTTGGAGATGAGATGGTGCTGATGAAGATGTTGATGGTGATGAGTCCCCTCCGATAAGAGGAGTGTTGGTGATGACGATGACGATGATTTCCCCCTCCGGGTGGGAAGTTTCCCCGGCAGGACGACCCTGCCGGAGCTCTAGATTGATTCTGCTCAAGTTCCGCCTCGTGGCGGCGGCGATTCCTCCCGAAAGCCTCCTCTTGATTTTTTCTGGAACGAAACCCTCCTTATAGCAAAAGAGGGGAGCCAAAGGGCCAACAGGGAGCCCACAAGCCCCCTAGGCGCGGCCAGGGGGTAGGCCGCGCCTAGCAGGCTTGTGGCCTCCTCGTGGCTCCCCTCTGGTACTTCTTCCGCCCGGTATTTTTGATAAATTCCAAAATAATTCCTCTTTGATTTTCACGGATTTTGGAGTTGCGCAGAATAGGTATCTCAAACTTGCTCCCTTTTCAGGCCAGAATTCCAGCTGCCGGCATTCTTCCTCTTCATGTAAACCTTGCAAAATAAGAGAGAAAAGGCATAAGTATTGTACCGTGAAGTGTAATAACAGCCCAAAAAGCGATAAATATCAACATAAAAGCATGATGCAAAATGGACGTATCAACTCCCCCAAGCTTAGACTTCGCTTGTCCTCAAGCGGAAACCGAGATCAATAAATATGCCCACATGTTTATAGAGAGAGAGAGGTGTCGACCAAACAAGATATGGACATGCAGACATCATGATCATAATCAGAACAGCAATATCATCATATAACCTCTTATGCTAAAGTGATAATTCCTTCACAAAGTAAAGTATGGATCAAGAACCTTATTGAGAATTAACAACCAATAGCCTTTAGTCATTGAAGCAATTGCAATTTATCACAACATCGGAAAGAGTCAAATAAGAGCTTGTAAAGCAAATCCACATACTCAATCATCCTTTCGTCTTCTACAATTGCTACAACTCACATGGTACTCATGAGATCAAAGTTTCAGTCAGACACAGAGAAAGATAGGGGCTTATAGTTTCGTCTCCCAACTATTTACCTCAAGGGTAATGTCAACAATAATAATTGATGAATACTTGCTTCCAAGTTGACATATGAATATAGATCTTTCCCTAGCACATGACGTTAGCCAAGATAATGGCGTAATAAGGAATTGGTGTCGATCACCATGACTCTTTTAAGGGCAAAAAGTAAAGGTACAAGATAGGCCCTTCGCAGAGGGAAGCAGAGGTTGTCATGCGCTTTTGAGGTTTGGATGTGTGACCTCTTAGTGTGAAGCAACGTCACTTTATATTTCGCCCGCCGGGACTTTCCGCCTTCAGATCTCACTTTGCAAACAATCTTGAAGGGATTGACAACCCCTTTGAAGCGTTGGGTGCAAGCTTGTTTGTGTTTGCGCAGGTACCTTGGACTTGATGAGACCCTCCTTCTGGATCGATACCTTGGTTCTCAAACTGAGGGAAATACTTACTGCTCCTGTGCTGCATCACCCTTTCCTCTTCAAGGGAAAAACCAACGCAAGCCCAGCCTCCGTCAACGTGTCAATTTCTGGCGTTGTTGTCTGTGGGATAGCAGGGGCCCACAAGCCTGCTAGGCGCGGGCCCCCTCGCCGTGCCTAGGGGGCTTGTGGGGTCCCATGCTGGCCCCTGCCTTGGTTCTCAAGTCTGGCGCGTATCTTCTCTTCCGGAAAAAAAATCTTTTCGAAAGTTTCATTTCGTTTGGACACCGTTTAAAATCCTCCTGTGAAAAGGGTCAAAAACACGGAAAAAACAGGAACTGGCACTTGACACTGAGTTAATAATTTAGTCCCAAAAAAGATATAAAAGGCATACAAAACATCCAAAGTTTGACAAGATAATAGCATGGAACCATCAAAAATTATAGATACGTTGGAGACGTATCATGGCCCAATCCCTTTTATAGCAAGGGACAAGCCTGGACAAACTCTTATAGGAGGTAAAGCGCTCCCGAGGACACATGGGAATTTCTGTCAAGCTAGTTTTCATCATGTTCATATGATTCACGTTCGCTACTTTGATAGTTTGATATGTGGGTGGACCGGTGCTTGGGTGCTGCTCTTACTTGGACAAACATCCCACTTATGATTAACCCCTCTCGCAAGCATCCGCAACTATGAAAGAAGAATTAAAACAAAGTCTAACCATAGCATTAAACTAGTGGATCCAAATCAGCCCCTTACGAAGCAACGCATAAACTAGGGTTTAAGCTTCTGTCACTCTAGCAACCCATCATCTACTTACTACTTCCCAATGCCTTCCTCTAGGCCCAAATAATGGTGAAGTGTTATGTATTCGACGTTCACATAACACCACTAGAGGAGAGACAACATACAACACATCAAAATATCGAACGAATACCAAATTCACATGACTACTTATAGCAAGACTTATCCCATGTCCTCAGGAACAAAAGTGACTACTGACAAAGCATAATAATATTCATGACCAGAGAGGTTTTGAATAGCATCAAGGATCTGAACATATAATCTTCCACCGAGTAATCCAACTAGCACCAACTACAAAGAGTAATTAACACTACTAGCAACCTTACAAGTACCAATCGGAGTCGCGAGACGGAGATTGGTTACAAGAGATGAACTAGGGTTTGGAGATGAGATGGTGCTGATGAAGATGTTGATGGTGATGAGTCCCCTCCGATAAGAGGAGTGTTGGTGATGACGATGACGATGATTTCCCCCTCCGGGTGGGAAGTTTCCCCGGCAGGACGACCCTGCCGGAGCTCTAGATTGATTCTGCTCAAGTTCCGCCTCGTGGCGGCGGCGATTCCTCCCGAAAGCCTCCTCTTGATTTTTTCTGGAACGAAACCCTCCTTATAGCAAAAGAGGGGAGCCAAAGGGCCAACAGGGAGCCCACAAGCCCCCTAGGCGCGGCCAGGGGGTAGGCCGCGCCTAGCAGGCTTGTGGCCTCCTCGTGGCTCCCCTCTGGTACTTCTTCCGCCCGGTATTTTTGATAAATTCCAAAATAATTCCTCTTTGATTTTCACGGATTTTGGAGTTGCGCAGAATAGGTATCTCAAACTTGCTCCCTTTTCAGGCCAGAATTCCAGCTGCCGGCATTCTTCCTCTTCATGTAAACCTTGCAAAATAAGAGAGAAAAGGCATAAGTATTGTACCGTGAAGTGTAATAACAGCCCAAAAAGCGATAAATATCAACATAAAAGCATGATGCAAAATGGACGTATCAACTCCCCCAAGCTTAGACTTCGCTTGTCCTCAAGCGGAAACCGAGATCAATAAATATGCCCACATGTTTATAGAGAGAGAGAGGTGTCGACCAAACAAGATATGGACATGCAGACATCATGATCATAATCAGAACAGCAATATCATCATATAACCTCTTATGCTAAAGTGATAATTCCTTCACAAAGTAAAGTATGGATCAAGAACCTTATTGAGAATTAACAACCAATAGCCTTTAGTCATTGAAGCAATTGCAATTTATCACAACATCGGAAAGAGTCAAATAAGAGCTTGTAAAGCAAATCCACATACTCAATCATCCTTTCGTCTTCTACAATTGCTACAACTCACATGGTACTCATGAGATCAAAGTTTCAGTCAGACACAGAGAAAGATAGGGGCTTATAGTTTCGTCTCCCAACTATTTACCTCAAGGGTAATGTCAACAATAATAATTGATGAATACTTGCTTCCAAGTTGACATATGAATATAGATCTTTCCCTAGCACATGACGTTAGCCAAGATAATGGCGTAATAAGGAATTGGTGTCGATCACCATGACTCTTTTAAGGGCAAAAAGTAAAGGTACAAGATAGGCCCTTCGCAGAGGGAAGCAGAGGTTGTCATGCGCTTTTGAGGTTTGGATGTGTGACCTCTTAGTGTGAAGCAACGTCACTTTATATTTCGCCCGCCGGGACTTTCCGCCTTCAGATCTCACTTTGCAAACAATCTTGAAGGGATTGACAACCCCTTTGAAGCGTTGGGTGCAAGCTTGTTTGTGTTTGCGCAGGTACCTTGGACTTGATGAGACCCTCCTTCTGGATCGATACCTTGGTTCTCAAACTGAGGGAAATACTTACTGCTCCTGTGCTGCATCACCCTTTCCTCTTCAAGGGAAAAACCAACGCAAGCCCAGCCTCCGTCAACGTGTCAATTTCTGGCGTTGTTGTCTGTGGGATAGCAGGGGCCCACAAGCCTGCTAGGCGCGGGCCCCCTCGCCGTGCCTAGGGGGCTTGTGGGGTCCCATGCTGGCCCCTGCCTTGGTTCTCAAGTCTGGCGCGTATCTTCTCTTCCGGAAAAAAAATCTTTTCGAAAGTTTCATTTCGTTTGGACACCGTTTAAAATCCTCCTGTGAAAAGGGTCAAAAACACGGAAAAAACAGGAACTGGCACTTGACACTGAGTTAATAATTTAGTCCCAAAAAAGATATAAAAGGCATACAAAACATCCAAAGTTTGACAAGATAATAGCATGGAACCATCAAAAATTATAGATACGTTGGAGACGTATCATGGCCCAATCCCTTTTATAGCAAGGGACAAGCCTGGACAAACTCTTATAGGAGGTAAAGCGCTCCCGAGGACACATGGGAATTTCTGTCAAGCTAGTTTTCATCATGTTCATATGATTCACGTTCGCTACTTTGATAGTTTGATATGTGGGTGGACCGGTGCTTGGGTGCTGCTCTTACTTGGACAAACATCCCACTTATGATTAACCCCTCTCGCAAGCATCCGCAACTATGAAAGAAGAATTAAAACAAAGTCTAACCATAGCATTAAACTAGTGGATCCAAATCAGCCCCTTACGAAGCAACGCATAAACTAGGGTTTAAGCTTCTGTCACTCTAGCAACCCATCATCTACTTACTACTTCCCAATGCCTTCCTCTAGGCCCAAATAATGGTGAAGTGTTATGTATTCGACGTTCACATAACACCACTAGAGGAGAGACAACATACAACACATCAAAATATCGAACGAATACCAAATTCACATGACTACTTATAGCAAGACTTATCCCATGTCCTCAGGAACAAAAGTGACTACTGACAAAGCATAATAATATTCATGACCAGAGAGGTTTTGAATAGCATCAAGGATCTGAACATATAATCTTCCACCGAGTAATCCAACTAGCACCAACTACAAAGAGTAATTAACACTACTAGCAACCTTACAAGTACCAATCGGAGTCGCGAGACGGAGATTGGTTACAAGAGATGAACTAGGGTTTGGAGATGAGATGGTGCTGATGAAGATGTTGATGGTGATGAGTCCCCTCCGATAAGAGGAGTGTTGGTGATGACGATGACGATGATTTCCCCCTCCGGGTGGGAAGTTTCCCCGGCAGGACGACCCTGCCGGAGCTCTAGATTGATTCTGCTCAAGTTCCGCCTCGTGGCGGCGGCGATTCCTCCCGAAAGCCTCCTCTTGATTTTTTCTGGAACGAAACCCTCCTTATAGCAAAAGAGGGGAGCCAAAGGGCCAACAGGGAGCCCACAAGCCCCCTAGGCGCGGCCAGGGGGTAGGCCGCGCCTAGCAGGCTTGTGGCCTCCTCGTGGCTCCCCTCTGGTACTTCTTCCGCCCGGTATTTTTGATAAATTCCAAAATAATTCCTCTTTGATTTTCACGGATTTTGGAGTTGCGCAGAATAGGTATCTCAAACTTGCTCCCTTTTCAGGCCAGAATTCCAGCTGCCGGCATTCTTCCTCTTCATGTAAACCTTGCAAAATAAGAGAGAAAAGGCATAAGTATTGTACCGTGAAGTGTAATAACAGCCCAAAAAGCGATAAATATCAACATAAAAGCATGATGCAAAATGGACGTATCAACTCCCCCAAGCTTAGACTTCGCTTGTCCTCAAGCGGAAACCGAGATCAATAAATATGCCCACATGTTTATAGAGAGAGAGAGGTGTCGACCAAACAAGATATGGACATGCAGACATCATGATCATAATCAGAACAGCAATATCATCATATAACCTCTTATGCTAAAGTGATAATTCCTTCACAAAGTAAAGTATGGATCAAGAACCTTATTGAGAATTAACAACCAATAGCCTTTAGTCATTGAAGCAATTGCAATTTATCACAACATCGGAAAGAGTCAAATAAGAGCTTGTAAAGCAAATCCACATACTCAATCATCCTTTCGTCTTCTACAATTGCTACAACTCACATGGTACTCATGAGATCAAAGTTTCAGTCAGACACAGAGAAAGATAGGGGCTTATAGTTTCGTCTCCCAACTATTTAACTCAAGGGTAATGTCAACAATAATAATTCATGAATACTTGCTTCCAAGTTGACATATGAATATAGATCTTTCCCTAGCACATGACGTTAGCCAAGATAATGGCGTAATAAGGAATTGGTGTCGATCACCATGACTCTTTTAAGGGCAAAAAGTAAAGGTACAAGATAGGCCCTTCGCAGAGGGAAGCAGAGGTTGTCATGCGCTTTTGAGGTTTGGATGTGTGACCTCTTAGTGTGAAGCAACGTCACTTTATATTTCGCCCGCCGGGACTTTCCGCCTTCAGATCTCACTTTGCAAACAATCTTGAAGGGATTGACAACCCCTTTGAAGCGTTGGGTGCAAGCTTGTTTGTGTTTGCGCAGGTACCTTGGACTTGATGAGACCCTCCTTCTGGATCGATACCTTGGTTCTCAAACTGAGGGAAATACTTACTGCTCCTGTGCTGCATCACCCTTTCCTCTTCAAGGGAAAAACCAACGCAAGCCCAGCCTCCGTCAACGTGTCAATTTCTGGCGTTGTTGTCTGTGGGATAGCAGGGGCCCACAAGCCTGCTAGGCGCGGGCCCCCTCGCCGTGCCTAGGGGGCTTGTGGGGTCCCATGCTGGCCCCTGCCTTGGTTCTCAAGTCTGGCGCGTATCTTCTCTTCCGGAAAAAAAATCTTTTCGAAAGTTTCATTTCGTTTGGACACCGTTTAAAATCCTCCTGTGAAAAGGGTCAAAAACACGGAAAAAACAGGAACTCGCACTTGACACTGAGTTAATAATTTAGTCCCAAAAAAGATATAAAAGGCATACAAAACATCCAAAGTTTGACAAGATAATAGCATGGAACCATCAAAAATTATAGATACGTTGGAGACGTATCATGGCCCAATCCCTTTTATAGCAAGGGACAAGCCTGGACAAACTCTTATAGGAGGTAAAGCGCTCCCGAGGACACATGGGAATTTCTGTCAAGCTAGTTTTCATCATGTTCATATGATTCACGTTCGCTACTTTGATAGTTTGATATGTGGGTGGACCGGTGCTTGGGTGCTGCTCTTACTTGGACAAACATCCCACTTATGATTAACCCCTCTCGCAAGCATCCGCAACTATGAAAGAAGAATTAAAACAAAGTCTAACCATAGCATTAAACTAGTGGATCCAAATCAGCCCCTTACGAAGCAACGCATAAACTAGGGTTTAAGCTTCTGTCACTCTAGCAACCCATCATCTACTTACTACTTCCCAATGCCTTCCTCTAGGCCCAAATAATGGTGAAGTGTTATGTATTCGACGTTCACATAACACCACTAGAGGAGAGACAACATACAACACATCAAAATATCGAACGAATACCAAATTCACATGACTACTTATAGCAAGACTTATCCCATGTCCTCAGGAACAAAAGTGACTACTGACAAAGCATAATAATATTCATGACCAGAGAGGTTTTGAATAGCATCAAGGATCTGAACATATAATCTTCCACCGAGTAATCCAACTAGCACCAACTACAAAGAGTAATTAACACTACTAGCAACCTTACAAGTACCAATCGGAGTCGCGAGACGGAGATTGGTTACAAGAGATGAACTAGGGTTTGGAGATGAGATGGTGCTGATGAAGATGTTGATGGTGATGAGTCCCCTCCGATAAGAGGAGTGTTGGTGATGACGATGACGATGATTTCCCTCTCCGGGTGGGAAGTTTCCCCGGCAGGACGACCCTGCCTGAGCTCTAGATTGATTCTGCTCAAGTTCCGCCTCGTGGCGGCGGCGATTCCTCCCGAAAGCCTCCTCTTGATTTTTTCTGGAACGAAACCCTCCTTATAGCAAAAGAGGGGAGCCAAAGGGCCAACAGGGAGCCCACAAGCCCCCTAGGCGCGGCCAGGGGGTAGGCCGCGCCTAGCAGGCTTGTGGCCTCCTCGTGGCTGCCCTCTGGTACTTCTTCCGCCCGGTATTTTTGATAAATTCCAAAATAATTCCTCTTTGATTTTCACGGCTTTTGGAGTTGCGCAGAATAGGTATCTGAAACTTGCTCCCTTTTCAGGCCAGAATTCCAGCTGCCGGCATTCTTCCTCTTCATGTAAACCTTGCAAAATAAGAGAGTAAAGGCATAAGTATTGTACCGTGAAGTGTAATAACAGCCCAAAAAGCGATAAATATCAACATAAAAGCATGATGCAAAATGGACATATCAACTCCCCCAAGCTTAGACTTCGCTTGTCCTCAAGCGGAAACCGAGATCAATAAATATGCCCACATGTTTAGAGAGAGAGAGAGGTGTCGACCAAACAAGATATGGACATGCAGACATCATGATCATAATCAGAACAGCAATATCATCATATAACCTCTTATGCTAAAGTGATAATTCCTTCACAAAGTAAAGTATGGATCAAGAACCTTATTGAGAATTAACAACCAATAGCCTTTAGTCATTGAAGCAATTGCAATTTATCACAACATCGGAAAGAGTCAAATAAGAGCTTGTAAAGCAAATCCACATACTCAATTATCCTTTCTTCTTCTACAATTGCTACAACTCACGTGGTACTCATGAGATCAAAGTTTCAGTCAGACACAGAGAAAGATAGGGGCTTATAGTTTCGCCTCCCAACTATTTACCTCAAGGGTAATGTCAACAATAATAATTCATGAATACTTGCTTCCAAGTTGACATATGAATATAGATCTTTCCCTAGCACATGACGTTAGCCAAGATAATGGCGAAATAAGGAATTGGTGTCGATCACCCTGACTCTTTTAAGGGCAAAAAGTAAAGGTACAAGATAGGCCCTTCGCAGAGGGAAGCAGAGGTTGTCATGCGCTTTTGAGGTTTGGATGTGTGACCTCTTAGTGTGAAGCAACGTCACTTTATATTGCCTCGTGTGATAAAGAACTTTATTATGCAGTATGTCGCCTTTGTGTCTTCCTCATCCAGGTTCGTACAAAGCTTATTTTCTACACACTAATAGATCATACATACTTAGGGAGCAATTTTTATTACTTGCACCGATGGCAACTTACTTGAGGGATCTTATTTAATCCATAGGTAGGTATGGTCGACTCTCATGGCAAAACTGGGTTGAAGGTGTATGGATGCACAAGTAGTATCTCTACTTGGTGCGGAAGTTTTGGCTGATATGAGGTGGAAGCAAGCGTCACATGCTAAGGGATCTCTAGTCATATAATCATTGTTAGGAACCAAGCAAACATAATTCATTATGTTGTCTTCCTTGTCCAACATCTACTTCTAAGCATGCAATAGTTTAGTGAGTGTTCACAATCATAGATGGTGTCCAAGATTATATATTTATATGTGAACCTCTCCTTCTTTATTACTTCCTATTAATTGCAACAATGACCAAGGTCTACGTTTGTCCACCCACGACAAGTTTCAATCAACATTCTTTTTATATGTGAAGTCATCACTTCCCGTAAGATCATTACATGATCTTTCATGCTTTTGCTCTTTTATCATTATTTTCTTTAGATCATGGCATGAAGCAAGGCCCTTAACTAAAACTCTCTTTATTATATGACTCACGAACTAGAATACATCGAGGGTGACACAAAGCAAAACTCAAGCCTAAAACACTAAGAACTTTATTCTACTAGAGAAAGATAAAACCAAAAAGGATTGAACTAAGAAAAGGTAAAGGCAAAATATGTGTTGGTGATACGATACCGGGGCAACTCCCCCAAGCTTGGCACAAGCCAAGGGGATTGCCCATACCCGTGCTTAGTTGTCTTCCTTTGGAGGTGATGGTGGTGGAGTTATTGCAACCTGGGTTTGATCCTCCGTCTTCCAAGGCATAGATGCTCCATCATGGAAAGATGATCGAGTCTCCAGAATCCTCAAATCTGCAGCCAACCGTATTGATTTAAATCTATACTCATACTCACAGCTTTGGTTCTGCAGGTCATAAATCTGGGCTTGGAGGTGATCAATTCTGTCATAGAGCCTGGAGAGGTGCTTCCCGATGTCATTGGCATCGATCTTGTGCTTGTTGGTGAACTCCGTGATCATCATGTGGTTGGCGTTGAGTCCGCGTTCCACCATCCCTTGGCACTTGAAGACTTGTTGCTCCATTGCTTCAAGCCTCGCCTCCACGCTTCCGGTCTTCTTGGGCCCCTCAACATCACGAATGTGCAGCACCCCCTCACGCATCTCGATAGATTGAGGGTGTTGCAGCACTCTCCCGAGGTAGGGATTGATGACCTTCTCGAAGAACTTGTCCTTCGGGGCTTTTGGGGACGCCATAGTGATCTAGATCTGTCAGCACAACAGCTCGAAACGAAAATACAGGAAATTTGCACGATACGAGGGTAAGACCTTTCGGGAGAATATATAATGATTTTTTTCGACCAGAAGGAGTACTCTGCAAGAAAACGGAGTCCGGGAGGCACACGAGGTGGTCACAAGCCCCCCAGGCGCGGCCAGGGGTGTGGCCCACACCTCGCAGGCTTGTCGCCTCCTCGTGCGCTTTCTAGACTACTTTAAATTTTCTATTTTTCTAAAAATTCCAAAACGGAGAAAAATTCCTACTGGAAAAGTTTTGGAGTCGGTTTACTTACCGAATCACATACCTCTTTGTTTCGGAGTCTGAAACAGGCTGATAAATATCCCTTATGTACTCCTTCGGAGTTATGGTATTGATAATATTGCTTTCAACATTTATGGGAGTACCTGAGATATAATGCTTGATTCTGTGCCCATTTACCACTCTCGGAAAATTACCTTCCGTGTTGTTGATCTTGATGGCACCGGAACGATATACTTCCTCAACAATGTAAGGACCTTCCCATTTAGAGAGAAGCTTGCGTGCAAAAAATCTTAAACGAGAATTATATAGCAAGACATAATCACCTACATTGAACTCACGTTTTTGTATCCTTTTATCATGCCACCTCTTAACCTTTTCTTTGAACGACTTGGCATTTTCATATGCATGAGCTCTCCATTCATCAAGCGAGCTAATATCAAATAACCTCTTCTCACCAGCAAGTTTGAAATCAAAGTTGAGCTCTTTGATTTCCCAATAAGCATTATGCTCTAGCTCAAGAGGTAAATGACATGCTTTACCGTAAACCATTTTGTAAGGAGACATGCCCATGGGATTGTTATAAGCAGTTCTATAAGCCCACAGTGGATCATCGAGCTTCTTAGACCAATTCTTTCTAGACCTATTAACAGTCTTTTGCATAATTAGTTTAATCTCTCTATTACTTAGCTCTACTTGACCACTGGATTGAGGGTGATAGGGAGATGCAATTCTATGGTGGACATCATACTTAGCAAGCGTTTTACGGAAAGCACCATGAATAAAATGTGAACCACCATCGGTCATTAGATATCTAGGGACTCCAAATCTAGGGAAAATAACTTCTTTAAGCATCCTGATAGAAGTGTTGTGATCAGCACTACTAGTTGGGATAGCTTCTACCCACTTAGTAACGTAATCAACAGCAACTAGGATATGAGTATACCCGTTGGATTTTGGAAAAGGTCCCATATAATCAAAGCCCCAAACATCAAATGGTTCAATGACAAGTGAATAGTTCATAGGCATTTCCTGACGTTTACCAATATTACCTATTCTTTGACATTCGTCACAAGACAAGACAAACTTATGGGCATCCTTGAAGAGAGTGGGCCAATAGAAACCTGATTGCAATACCTTGTGTGCAGTTCTGTCTCCCGCATGGTGTCCTCCGTAAGCCTCGGAGTGACACTTCTGTAGGATCTGTCCCTGTTCATGTTCAGGTACACAACGTCTAATAACACCATCTACTCCTTCCTTATAAAGGTGAGGATCATCCCAAAAGTAATGTCTCAAATCAAAGAAGAATTTCTTCTTTTGCTGGTATGTGAAACTAGGTGGTATATATTGGCAACGATATAATTTGCATAATCAACATACCACGCTGTACTACGTGAAGTATTGATGACATTCAGTTCCTCATCAGGAAATATTTCATCAATAGGTTGTGGGTCATCAAGAACATTCTCCAACCTAGACAAGTTATCTGCTACGGGGTTCTCAGCACCGTTCCTGTCGACAACATGCAAATCAAATTCTTGTAGCAAGAGAACCCATCTGATAAGTCTAGGTTTAGCGTCTTTCTTTTCCATGAGGTATTTAATAGCAGCGTGATCAGTGTGAATAGTGACTTTGGAATCAACTATGTAAGATCTAAACTTTTCACATGCAAACACGACTGCTAAATATTCCTTTTCAGTAGTAGCATAGTTTCTTTGGGCACTGTCTAGAGTTTTACTAGCATAGTGAATAACATTCAATTTCTTATCAACTCTTTGTCCTAGGACAGCACCAACAGCATAATCACTAGCATCACACATGATTTCAAAGGGTAATTTCCAATCAGGTGGTTGAACAATAGGCGCAGTTATCAATGCCTTTTTAAGTATTTCGAAGGCTTCCTCACAATCATCGTCAAAAACAAAAGGAATATCCTTTTGCAAGAGATTGGTAAGAGGCCTAGAAATCTTAGAAAAGTCCTTAATGAACCTTCTATAGAAACCAACATGACCAAGGAAACTTCTTATACCTTTGATATCTGTATGGCATGGCATTTTTTCGATCGCATCAACCTTAGCCTTATCGACTTCAATACCTCTTTCAGAAATGTTATGTCCTAAGACGATGCCTTCATTAACCATAAAGTGGCACTTCTCCCAATTCAAGACAAGGTTGGTATCTTTACATCTCTACAAGACTCGATCAAGGTTATTGAGGCAATCATCAAAAGAAGACCCGTAAACGGAGAAGTCATCCATGAAAACCTCAACAATCTTTTCACAAAAGTCAGAGAATATAGCCATCATACATCTTTGAAAGGTAGCAAGTTCATTATATAAGCCAAAAGGCATACGTCTGTAAGCAAAGGTACCAAAAGGGCAGGTGAAAGTGGTTTTCTCCTGATCAGATTGTGCAACTGGTATTTGGGAGAAACCAGAATAACCATCTAGAAAGCAGAAGTGTGTGTGTTTAGACAGTCTTTCTAGCATTTTGTGGATAAAAGGCAAAGGGTAATGATCTTTCCTAGTGGCCGTATTCAATTTCCTAAAATCAATCACCATCCTATAGCCAGTAATAATCCTGAGTGGGATCAATTCATCCTTACCATTAGGGACAACGGTAATACCTCCCTTCTTAGGGACGCAATGCACCGGACTCACCCAATCACTATGATCAACGCGATAGATAATACCTGCTTCCAGGAGCTTTAGTATTTCTTTTCTCACTACCTCTTTCATCTTAGGATTTAATCTCCGTTGATGATCGGACTGGTTTGGAATCGGGATCGGTTTTAATCTTGTGCTGGCATAGAGTGGGACTAATGCCATTAAGATCATCAAGAGTATATCCAATAGCAGCACGGTGCTTCCTCGGAGTTTTTAGTAACTTCTTTTCTTCATGCTCTGAGAGGCTAGCACTAATAATAACAGGATATATCTCTTTTTCATCGAGATAAGCATACTTAAGAGTATAAGGCAACTGTTTGAGCTCGAACACGGGATCACCCTTTGGTGGGGGTGGATCTGCAAGCAGTTCAACACGCAAATTATTCTTAAGGATAGGATATTGTTCAAAGATAACTCTATCTATCTCATCCCTTTCATCCATATGCATATCATTTTCATGCTCAAGCAAGTATTGCTCTAAAGGATCAATAGGAGGCACGGCAATAAAAGCGAGGGAAATAATTTCATCCTTACTAGGCAACTCTTTTTCATGAGGTTGTCTACCAAACTTGGAGAAATTGAACTCATGTGACACACCTTCAAAGCCAACAGTGACAGTTTGCTTCTCACAGTCAATATGAGCATTGACAGTATTAAGGAAGGGTCTGCCAAATATGATGGGACAAAAGCTATCTTGTGTGGTAGCAAGAACGAGAAAATCAGCAGGATACTTCGTTTTACCACACAAGACTTCAACATCTCTAACAATTCCCAAAGGGCAGATAGTATCTCTATTGGCAAGCTGAATAGTGACATCAATAGGTTCCATCTCAACAGGTGCAATCTCGTCTTTAATTTCATCATATAAGGATTGAGGTATTACACTAACACTAGCACCCATGTCACATAAACCATGATAACAATGATCTCCTATCTTAACAGAAACAACAGGTGTGCCAACAATAGGCCTATGTTTGTCTCTAGCATGTGGTTTAGCAATTCTAGCAGCATCTTCACACAAGTGAATATCATGGCCATCAACATTGTCGGACAGGATATCTTTGATAATAGCAATGCTAAGTTCAACTCTAATTTGCTCAGGGGGTGTAGGTGTTCTAATGTAGCCCCTACGCATCACAGTTGAAACTTCAGAATGATCCTTTATCCTAACAGGGAAAGGTGGTTTCTCAATGTAAGCACTAGGAACAATAGGATCATTATAAGCAATGACTTTCTCTTCAACTGGATTGGGTTTAACTACATTGATTTCTAAGGCAGTATGATATTTAAACCACTTCTCTTTAGGGAGATCAATATGAGCAGCAAATGATTCACACAATGAAGCTACTATCTCAGAGTCAAGTCCAAATTTAGCGCTAAAATCACAAAAAGTATTTGTTTCAACAAAGGATTTAACGCAATCAAACTTGAGATTCTTACCTGACTCCTTACCTTCATCAAACTCCCAATCTTCAGAGTTGCGTTTAATGCTTTCCAATAAATTCCATTTGAAGTCAATATCTCTCTTCTTAAAAGAACCGGTACAAGAAGTGTCAAGCATGGTGCGATTATCATGAGAAAGCCGAGCATAGAAGTTCTGAATGATAATTTCTCTCGAGAGCTCATGGTTGGGGCATGAATATAACATTGATTTAAGCCTCCCCCAAGCTTGAGCTATACTTTCTCTGTCACGAGGCCAAAAATTATAAATATAATTCCGATCACGATGTACCAAATGCATAGGATAAAACCTTTGATGAAATTCCAATCTCAATCGGTTGTAGTTCCATGATCCAGTATCATCACATAGCCTATACCATGTCAATGCTCTATCCATCAAACATAAGGGAAAGGCCTTCTTCTTGACCTCATCCTCGGGCAAACCTGCAAGCTTAAATAAACCACAAACTTCATCTACATAGATTAGATGCAAGTCGGGATGTGATGTTCCATCTCCTCTAAAAGGATTAGCCAGCAGTTTATCAAGCATACCCGAAGGAAATTCATAGCAAATATTTTCAATAGGTGCAGTAGGTTGAGGAGAAACTCCTTGTGCTTCCGTTCGAGGTGAAGATACCCCGAACAAGCTCCTCAAAGGATTAGTTTCCATAGTGACAAGTGACAATAAATTTCAGCACACTATATAAATGTTTCCTTGCCAAATTACACTTACCAAAGGCGCTTCACTCCCCGGCAACGGCGCGAGAAAAGAGTCTTGATGGCCCACAAGTGTAGGGGATCTATCGTTGTCCTTTCAATAAGTAAGAGTGTCGAACCCAATGAGGATCAGAAGGATCTGACAAGTGGTTTTCAGCAAGGTATTCTCTGCAAGCACTGAAATTAACGGTAACAGAAAATTGTGTGGTAAGATGATTCGTAGCAAGTAGCAAGTAACAATAGTAACAACGGTGCAGAAAAATGGCCCAATCCCTTTTGTAGCAAGGGACAAGCCTGGACAAACTCTTATAGGAGGTAAAGCGCTCCCGAGGACACATGGGAATTTCTGTCAAGCTAGTTTTCATCATGTTCATATGATTCACGTTCGCTACTTTGATAGTTTGATATGTGGGTGGACCAGTGCTTGGGTGCTGCCCTTACCTGGACAAACATCCCACTTATGATTAACCCCTCTCGCAAGCATCCGCAACTACGAAAGAATAATTACAACAAAGTCTAACCATAGCATTAAACTAGTGGATCCAAATCAGCCCCTTACGAAGCAACACATAAACTAGGGTTTAAGCTTCTGTCACTCTAGCAACCCATCATCTACTTACTACTTCCCAATGCCTTCCTCTAGGCCCAAATAATGGTGAAGTGTTATGTATTCGACGTTCACATAACACCACTAGAGGAGAGACAACATACAACACATCAAAATATCGAACGAATACCAAATTCACATGACTACTTATAGCAAGACTTATCCCATGTCCTCAGGAACAAAAGTGACTACTGACAAAGCATAATAATATTCATGACCAGAGAGGTTTTGAATAGCATCAAGGATCTGAACATATAATCTTCCACCGAGCAATCCAACTAGCATCAACTACAAAGAGTAATTAACACTACTAGCAACCTTACAAGTACCAATCGGAGTCGCGAAACGGAGATTGGTTACAAGAGATGAACTAGGGTTTGGAGATGAGATGGTGCTGATGAAGATGTTGATGATGATTGATACGTCTCCAACATATCTATAATTTTTGATGGTTTCATGCTATTATATTGTCAAACTTTGGATGTTATGCATACCTTTTATATATTTTTTGGGACTAACTTATTAACTCAGTGCCAAGCGCCAGTTCCTGTTTTTTCCATGTTTTTGACCCCTTTCAGAGGAGATTTTGAAACGGAGTCCAAACGGAAGAAAACCCCCGAAAAGATGTTTTCTGGAATGGAAGAAGATCGGGGAGCTTGAGAGCCAAGGCAGGGGAGCCTCAGGGGCCCCACAAGCCCCCACCCCGCGGCCCGGGGGGAGGCCACGCCATCCAGGCTTGTAGGCGCCCTTTGCCCTAGGGTTTGCGCCTATATATTCCCTAAAAATCCCAAAAAAATCAAGAGATCATCGAAAGTACTTTTCCGCTGCCGCAAGCTTCTGTCTCCGCAAGATCCCATCTGGGGCACGTTCTGGTGCCCTGTCGGAAGGGAGATTCGGACACGGAGGGCTTCTTCATCAACACCATGACCTCTCTGATGATGCGTGAGTAGTTCACCATAGACCTACGGGTCCATAGCTAGTAACTAGATGGCTTCTTCTCTCTCTTGGATCTTCAATACAAAGTTCTCCATGATCTTCATGGAGATCTATCCAATGTAATCTTCTTTTGCGGTGTGTTTGTCGAGATCCGATGAATTGTGGATTTATGATCAGATTATCTATGAATCTTATTTGAGTTTCTTCATATCTCTCTTATGCATGATTTCATATCCTTGTAATTCTCTTTGAGTTGTGGGTTTTGTTTGGCCAACTAGATCTATGATTCTTCCTTTGTGTTGCGATCGGGATCGCGTGATGGTTAACACCTACCAACCCTTCCCCTAGGAGTATGCGTTTAGCACCTTGTTTCGATTACTAATAAAACTTCCGCAACAAGTATGTGAGTTCTTCATGACTAATGTGAGTCCATGGTATAGATTCACTTTCACCTTCCACCATTGCTAGCCTCTCTAGTATCGTGCAATTTTCGCCGGTACACAAACCCACCATATGCCTTCCTCAAAACAGCCACCATACCTACCTACTATGGCATTTTCATAGCCATTCCAAGATATATTGCCATGCAACTCCCACCGTTCCGTCTCATGACTTGTGTCGTCACTCTCATATTGCCATTGCATGATCGTAAGATAGCTAGCAAGATGTTTCAACGTCATACGCCAAGCTAGATCGTTGCACATCCCGGTACACTTCCGGAGGCATTTCCTATAGAGTCATCATCGTTCTAAGCTTTGAGCTATGAGTAAATAAAAGTGTGATGATCATCATTATTAGAGCATTGTCCCATGTGAGGAAATAAAATAAAAAAAGAGGCCAAAGTTGCCCACATAAAAAAAGAGAAAAAAAGAGGCCAAAGAGCCCAAATAAAAAAAAATAGAAAAAGAGAGAAGGGACAATGCTACTATCTTTTTCCACACTTGTGCTTCATAATAGCACCATGTTCTTCATGATTGAGAGCCTCTTGTTTTGTCACCACCATATGCTAGTGGGAATTTTCATTATATAATTTGGCTTGTGTATTCCAAGGATGGGCTTCCTCAAATTGCCCTAGGTCTTCGTGAGCAAGCAAGTTGGATGCACACCCACTAGTTCTCATTTTGAGCTTTCACATACTTATAGCTCTAGTACATCCTTTGTATGGGAATCCCTACTCATTCACATTGATATCTATTAATGGGCATCTCCATAGCCCTTTAATACGCCGAGTCAATGTGACCATCTCCTCCTTTTTGTCTCACAACCACCACCACACTTTGTTCCACCTATAGTGCTATATCCATGGCTCACGCTCATGTATTGCGTGAGAGTTGAAAAAGGTTTGAGAAAGTAAGAGTGCAAAAACAATTACTTGGACAATACCGGGGTTGTGCATGATTTAAATTAGTTGTGCGAGGATGATGGAGCATAGCCAGACTATATGATTTTGTAGGGATAACTTTTTTTGGCCTTGTTATTTCGAAAGTTCATGATTACCTTGCTAGTTTGCTTGAAGTATTATTGTTTTCATGTCGATAGAAAACTATTGTTTTGAATCTTACGGATCTGAACATGCATGTCACATAAAAGAAGTTACAAAGGACAACTATGCTAGGTAGCATTCCACATCAAAAATTCAGTCTTTATCACTTCCCTACTCGAGGACGAGCAGGAGTTAAGCTTGGGGATGCTTGATACGTCTCCAACGTATCTATAATTTTTGATGGTTCCATGCTATTATCTTGTCAAACTTTGGATGTTTTGTATGCCTTTTATATCTTTTATGGGACTAACTTATTAACTCGGTGCCAAGTGCCAGTTCCTGTTTTTTCCGTGTTTTTGACCCTTTTCACAGGAGGATTTTAAACGGTGTCCAAACGGATTAAAACTTCCGAAAAGATATTTTTTTCGGAACAGAAGATATGCACGAGACTTGAGAACCAAGGCACGGGCCACGAGGGGACCCCACAAGCCCCCTAGGCGCGGCCAGGGGGCGCGCCTAGCAGGCTTGTGGGCCCCGTGTGGCTCGTCTGCCCTACCTCTTCCGCCTATTAATTCAGAAAAAATCCAAAACTGCGCGAGAGATCCACGAAAATACTTTTCCGTCGCCGCAAGCTTCTGTCTCCGCAAGATCCCATCTAGGGCACGTTTTCTGGTGCCCTGTCGGAGGGGGGATTCGGATACGGAGGGCTTCTTCATCAACACCATGACCTCTCTGATGATGCGTGAGTAGTTAACCATAGACCTTCGGGTCCATAGCTAGTAGCTAGATGGCTTCTTCTCTCTCTTGGATCTGCAATACAAAGTTCTCCATGATCTTCATGGAGATCTATCCGATGTAATCTTGTTTTGCGGTGTGTTTGTTGAGATCCGATGAATTGTGGATTTATGATCAGATTATCTATGAATCTTATTTGAGTTTCTTCTGATCTCTTATATGCATGATTTCATATCCTTGTAATTCTCTTCGAGTTGTGGGTTTTGTTTGGCCAACTTGATCTATGATTCTTGCAATGGGAGAAGTGCTTGGTTTTGGGTTCATACCGTGCGGTGACCTCACCCAGTGACAGAAGGGGTAGCGAGGCATGCATCATGTTGTTGCCATCAAGGGTAAAAAGATGGGGTTTTCATCATTGGTTTGAGTTTACCCCTCTACATCATGTCATCTTGCTTAAAGCGTTACTCTGTTCGTCATGAACTCAATACACTAGATGCATGCTGGATAGCGGTCGATGTGTGGAGTAATAGTAGTAGATGCAGAAAGTATCGGTCTACTTGTCTCGGACGTGATGCCTATATGTATGTGTTGGGGAACGTCGCATGGGAAACAAAAATTTTCCTACGCGCACGAAGACCTATCATGGTGATGTCCATCTACGAGAGGGGATGAGTGATCTACGTACCCTTGTAGATCGTACAGCAGAAGCGTTAGTGAACGCGGTTGATGTAGTGGAACGTCCTCACGTCCCTCGATCCGCCCCGCGAACAATCCCGCGATCAGTCCCACGATCTAGTACCGAACGGACGGCACCTCCGCGTTCAGCACACATACAGCTCGACGATGATCTCGGCCTTCTTGATCCAGCAAGAGAGACGGAGAGGTAGAAGAGTTCTCCGGCAGCGTGACGACGCTCCGGAGGTTGGTGATGACCTTGTCTCAGCAGGGCTCCGCCCGAGCTCCGCAGAAACGCGATCTAGAGGAAAAACCGTGGAGGTATGTGGTCGGGCTGCCGTGGAAAAGTCGTCTCAAATCAGCCCTAAAACCTCCGTATATATAGGTGGGAGGGAGGGGAGGAGGCAGCCTCAAAACCTAAAGGTTTGGCCGAAATTGGAGGTGGAGGAGTCCTACTCCAATCCTACTTGGAGTAGGATTCCACCTTCCCACTTGGAAACTCTTTCCACCTTGTGTTTTTTCCTTCTCAAACCTTATGAGCCTTAGTGGGAACTTATTCCAGCCCACTAGGGGCTGGTTTATCTCTTCCCATAGCCCATGAGACCCCTTGGGGCGTGACACCCCTCCCGATGGTCCCCGGCACCCCTCCCGGCACTCCCGGTACACTACCGATGAGCCCGAAACTTTTCCGGTAATGCACGAAAACCTTCCGGTAACCAAATGAGGTCATCCTATATATCAATCTTCGTTTCCGGACCATTCCGGAAACCCTCGTGACGTCCGTGATCTCATCCGGGACTCCGAACAACATTCGGTAACCAACCATATAACTCAAATACGCATAAAACAACGTCGAACCTTAAGTGTGCAGACCCTGCGGGTTCGAGAACTATGTAGACATGACCCGAGAGACTCCTCGGTCAATATCCAATAGCGGGACCTGGATGCCCATATTGGATCCTACATATTCTACGAAGATCTTATCGTTTGAACCTCAGTGCCAAGGATTCATATAATCCCGTATGTCATTCCCTTTGTCCTTCGGTATGTTACTTGCCCGAGATTCGATCGTAAGTATCCGTATACCTATTTCAATCTCGTTTACTGGCAAGTCTCTTTACTCGTTCCGTAATACAAGATCCCGCAACTTACACTAAGTTACATTGCTTGCAAGGCTTGTGTGTGATGTTGTATTACCGAGTGGGCCCCGAGATACCTCTCCGTTCACACGGAGTGACAAATCCCAGTCTTGATCCATACTAACTCAACTAACACCTTCGGAGATACCTGTAGAGCATCTTTATAGTCACCCAGTTACGTTGCGACGTTTGATACACACAAAGCATTCCTCCGGTGTCAGTGAGTTATATGATCTCATGGTCATAGGAATAAATACTTGACACGCAGAAAACAGTAGCAACAAAATGACACGATCAACATGCTACGTCTATTAGTTTGGGTCTAGTCCATCACATGATTCTCCTAATGATGTGATCCCGTTATCAAGTGACAACACTTGCCTATGGCCAGGAAACCTTGACCATCTTTGATCAACGAGCTAGTCAACTAGAGGCTTACTAGGGATAGTGTTTTGTCTATGTATCCACACAAGTATTGTGTTTCCAATCAATACAATTATAGCATGGATAATAAACGATTATCATGAACTAAGAAATATAATAATAACTAATTTATTATTGCCTCTAGGGCATATTTCCAACAGTCTCCCACTTGCACTAGAGTCAATAATCTAGTTCACATCACCATGTGATTCCAACGAATCCAACACCCATATAGTTATGGGGTCTGATCACGTCTTGCTCGTGAGAGAGGTTTTAGTCAACGGTTCTGAAACTTTCAGATTCGTGCGTTCTCTACAAATCTTTATGTCATCTTATAGATGCTGCTACTACGTGCTATTCGGAAATGCTCCAAATATCTACTCTACTATACGAATCCGTTTCACTACTCATAGTTATCCGGATTAGTGTCAAAGCTTGCATTGACGTAACCCTTTACGACAAACTCTTTAACCACCTCCATAATCGAGAAAAATTCCTTAGTCCATTAGTTACTAAGGATAAATTTCGACCGCTGCTAGTGATTCAATCATGGATCACTCTCTGTACCTCTCAACATACTTTGAGTCAAGGCACACTTCAGGTGCGGTACACAGCATGGCATACTTTAGATTCTACGGCTAAGGCATAGAAGACGACCTTCGTCTATTCTCTTTATTCTACCATGGTCGGTTTTTGAGTCTTACTCAAATTCACACCTCACAACGCAACCAAGAACTCCTTCTTTGCTGGTCTATTTTGAACTCTTTCAAAAACTTGTCAAGGCATGCATCTTGTTGAAACTTCTATTAAGCGCTTTCGATCTATCTCCATAGATCTTTGATGCTCAACGTTCAAGTAGCGTAATCCAGGTACTCCTTTGAAAACTTCTTTCAAACAACCTTGTATGCTTTACAGAAATTCTACATTACTTCTGATCCACAATATGTCAACCACATATACCTATCAGAAATTCTATAGTGCTCCCACTCACTTCTTTGGAAATACAAGTTTCTCATAAACCTTGTACAAACCCAAAATCTTTGATCATCTCATCAAAGTGTATATTCCAACTCCGAGATGCTTGCACCAGTCCATTGAAGGATCACTGGAGCTTGCATACTTGCTAGTATCTTTAGGATTAACAAAACCTTCTGGTTGTATCACATACAATGTTTGCTCAAGGAAACCGTCGAGAAAACAATGTTTTGACATCCTACGTGCAATATTTCATAAATAATGCATCAACAACTAACATAATTCTAACAGACTTTTAGCATCGCTACGAGTGAGAAAGTCTCATCATAGTCAACTGTTTGATCTTATCGAAAACATCTTTGCGACAAGTCGAGCTTTTCTTAATAGTGACTTATCACCATCATCGTCTGTCTTCCTTTAAAAATCCATCTTTACTCAATAGTCCTATGACCATCAAGTAATTCTTCCAAAGTCTACACTTTGTTTTCATCCATGGATCCTCTCTCGGATTTCATGGCTTCCAGCCATTTGTCGGAATCTGGGCCCACCATCGCTTTCTCCATAACTCGTAGGTTCACTGTTGCTCAACAACATGACCTCCAAGACAGGGTTACCGTACTACTCTGCAGCAGTACGCGACCTTTTCGACCTACGAGGTTTGTAGTAACTTTATTCGAAGCTCAATGATCACCATCATCAGCTTCCACTTCAATTGGTGTAGGCGCCACAGGAACAACTTCCTGCGCCCTGCTACACACTGGTTGAAGTGATGGTTCAATAACCTCATCAAGTTCTACTACCCTCCCACTCAATTCTTTCGAGAGAAACCTTTCCTCGAGAAAGGATCCGTTTCTAGAAACAAACACTTTGCTTTCGGATCTGAGATAGGAGATGTACCCAACTGTTTTGGATACCCTATGAAGAAGCATTTATCCGCTTTGGGTTCGAGCTTATCAGACTGAAACTTTTTCACATAAGTGTCGAAACCCCAAACTTTCAGGAAACGACAGTTTAGATTTCTCTAAACCTCAGTCTATACTGTGTCATCTCAACGGAAATACGCGGTGCCCTATTTAAAGTGAGTGCGGTTGTCTCTAATGCAAAACCCATAAACGATAGTGGTAATTCGATAAGAGACATCATACTATGCACCATACCAAATAGTGCGTGGCTATGACGTTCAGACACATCATCACAATATGATGTTCCAGGTGGCATGAACTGCGAAACAATTTCCACATTGTCTTAACTGCGTACCAAAAACCCGTAACTCAGATTTTCATTTCCATGATCATATCGTAGAAAGTTTATCCTCTTGTTACGATGAACTTCACTCTGGAACGGAATTGAACTTTTCAACATTTCAGACTTGTGATTCATTAAGTAAATACTCCTGTATCTACTCAAATCGTCAGTGAAGTAAGAACATAATGATATCCACTGCGTGCCTCAGCACCCATTGGACTGCATACATCAAAATGTATCACTTCCAACAAGTTACTATCTTATTTCATCTCAATGAAAACAAGGCCTTGCTCATGTGGTATGATTTGCATGTCACTAGTGATTCGAAATCAGGTGAGTACAAAGATCCATCAGCATGGAGCCTCTTCATGCAATTTATACTAACATGACTCAAGCGGCAGTGCCACAAGTAAGTGGTACTATCATCATTAACTCGTATCTTTTGGCACCAATATCATGAACATGTGTAACACTACGATCGAGATTCAATAAACCATTGAAGGTGAATATTCAAGAAAATAGAGTAACCATTATTCTCCTTAAATGAATAATCGTATTGCAATAAACACGATACAATCATGTTCATGCTTAACGCAAGCACCAAATAACAATTATTTAGGTTTAACACCAATCCCGATGGTAAAGGGAGCGTGCGACGTTTGATCATATCAACCTTGGAAACACTTCCAACACGTATCGTCACCTCGCCTTTAGCTAGTCTCCGTTTATGCCGTAGCTTTCATTTCGTGTTACTAATCACTTAGCAACCGAACCGGTATCCAATACCCTCATGCTACTAGGAGTACTAGTAAAGTACACATCATGTATATCAAATACACTTCTTTCGACTTTTGCCAGCCTTCTTATCTACCAAGTATCTAGAGTTGCTCCGCCTCAGTGACTGTTCCCCTCATTACAGAAGCACTTAGTCTCGGGTTTGGGTTTAATCTTGGGTCTCTTCATTAGTGCAGCAACTGTTTTGCCGTTTCACGAAGTATCCCTTCTAGCCCTTGCCTTTCTTGAAACTTAGTGGTTTTACAAACCATCAACTATTGACGCTCCTTCTTGATTTCTACTTTCGCAGTGTCAAACATCACGAATCACTCAAGGATCATTGTATCTATCCTTGATATGTTATAGTTCATCACGAAGCTCTCACAGCTTGGTGGCAGTGACTTTTGGAGAACCATCACTATGTCATCTGGAAGATTAACTCCCACTTGATTCAAGTGTTTGTCGTACTCAGACAATCTGAGCACACGCTCAACGATTGAGCTTTTCTCATTTACTTTGTGGACAAAGAATCTTGTTGGAGGTCTCGTACCTCTTAACAAGGGCACAAGCATGAAATCACAATTTCATCTCTTTAGAACATCACTTATGTTCCGTGACGTTTCAAAACGTCTTCGGCGCCTTGCTTCTGAGCCATTAAGTATTTTGCACTGAACTATCATGTAGTCATCAGAAACGTGTATGTCGGATGTTCACAGCATCCACAGACGACGCTCGAGGTGCAGCACACCAAGTGGTGCATTAAGGACATAAGCCTTCTGCGCAGCAACGAGGACAATCCTCTGCAAAGTTTGCTACTATCAACTTTCAACTAAATTTTCTCTAGGAACATATAAAAACAGTAGAGCTATAGCGCAAGCTACATCGTAATTCGCAAAGACCATTAAACTATGTTCATGACAATTAGTTCAATTAATCATATTACTTAAGAACTCCCACTCAAAAAGTACATCTCTCTAGTCATTTGAGTGGTACATGATCCAAATCCACTATCTCAAGTCCGATCATCACGTGAGTCGAGAATAGTTTCAGTGGTAAGCATCTCTATGCTAATCATATCAACTATACGATTCATGCTCGACCTTTCGGTCTCATGTGTTCCGAGGCCATGTCTGCACATGCTAGGCTCGTCAAGCTTAACCCGAGTGTTCTGCGTGTGCAACTGTTTTGCACCCGTTGTATGTGAACGTTGAGTCTATCACACCCGATCATCACGTGGTGTCTCGAAACGAAGAACTGTCGCAACGGTGCACAGTCGGGGAGAACACAATTTCGTCTTGAAATTTTAGTGAGAGATCACCTCATAATGCTACCGTCGTTCTAAGCAAAATAAGGTGCATAAAAGGATTAACATCACATGCAATTCATAAGTGACATGATATGGCCATCATCACGTGCTTCTTGATCTCCATCACCAAAGCACCGGCACGATCTTCTTGTCACCGGCGCCACACCATGATCATCCATCAACGTGTTGCCATCGGGGTTGTCGTGCTACTTATGCTATTACTACTAAAGCTACATCCTAGCAAAATAGTAAACGCATCTGCAAGCACAAACGTTAGTATAAAGACAACCCTATGGCTCCTGCCGGTTGCCGTACCATCGACGTGCAAGTCGATATTTCTATTACAACATGATCATCTCATACATCCAATATATCACATCACATCGTTGGCCATATCACATCACAATCATACCCTGCAAAAACAAGTTAGACGTCCTCTAATTTTGTTGTTGCAGGTTTTACGTGGTGACCGAGGGTATCTAGTAGGATCGCATCTTACTTACGCAAACACCACAACGGAGATATATGAGTTGCTATTTAACCTCATCCAAGGACCTCCTCGGTCAAATCCGATTCAACTAAAGTTGGAGAAACAGTCACTTGCCAGTCATCTTTGAGCAAAGGGGGTTACTCGTAACGATGAAACCAGTCTCTCGTAAGCGTACGAGTAATGTCGGTCCAAGCCGCTTCAATCCAACAATACCGTGGAATCAAGAAAAGACTAAGGAGGGCAGCAAAACGCACATCACCGCCCACAAAAACTTTTGTGTTCTACTCGAGAAGACATCTACGCATGAACCTAGCTCATGATGCCACTGTTGGGGAACGTCGCATGGGAAACAAAAATTTTCCTACGCGCACGAAGACCTATCATGGTGATGTCCATCTACGAGAGGGGATGAGTGATCTACGTACCCTTGTAGATCGTACAGCAGAAGCGTTAGTGAACGCGGTTGATGTAGTGGAACGTCCTCACGTCCCTCGATCCGCCCCGCGAACAATCCCGCGATCAGTCCCACGATCTAGTACCGAACGGACGGCACCTCCGCGTTCAGCACACATACAGCTCGACGATGATCTCGGCCTTCTTGATCCAGCAAGAGAGACGGAGAGGTAGAAGAGTTCTCCGGCAGCGTGACGGCGCTCCGGAGGTTGGTGATGACCTTGTCTCAGCAGGGCTCCGCCCGAGCTCCGCAGAAACGCGATCTAGAGGAAAAACCGTGGAGGTATGTGGTCGGGCTGCCGTGGAAAAGTCGTCTCAAATCAGCCCTAAAACCTCCGTATATATAGGTGGGAGGGAGGGGAGGAGGCAGCCTCAAAACCTAAAGGTTTGGCCGAAATTGGAGGTGGAGGAGTCCTACTCCAATCCTACTTGGAGTAGGATTCCACCTTCCCACTTGGAAACTCTTTCCACCTTGTGTTTTTTCCTTCTCAAACCTTATGAGCCTTAGTGGGAACTTATTCCAGCCCACTAGGGGCTGGTTTATCTCTTCCCATAGCCCATGAGACCCCTTGGGGCGTGACACCCCTCCCGATGGTCCCCGGCACCCCTCCCGGCACTCCCGGTACACTACCGATGAGCCCGAAACTTTTCCGGTAATGCACGAAAACCTTCCGGTAACCAAATGAGGTCATCCTATATATCAATCTTCGTTTCCGGACCATTCCGGAAACCCTCGTGACGTCCGTGATCTCATCCGGGACTCCGAACAACATTCGGTAACCAACCATATAACTCAAATACGCATAAAACAACGTCGAACCTTAAGTGTGCAGACCCTGCGGGTTCGAGAACTATGTAGACATGACCCGAGAGACTCCTCGGTCAATATCCAATAGCGGGACCTGGATGCCCATATTGGATCCTACATATTCTACGAAGATCTTATCGTTTGAACCTCAGTGCCAAGGATTCATATAATCCCGTATGTCATTCCCTTTGTCCTTCGGTATGTTACTTGCCCGAGATTCGATCGTAAGTATCCGTATACCTATTTCAATCTCGTTTACTGGCAAGTCTCTTTACTCGTTCCGTAATACAAGATCCCGCAACTTACACTAAGTTACATTGCTTGCAAGGCTTGTGTGTGATGTTGTATTACCGAGTGGGCCCCGAGATACCTCTCCGTTCACACGGAGTGACAAATCCCAGTCTTGATCCATACTAACTCAACTAACACCTTCGGAGATACCTGTAGAGCATCTTTATAGTCACCCAGTTACGTTGCGACGTTTGATACACACAAAGCATTCCTCCGGTGTCAGTGAGTTATATGATCTCATGGTCATAGGAATAAATACTTGACACGCAGAAAACAGTAGCAACAAAATGACACGATCAACATGCTACGTCTATTAGTTTGGGTCTAGTCCATCACATGATTCTCCTAATGATGTGATCCCGTTATCAAGTGACAACACTTGCCTATGGCCAGGAAACCTTGACCATCTTTGATCAACGAGCTAGTCAACTAGAGGCTTACTAGGGATAGTGTTTTGTCTATGTATCCACACAAGTATTGTGTTTCCAATCAATACAATTATAGCATGGATAATAAACGATTATCATGAACTAAGAAATATAATAATAACTAATTTATTATTGCCTCTAGGGCATATTTCCAACAGTATGATCATTGCCTTAGATAACGTCATGACTTTGCGCGGTTCTATCAATTGCTCGACAGTAATTTGTTCACCCACCGTAATATTTGCTATTTTGAGAGAAGCCTCTAGTGAACACTATGGCCCGCAGGTCTACTTCACACCATATTTTCAGCTTTACAATTTTACTTCGTTGCACTTTCCGCCTTCAGATTCACTTTGCAATCAATCTTGAAGGGATTGACAACCCCTTTATAGCGTTGGGTGCAAGCTCTTTTGTGTTTGCGCAGGTACTCTGGACTTGGCGCGATTCTCCTACTGGATTGATACCTTGGTTCTCAAAATGAGGGAAATACTTACTGCTCATGTGATGCATCACATTTTCCTCTTCAAGGGAAAAACCAACGCAAGCTCAAGAGGCAGCAGAAGGATTTCTGTCGCCGTAGCAGGGTACGATGGAGAAGCGGACGCATGGATACAGTGTCAGCGGTCGTACCACTGACGGACGTCGGCTCTGACCCGTCAACCATGCATAGTACCCGCACGCCAGCGCCGACTCCATTACCCGATCCGGCATGGCTACAGTGGAGACGGCCGTACCGGTGACCGGCGCCGGATCTCATAAGACGACGCCGAACGTACAACACGCGTCCTACATGGGCAACATACCCCAACCCCATAGGCTGGCCGGCGGGTCCCATGGCCAGATGGGACCTTGCAACCGGCGGGCCCCACAAGCGACAAGACTAAACTGTAGTGGGGCCCCTGGCCGACCTGAGAGGCTGCTAGCCGGGTCCCCCATAGTGTACTTATATCCATTTTGTAGGTTGGTGGGTTCGTCTATAACCCCCCCCCCACCACCACCACCACCCTCCATGCAGGGGGGCGGCCATTCTTACACCCACACTCACACACATGAGAGGTAGAACTCGAGCCGACTGCTCCTTCTTCCTCGTCCGTCGAACAGCTCAAGGAGCATACTGTAAACACTTTGGTTCATCAACCATGCCGGCAGGACTAGGGGTATTATCTCCCACGGAGAGCCCCGAACTTGGGTACATCGTGCGTCTTGCTTGCTAGCTACCAATCTTGTTCTCGGAGCCTGTCGGTGTCCTTTCGGGCCCAACACCTTCGATAAGCCTACCTATGGCATATGTCGTGAGAAAACGATGACAGGCACTCTGTTGCCACCCGTTTTCAAACTTGCATCCGTTATTAGTTGCCGGTTCTCTCTGTTTTTTTCGACCGTTCTGATACCAACCACACGCACACACGCGTACGGCATCGTTAAAATATTATTTTCAAAAGTGTGTGTAAAATATTCTCGGATTGGGTTGGAACTTGGCGTGCGGTCTTATTTTAATGTAGGTAGACCGTGCGTCAATTTTTGTCGCGATCGGAGTCCGTTTGATACCCGAACTGTTCGACCTATAGCGGCACTATAGCCGGTTTAATTGTCGGACTTTCGGTGTTTTAAAAACTCTGTCACCGGGTGCCCATTTCCCCTCTCATATCCACATAGCCCCCTCTACACAGCACACCATATCCATCCTAGCCTACCCCTCTGATTCAGACCGTCCGATCGAGATCTCGCGGCCCAAAAATGGTGCAAACCCCCCTAACCTAGCCCCCTTGCCATATTTATACAACCCCCTACCTAATTAGGGACAAAACCCTAACTTCTAGGTATTATCCCGCAGCCGCCGCCAGCCAGCATCTCCCTCGGGATCCTTCCCGACCACCTCCCTCGTTTTCATCCTCCACCAGCCATAGCCATGCCCTCCCCTTTGATTTGTGTTGGGGAACGTCGCATGGGAAACAAAAAAATTCCTACGCGCACGAAGACCTATCATGGTGATGTCCATCTACGAGAGGGGATGAGTGATCTACATACCCTTGTAGATCGTACAGCAGAAGCGTTAGAGAACGCGGTTGATGTAGTGGAACGTCCTCACGTCCCTCGATCCGCCCCGCGAACAATCCCGCGATCAGTCCCACGATCTAGTACCGAACGGACGGCACCTCCGCGTTCAGCACACGTACAGCTCGACGATGATCTCGGCCTTCTTGATCCAGCAAGAGAGACGGAGAGGTAGAAGAGTTCTCCGGCAGCGTGACGGCGCTCCGGAGGTTGGTGATGATCTTGTCTCAGCAGGGCTCCGCCCGAGCTCCGCAGAAACACGATCTAGAGGAAAAACTATGGAGGTATGTGGTCGGGCAGCCGTGAGAAAGTCGTCTCAAATCTGCCCTAAAAGCCCCATATATATAGGAGGAGGGAGGGGCACCTTGCCTTGGGGTGCAAGGGACTCCCAAGGGGTCGGTCGAGCCAAGGGGGGGAGGACTCCCCCCCCCAAACCGAGTTGGACTTGGTTTGGTGGGAGGAGTCCCCCTCCCTTCCCACTTCTTCCCTCCTTTTTTTTTCTTTTCCTTTGATTTTCTTATATTGGCGCATAGGCCTCCTTGGGGCTGTCCCACCAGCCCACTAAGGGCTGGTGTGTCCCCCAAAAGCCTATGGGCTTCCTCGGAGTGGGTTGCCCCCCTCCGGTGAACTCCCGGAACCCATTCGTCATTCCCGGTACATTCCCGGTAACTCCGAAAACCTTCCGGTAATCAAATGAGATCATCCTATATATCAATCTTCATTTCCGGACCATTCCGGAAACCCTCGTGACGTCCGTGATCTCATCCGGGACTCCGAACAACATTCGGTAACCAACCATATAACTCAAATACGCATAAAACAACGTCGAACCTTAAGTGTGCAGACCCTACGGGTTCGAGAACTATGTAGACATGACCCGAGAGACTCCTCGGTCAATACCTAACAGCGGGACCTGGATGCCCATATTGGATCCTACATATTCTACGAAGATCTTTATCGTTTGAACCTCAGTGCCAAGGATTCGTATAATCCCGTATGTCATTCCCTTTGTCCTTCGGTATGTTACTTGCCCGAGATTCGATCGTCGGTATCCGCATACCTATTTCAATCTCGTTTACCCGCAAGTCTCTTTACTCGTTTCGTAATACAAGATCCCGCAACTTACACTAAGTCACATTGCTTGCAAGGCTTGTGTGTGATGTTGTATTACCGAGTGGGCCCCGAGATACCTCTCGGTCACACGGAGTGACAAATCCCAGTCTTGATCCATACTAACTCAACTAACACCTTCGGAGATACCTGTAGAGCATCTTTATAGTCACCCAGTTACGTTGCGACGTTTGATACACACAAAGCATTCCTCCGGTGTCAGTGAGTTATATGATCTCATGGTCATAGGAATAAATACTTGACACGCAGAAAACAGTAGCAACAAAATGACACGATCAACATGCTACGTCTTATTAGTTTGGGTCTAGTCCATCACGTGATTCTCCTAATGACGTGATCCAGTTATCAAGCAACAACACCTTGTTCATAATCAGAAGACACTGACTATCATCGATCAACTGGCTAGCCAACTAGAGGCATGCTAGGGACGGTGTTTTGTCTATGTATCCACACATGTAAATGAGTCTTCATTCAATACAATTATAGCATGGATAATAAACTATTATCTTGATACAGGAATTATAATAATAACTATACATTTATTATTGCCTCTAGGGCATAATTCCAACAGTCTCCCACTTGCACTAGAGTCAATAATCCAGCCCTCACATCACCATGTGAATTACATTGTAATAAATCTAACACCCATACAGTTCTGGTGTCGATCATGTTTTGGCCGTGGAAGAGGTTTAGTCAGCGGGTCTGCTACATTCAGATCCGTGTGCACTTTGCATATATTTACGTCCTCCTCCTCGACGTAGTCGCGGATGAGGTTGAAGCGTCGTTTGATGTGTCTGGTCTTCTTGTGAAACCTTGGTTCCTTTGCTAAGGCAATGGCACCAGTGTTGTCACGGAACAAGGTTATTGGATCCAGTGCACTTGGCACTACTCCAAGATCCGTCATGAACTACTTCATCCAGACACCCTCCTTAGCCGCCTCCGAGGCAGCCATGTACTCCGCTTCACATGTAGAATCTGCTACGACGCTTTGCTTGGAACTGCACCAGCTTACTGCACCCCCATTAAGAATAAATACGTATCCGGTTTGCGACTTAGAGTCGTCCGGATCTGTGTCAAAGCTTGCATCGACGTAACCTTTTACGGCGAGCTCTTCGTCACCTCCATACACGAGAAACATCTCCTTAGTCCTTTTCAGGTACTTCAGGATATTCTTGACCGCCGTCCAGTGATCCACTCCTGGATTACTCTAGAACCTACCTGCCATACTTATGGCCAGGCTAACATCCGGTCTAGTGCACAGCATTGCATACATGATAGAGCCTACGGCTGAAGCATAGGGGACGGAGCGCATATGCTCTCTATCTTCATTAGTTGCTGGGCACTGAGTCTTACTCAATCTCGTACCTTGTAACACCGGCAAGAACCCTTTCTTGGACTGTTCCATTTTGAACCTCTTCAAAACTTTATCAAGGTATGTGCTTTGTGAAAGTCCTATCAGGCGTTTTGATCTATCCCTATAGATCTTTAATGCCCAGAATGTAAGCAGCTTCTCCTAGGTCCTTCATAGAGAAACTTTTATTCAAGTAACCTTTTATGCTCTCCAAAAGCTCTACGTTGTTTCCAATCAGTAATATGTCATCCACATATAATATTAGAAACGCCACAGAGCTCCCACTCACTTTCTTGTAAATACAAGATTCTCCAACCACTTGTATAAACCCAAATGCTTTGATCACCTCATCAAAGCGCTTGTTCCAACTCCGAGATGCTTGCACCAGTCCATAAATGGATCGCTGGAGCTTGCACACCTTGTCAGCATTTTTAGGATCGACAAAACCTTCGGGTTGCATCATATACAACTCTTCCTTAAGGAAACCGTTAAGGAACGCCGTTTTGACATCCATCTGCCAGATTTCATAATCGAAAAATGCAGCTATTGCTAACATGATTCTGACGGACTTAAGCATCGCTACGGGTACCGTGAGCGTCCGTCTTCTTCTTAAAGATCCATTTGTTCTGAATAGCCTTGCGGCCTTCAGGTAGTATCTCCAAAGTCCACACTTTGTTCTCATACATGGATCCTATCTCGGATTTCATGGCTTCTAGCCATTTGTTGGAATCTGGGCCCACCATTGCTTCTTCATAATTCGCAGGTTCATTGTTCTCTAATAACATGATTGACAAGACGGGATTACCGTACCACTCTGGAGCAGCGCGTGATCTCGTCGACCTGCGTGGTTCAACAGAAACTTGAACTGGAGTTTCATGATCATCATCATTAACTTCCTCCTCAACCGGCGTTGCAACGACAGAGGTTTCCCCTTGCCCTGCGCCACCATCCAGAGGGATGAGAGGTTCGACAACCTCGTCAAGTTCTATCTTCCTCCCACTCAATTCTCTCGAGAGAAACTCCTTCTCGAGAAAAGTTCCGTTTTTAGCAACAAACACTTTGCCCTCGGATTTGAGATAGAAGGTGTACCCAACTGTCTCCTTTGGGTAACCTATGAAGACGCACTTTTCTGCTTTGGGTTCCAGCTTTTCACGCTGAAGCTTTTTGACATAAGCATCACATCCCCAAATTTTAAGAAACGACAACTTTGGTCTTTTGCCATACCACAGTTCGTATGGTGTCGTCTCAACGGATTTTGATGGTGCCCTATTTAAAGTGAATGCAGTTGTTTCTAATGCATAACCCCAAAATGATAACGGCAAATCAGTAAGAGACATCATAGATCGCACCATCTCTAACAAAGTACGATTACGACGTTCAGACACACCATTACGCTGTGGTGTTCCAGGCGGTGTTAATTGCGAAACAATTCCACATTGTCTTAAGTGAGTACCAAACTCGAAACTCAGATATTCACCCCCACGATTAGACCGTAGGAACTTGATCTTCTTGTTACGATGATTTTCTACTTCACTCTGAAATTGCTTGAACTTTTCAAATGTTTCAGACTTGTGTTTCATCAAGTAGACATAACCATATCTACTTAAATCGTCAGTGAAGGTGAGAAAATAACGATATCCGCCGCGTGCCTCCACGCTCATCGGACCACACACATCGGTATGTATGATTTCCAACAAGTCACTTGCACGCTCCATTGTTCCGGAGAACGGAGTTTTAGTCATCTTGCCCATGAGGCATGGTTCGCACGTGTCAAGTGAATCAAAGTCAAGTGACTCCAAAAGTCCATCGGCATGGAGTTTCTTCATGCACTTTACACCAATATGACCCAAGCCGCAGTGCCACAAAAACATGGCGCTATCATTGTTTACTCTAACTCTTTTGGTCTCAACGTTATGTATATGCGTATCGCTATCGAGATTCAATATGAACAATCCTCTCACATTCGGTGCATGACCATAAAAGATGTTACTCATAGAAATAGAACAACCATTATTCTCAGACTTAGAAGAGTAACCGTCTCGCAATAAACAAGATCCAGATATAATGTTCATGCTCAACGCAGGCACTAAATAACAATGATTTAAGTTCATCACTAATCCCGATGGTAGTTGAAGTGACACGGTGCCGACGGCGATTGCATCAACCTTGGAACCGTTTCCTACGCGCATCGTCACTTCGTCTTTCGCCAGCCTTCGTCTATTCCGCAGTTCCTGCTTCGAGTTGCAAATGTGAGCAACAGAACCGGTATCGAATACCCAGGCACTACTACGAGAGCCGGTTAAGTACACATCAATAACATGTATATCAAATATACCTGATTTTTCTTTGCCCGCCTTCTTATCTGCCAGATACTTGGGGCAATTGCGCTTCCAGTGACCCATACCCTTGCAATAGAAGCACTCTGTTTCAGGCTTAGGTCCAGCCTTGGGTTTCTTCGGCGGATTGGCAACAGGCTTACCGTTCTTCTTCGAATTGCCCTTCTTGCCTTTGCCGTTTCTCTTGAAACTAGTGGTCTTGCTCACCATCAACACTTGATGCTCTTTACGGAGTTCAGACTCTGCGACTTTCAGCATCGCAAACAACTCGCCGGGAGACTTTTTCATCCCTTGCATGTTGTAGTTCAACACAAAGCCTTTATAGCTTGGCGGCAGTGATTGGAGGATTCTGTCAGTGATAGCTTCTTGCGGGAGTTCAATCCCCAGTTCAGCTAGACGGTTTGAGTACCCAGACATTTTGAGCACATGTTCACTGACAGACGAGTTTTCCTCCATCTTGCAAGCATAGAATTTATCGGAGGTCTCATACCTCTCGATCTGGGCGTTCTTCTGAAAGATAAACTTCAACTCCTGGAACATCTCAAATGCTCCATGACGCTCAAAGCGACGTTGAAGTCCCGGCTCTAAGCCATACAAGACTGCACATTGAACTATTGAGTAGTCCTCCTTACGTGCTAACCAAGCGTTCTTAACATCCTGATCAGCCACAGCGGGTGGTTCATCTCCTAGCGCAGCATTAAGGACATAATCCTTCTTTCCATCTTGTAAGATTAGCTTAAGATTACGAGCCCAGTCTACAAAGTTGCTTCCATCATCTTTCAACTTAGCTTTCTCTAGGAACGTATTAAAATTCAGGATGACACTTGCGTGAGCCATGATCTACAACACAAATATATAAAAAGTGGACTTAGACTATGTTCAAGATAATTAGAGTTCAACTTAATCAAATTATATGCTAAACTCCCACTCAAAAAGTACATCTCTCTAGTCATTTGAGTGGTTCATGATCCACTTACACTATCCCAAGTCCGATCATCACGTGAGTCGAGAGTAGTTTCAGTGGTAAGCATTCCTATGCTAATCATATCAACTATATGATTCATGATCGACCTTTCGGTCTCATGTGTTCCGAGGCCATGTCTGCACATGCTAGGCTCGTCAAGTTTAACCCGAGTGTTCCGCGTGCGCAACTGTTTTGCACCCGTTGCATGTGAACGTTGAGTCTATCACACCCGATCATCACGTGGTGTCTCGAAACGACAAACTGTAGCAACGGTGCACAGTCGGGGAGAACACAATTTCGTCTTGAAATTTTAGTGAGAGATCACCTCATAATGCTACCGTCGTTCTAAGCAAAATAAGGTGCATAAAAGGATTAACATCACATGCAATTCATAAGTGACATGATATGGCCATCATCACGTGCTTCTTGATCTCCATCACCAAAGCACCGGCACGATCTTCTTGTCACCGGCGCCACACCATGATCATCCATCAACGTGTTGCCATCGGGGTTGTCGTGCTACTTATGCTATTACTACTAAAGCTACATCCTAGCAAAATAGTAAACGCATCTGCAAGCACAAATATGTTAGTATAAAGACAACCCTATGGCTCCTGCCGGTTGCCGTACCATTGACGTGCAAGTCGATATTTCTATTACAACATGATCATCTCATACATCCAATATATCACATCACATCATTGGCCATATCACATCACAATCATACCCTGCAAAAACAAGTTAGACGTCCTCTAATTTTGTTGTTGCAAGTTTTACGTGGTGACCATGGGTATCTAGTAGGATCGCATCTTACTTACGCAAACACCACAACGGAGATATATGAGTTGCTATTTGACCTCATCCAAGGACCTCCTCGGTCAAATACGATTCAACTAAAGTTGGAGAAACCGTCACTTGCCAGTCATCTTTGAGCAAAGGGGGTTACTCGTAACGATGAAACCAGTCTCTCGTAAGCGTACGAGTAATGTCGGTCCAAGCCGCTTCAATCCAACAATACCACGGAATCAAGAAAAGACTAAGGAGGGCAGCAAAACGCACATCACCGCCCACAAAACCTTTTGTATTCTACTCGAGAAGACATCTACGCATGAACCTAGCTCATGATGCCACTGTTGGGGAACGTCGCATGGGAAACAAAAAATTTCCTACGCGCACGAAGACCTATCATGGTGATGTCCATCTACGAGAGGGGATGAGTGATCTACGTACCCTTGTAGATCATACAGCAGAAGCGTTAGAGAACGCGGTTGATGTAGTGGAACGTCCTCACGTCCCTCGATCCGCCCCGCGAACAATCCCGCGATCAGTCCCACGATCTAGTACCGAACGGACGGCACCTCCGCGTTCAGCACACGTACAGCTCGACGATGATCTCGGCCTTCTTGATCCAGCAAGAGAGACGGAGAGGTAGAAGAGTTCTCCGGCAGCGTGACGGCGCTCCGGAGGTTGGTGATGATCTTGTCTCAGCAGGGCTCCGCCCGAGCTCCGCAGAAACACGATCTAGAGGAAAAACTATGGAGGTATGTGGTCGGGCAGCCGTGAGAAAGTCGTCTCAAATCTGCCCTAAAAGCCCCATATATATAGGAGGAGGGAGGGGGACCTTGCCTTGGGGTCCAAGGGACTCCCAAGTGGTCGGCCGAGCCAAGGGGGGGAGGACTCCCCCCCCCCAAACCGAGTTGGACTTGGTTTGGTGGGAGGAGTCCCCCTCCCTTCCCACTTCTTCCCTCCTTTTTTTTTCCTTTGATTTTCTTATCTTGGCGCATAGGCCTCCTTGGGGCTGTCCCACCAGCCCACTAAGGGCTGGTGTGTAATCCCGTATGTCATTCCCTTTGTCCTTCGGTATGTTACTTGCCCGAGATTCGATTGTCGGTATCCGCATACCTATTTCAATCTCGTTTACCGGCAAGTCTCTTTACTCGTTCCGTAATACAAGATCCCGCAACTTACACTAAGTCACATTGCTTGCAAGGCTTGTGTGTGATGTTGTATTACCGAGTGGGCCCCGAGATACCTCTCTGTCACACGGAGTGACAAATCCCAGTCTTGATCCATACTAACTCAACTAACACCTTCGGAGATACCTGTAGAGCATCTTTATAGTCACCCAGTTACGTTGCGACGTTTGATACACACAAAGCATTCCTCCGGTGTCAGTGAGTTATATGATCTCATGGTCATAGGAATAAATACTTGACACGCAGAAAACAGTAGCAACAAAATGACACGATCAACATGCTACGTCTTATTAGTTTGGGTCTAGTCCATCACGTGATTCTCCTAATGACGTGATCCAGTTATCAAGCAACAACACCTTGTTCATAATCAGAAGACACTGACTATCATCGATCAACTGGCTAGCCAACTAGAGGCATGCTAGGGACGGTGTTTTGTCTATGTATCCACACATGTAAATGAGTCTTCATTCAATACAATTATAGCATGGATAATAAACTATTATCTTGATACAGGAATTATAATAATAACTATACATTTATTATTGCCTCTAGGGCATAATTCCAACAATTTGGACCGTCCAGATCGAAATCTGACGGCCCTTAGAGCCTCCTGTAGCCTCCCTCGACCTGATCTTGAGGAGCCCGAGCTCATCTCGTCTCCACCAGCACCGAGGGCCGCCCGACCCCTCCGTCGCACCTCTTCTACGAGCCGCCGCCGTCGACCAACGCCACGCCTAGGCTAGTGCCTAGTCATGACGAGTTAATGGATATACTTCTCGCCCCTCGTTGGTTAACCCAAGTGGAAGGTGGAGATGTAGTCAGCAGCAAATTTCCCTTACACAAAGACTGTAAGGTTTATCGAACCAGGATGACTCCTAGGCTCAACAAGTAGGTGTCTTCCACCCTGGCGCTAGCAGAAGACATGGACCTGCACACACAACAAATAACTTTGCTCCCAACGAGTAGAGAGAGGTTGTCAATCTATCCGGCCTTGTAGTTTACAAAGTATCAAAACACAAGCGGGAAGGTAATAGTGATTGCAACGGAAAAGTAAATGAAAGCGGTAAATGATGGAGGTGTAAACAATGATGGTGATATGGACCGGAGTCACGTGATGTTCACTAGTGATGTCTCTCTCCCAAAAGACGATAAACAACTATGCTTGGGTAAAAAAATCACAGTTGGGCAATTGACAGAATTATGATCGCACTGCAATGCTAATTATGCTCCTTGATAGTTAGAGGTTCCATAGTAATGGACAGTACGCCAAGACAAGTAGCCCGTTTATTTATCAGCATCTACTTACTAATCATCCACCTTGAGATATCTATCCAGAACACCTCTCCGGTATTAAGTTGCGAGCCCCACCCAAAGTGTAAACTCAAAGCAACGGACAACTGCATTAACGAACTATGCATAAGGTAAATAATCCTTGCAACCGTGGTCACAAGCACCATTGTTTTCTCCCGGGTGGGAACAAGCACATACCCTAGTCTCATGTTTCTGTCACTCAAGCTAGACATCGAGGGGCATGAACCTACAATCATGCATAACGCTCCCTCTTGGAGTTACAATCTACTACTTGGCCAAAACAATAAATAGCAACGAAGAACATGCAAGAATCACTAAGGAACATAATATAAAAGGATAATAAACTATATAACTCATAACAATCTGAACATAATCCGAGCATAGCAAAAGCAAGAGAATTACATAGATGCCTTGATCATGTAGGACAGCTCACAAGGACTAACCGTTGAAGCACAAGATTGGAGAGAAGACATCACATAGCTACTGGTCATGGACTCATGGTCCAAGGAGGACTACTCACGACATGTCCGGGAAGCGTCCATGGCGGTGGAGAAGCTCCCAGAGGTCAATCCTCCCTCCGGTAGGGTGCCGGGAAGAGGTCACCTGACGCTCCCAATCTTGGAAGTGCTGCGGCGGCGGAACGATGGAGAAATTCGCGATTCCAGAAAGTCTTCGAGGGTTTCCTCACGGGGCCCTAAATATAGGCCAAATGAGGGCACCGGAGGAGGTGGGACCCACCCAAGCGACCTCCTGGCGCGACCTAGGGCAGGCCGCCTAGGAGACCCCTGGGCCCCCTTTGCCCCTCCTTCGGTGATCCCGAAGCTTATATTTCGCTGATTTTATATATATATATTCTGGATTTTTTTGGGCTTCGGAAAATTCGGTAAAAGCCCGTGCAAAATAGACATCAGCAGACAGAAACAGGCACTGGGTGCACTGGGTTACTAGGTTAGTCCAAATATGTGTAAAATGATATAAAAGTCTAGCAAAATATATAACAATGTCACCCAAAAGATCATGGAACAAGCAGAAATTATAGATACGTTTGGGACGTATCACCTGCCCGTGCCCTTCTCCATCCTCTCTTCATGTATATCCTCTCACCTCGTTCTATTCCTCTCTGTGACAGCCAGGAAGCCATGGAGCTACCGCCCGATCTGCTGAAACTGCAGACGCCAAGCCTTGTCGTCGCCGGGAATGGATCCCTCTGCCCCGGATCTGTCCATCACGTTGATCCCCTCAACCAGATCCGGCAAGGATTGGCCGGAGAGGGCATCGCCGCCAGCCATGTGCCCTTCATGTCCTAGCCGTTGACTGAGGAGGAGGACGAGCCCCGCTCGCCTCACCTCGTGCGGGCCAGCGCCAGTCCAGCAGTTGGCCCGGATGCCTCGCCCCGACCTAGCTCGGTGCACCCGGTCAGGTGGGCCTCGAGTCGGCCCGGCTTCCCCTACCTCCTCTTCAGGCCCGAAGGTGAGCCCCCGCAGCCCCCTCTATTTTGCGCATGTGGCGCCATATTTTTAACTTGGGCATGCCCTGTTAGGCCCGTGTAGGGCAGATTCGGACCAGTAATGCTTTTTAAGCACGTGTGATTTTCTTTAATGTCGGTAAAATGCATATTTTCAAACGGCCGTAGTTTTAAATCCGTGTGTCAGACCGCGACGAGTTATGTATGTAACTTGGCTAGAATTTCGCGTAGATTAATAGTTTCCAACTCTCATGCATATTTAAAGTTGTTTAACGTGATGTTTGCATCCGTTTGCGTGTCGACGTGATAGAAACGGTTTAGTCTGTAGTTAATTAATTAACCGTAGCTCCGTTGGACTAGAACGACGAGTAAAATCACGTGCACCGATTTGTTATGTCGTTTTGCAAACATAAAAGGTGATTAGGACAAATCTAGACAGATTTAGAATATAACACATGGGGTCCTTTCAGAGATGCTATATGTCGTTTCCGGCCTCATTTAAAATGCCTATATAGGTAGATTATTGTGCTTCAGCCCTTGCCATGTTAACAACATTTTAATATTTCCGTGTTAATAAACGGGGGTGAACTAAGTAATTAAATGTGGAGTTCCGTCAATATGCAACTCGTTGCATATTGAGCTTCACTTAATGTGTAGCGTTTGACTGTGGGAATTGTCATGCCATGCCTTGCATATTTGAAACTGCTCATACATCATATGTGTTGTGCATCATGTCGTGCATGTGATGTGGTGAATATCGTGTGTTGATGCTTGTTTCCGGTTTGCTTTGTCTTGATAGAGTTCCGCAAGCGTCTCGGAATGTGAGGACCCATTCAACTATGTCGGTTCGTCTGCTTCATGGAGTCGTTCTTCTTCCAAGAGGGATCTCATGCAAGATGATCATTTTCCAAGATACCATTACTATCATTGCCATGCTAGTTATTTTGTTTCTACCGTTATGTCTCGCTGCCTACCACCTGTTAAATATCAGACTCCCAACATTGCCATGAATACCTTCAACCTTACTACAACCAAGCAAACCACTGATTGGCTATGTTACCGCTTGCTTAACCATGTGTTAGCGTGCTAGTTGCACGCGTAGTTGCTTCCATGTGTTAACATGGGTTCCTTGTTATATCACCCTATATTAATGCTATTTAATTTAAAGCACCTATATACTTGGTAAAAGGTGGAAGCCTTTCTAGCATGGTGTTTTGTTCCACCTTTGTCGTATTAGTTTCGGCTACCGGTGTTATGTTCCATAAATGAGCGCTCCTAACATGCTTGGGGTTGTTATGGGGACCCCCTAGATTCTCGTTTTGGGATAAAGCTCGTCTGTCAAGGCCCAACATTGGTACTATATTTTCCCAACATAATAATTCTGTTAATACTGAAAAACATAGGGCGTCATGAACCCGAGGAGTAATTCAACATAATACAGGGAGGGCCAGTGCTGATGGTGCTGGTCCAAAATAGAGGATCGTGCGGGGCCAACCCGGGGCAACTCGGGAGATGTCTATCAGGCCACCATATGCTTCACTTATTCGTCGTGTCCTGAGAACGAGATACGCGGCTCCTATCGGGATTGTCGACATGCCGGGCGGCCTTGCCTGATTTGTTTTACCTTTCTCGAGCGTCTTATGCGAGGGATTCCAAGGATGCTTTGGGTTATCTCGAGGTTGAGGTTTTCCAATAGGAACCCGAGGAGATCACGGGTTTCCCTGATCGAGGTCATTCCGCTGCAGCGTGTGGTAGTTTGTGATGGACTAGTTGGAGCACCCCTACAGGGTTAATTCTTTTGGAAAGTCGTGCCCGCGGTTATGTGGCAACGTGGAAGCTTTGTTTAACATCCGGTTTTAGATAACTTGAAGTAAGCTTAATTAAAACTTGTCAACTGAGTGTGCAACCGTGATTGTCTCTTTTGTGAGCTCCTTCTCCGATCGAGGACACGGTGGGGTTATGCCTCACGTAAGTAGGTGTACAGGATCATTTATTTGATCATCAGAAGTTCACGTCCGCTATGCGTAGATCATCCCCCTCTTTATTCTTGTACTCGTAACTTAGCCACTAAATAAATGCTTAGTCGCTTGCTACAGCCTCACCACTTAACCATATCTCACCCATTAAGCTTTGCTAGTCTTGATACCTTTGGAAATGAGATTGTTGAGTCCCATGTGGCTCACAGATTACTACAACACCATTTGTAGGTATAGGTAAAGGGTTACTTTGACGTGAGCGCGCTGATTGTGCTATTTGGAGTTTCTTCTTCTTCATCATCATCAATATAGGATGGGTTCCAGGCCGGCAGCCTAGGATAGCAAGGATGGACGTCGTTCTTTTATCGTTTGTTTTCGTCCGTAGTCGGGCTCTGCTCTTCATCATGATGATTGTATGTATTGTACTGATGTGACTCTGATGTAGCTTGTGGCGAGTGTAAGCCAACTCCTTATACTCATCTTTTCAGTACATGTACTTGTAACGATATCCATTCTTGCGAAAACGACGAGATGCGTTTCTATCCCTGTCGAGGCCCTCGCGCCAAAATAAGGATAGGACCGCATCTTAGGCGTTACATATCTATTCTAGATTCATTTTGTTCTAGCACACATTTTCAGATAATATTTGACTTCTCTCCTTTAGTTTACATGCCAAGTCTTGCCTCTGTTATTGTGGCCTACTTTCCTCAAGACTGCATGACTAGTATTATCTTTGTTACAATGATCATATTATATCTATTATTTATTTCTTTTAAATCATTCGGTAAATTGCTCATTTTTCAACAGTATCATCGGGATTTTTGAATGAATTCCACCATGGCTTCTATAAAGCTCATCAACCTCAATCTAATTTTTTCTGGAGATACGGTTGCCAAAACCTGATGGTTTTCAAGATCAGCCTCAAAACCAGAATAGCAGAAATCCATTTGGTGTTGTTGAAAGCCATAGAGTTCCTATATTTTGACAAACACCAAATGACACCAGAAGTGACAATATTTAAAGCAGAGTTATTATTATCAAAAATCCAGAATCTAGAGTGGTTTGTAATGAAGGACCAACTACTTCTAGATAAAACACAATCAAACAACAAATGAAAGCATATTCATCTTTAATGTAAAAAAACACAGTCTAGAGGTTTGATTATGTGCAATTTCCTAAGATTGTCCCTAGTCATTTGCTTGTTGTGAGAAAGCAACAAGAGAAAGATATGAATATTAGGTGGAACTTTAAGATTCCAAACAACAGTAACACAATCTAGTTGTACCCCTCTAAAGTTGATCACATGGTAAAGGTAATAGATAGAATATTGTCCTTTAATTTGTTCTCCAGCTCCCAAAGCAGTGAATTGTATCTTCACTAAATATAATATCACCATCTATCTCCACTAGTTGGTACCATTGTTCCAGGACTTTATCATGAAAGATCCTTCTAAAAGAAAGCTTTAGTTGATGACAATCTGAATCCTTACTAATACATTTAGACTGCTCGTTACAAATACAATATACATGCCAAAATTGCAAAAAAATGGAGAGGTACCAAACTAGGTGTATTTCCCAAAACTTGATCTCATCTCCCTTGGAAATCTTCCATCTATATCCTAATTTAAGAGCTTGAATTACGGATATGACTCCCTTCTAGAACCTAGATACCTTAAGATTAGAGCTTGGGAGCGAAACAAGTTAGGTTTGTCGAAGTTGTATTTATGATCTATTATTTGCTTCGAGAGTTTCCCATCACCTACATAATATCTTTTGATCCAAGAACCCATAAGGCAGAGATTAATCTTCTACATATTGGGAATCCCTAGGACCTCAAACTCTTTCTTCATACAAACTAGTTTCCAATTAGCTAGGTGGAGCTTCCTGTGATCCTCAAAACCATTCCACTGGTAATGTGACATATAGGAATTGATCATATCAATAGCCCACTTAGGGAATTCAAAGAAGGACAAAGGTGGATAGAAATGCTTGTTGGGTAACGTAGCATAAATTCAAAATTTTCCTACGCATATTCAGATCTTCCTATGGAGAGACCAGCAACGAGAGAGGGGTAAGAGCATCTTCATACCTTTGAAGATCGCTAAGCGGAAGCGTTGCTAGAACGCGGTTGATGGAGTCGTACTCACAGCGATTCCGATCTAGTGCCGAACTACGGCACCTCCGCGTTCAACACACGTGCAGCCCGGTGACGTCTCCCGCACCTTGATCCAGCAAGGAGGATGGAGAGGTTGGGGAAGAACTCCAGCAGAACGACGGCGTGGTGTCGATGGAGAGACGAGGTCTCCCGGTAGGGCTTCACCAAGCACCGGCAGAGAGGAGGAGGAAGAAGGGCAGGGCTGCGCCGAGAGAGAGGCAAAAGTCTGATCTCCAATGGCCAAAAGTGCCCACTATATATAGGGGGGGAGGGGCTGCGCCCCCTTCAGGGTTTCCCTCTCCTGGGGGGGCGGCAGCCCTAGATGGGGCTGGTGCGGCGGCCAAGAGGGGGAGGAGGGGTGTGGCGCACCCCTGGTGGGCCTTAGGCCCACCTGGCTTAGGGTTTGCCCCCCCCCCCTTTTCTCTCCCCCACGCATTGGGCTGAGTGGGGAGGCACACCAGCCCACCTAGGGGCTGGTTCCCTTCCCCACTTGGCCCACCTTACCACCCGGGGTCGTTGCCCCCCTTCGGTGGACCCCCGGGGCCACCTCCGGTGGTCCCGGTGGTCCTGGTACGTTACCGGTGATGCCCGAAACACTTCCGGTGTCCGAAACCATCAGTCCTATATATAAATATTTACCTCCGGACCATTCCGGAGCTCCTCGTGACGTCCGGGATCTCATCCGGGACTCCGAACAACTTTCGGTAACCTTGTATAACAATTCCCTATAACCCTAGCGTCACCGAACCTTAAGTGTGTAGACCCTACGGGTTCGGGAGACAGGCAGACATGACCGAGACACCTCTCCGGCCAATAACCATCAGCGGGGTCTGGATACCCATGGTGGCTCCCACTTGCTCCATGATGATCTCATCGGATGAACCACAATGTCAAGGATTCAATTAATCCCGTATACGATTCCCTTTGTCTGTCGGTATTGAACTTGCCCGAGATTCGATCGTCGGTATACCTATACCTTGTTCAATCTCGTTACCGGTAAGTCTCTTTACTCGTTCCGTAGCACGTCATCGTGTGACTAACTCCTTAGTCACATTGAGCTCATGATGATGTTCTACCGAGTGGCCCCAGAGATACCTCTCCGTCACACGGAGTGACAAATCCCGATCTCGATTCGTACCAACCCAACAGACACTTTCGGAGGTACCCGTAGTGCACCTTTATAGTCACCCAGTTACGTTGTGACGTTTGATACACCCAAAGCACTCCTACGGTATCCAGGAGTTGCACAATCTCACGGTCGAAGGAAAAGATACTTGACATTAGAAAAGCTTTAGCATACGAACAATACGATCTAGTGCTATGCTTAGGATTGGGTCTTGTCCATCACATCATTCTCCCAATGATGTGATCCCGTTATCAATGACATCTAATGCCCATGATCAGGAAACCATGATCATCTATTGACTAACGAGCTAGCCAACTAGAGGCTTGCTAGGGACACATTGTGATCTATTTATTCACACATGTATTACTGTTTCCTGTTAATACAATTATAGCATGAACAATAGACGATTATCATGAACAAGGAAATATGATAATAACCATTTTATTATTGCCTCTAGGGCATATTTCCAACAGTCTCCCACTTGCACTAGAGTCAATAATCTAGTTACATTGTGATGTATCGAACACCCATAGCATTATGGTGTTGATCATGTTTTGCTCGTGGAAGAGGTTTAGTCAACGGGTCTGCAATATTCAGATCCGTGTGTACTTTACAAATATCTATCACTCCACTCTGGACATGGTCGTGGATGGAGTTGTAGCGGCGTTTGATGAGCTTCGTCTTCCGGTGAAACCTGGGCTCCTTGGCTATGGCAATGGCCCCAGTGTTATCACAGAAGAGTGTCATTGGACCCGACGCGCTTGGAACCAATCCAAGGTCGGTGATGAGCTCCTTCATCCAAATTCCTTCATGAGCTGCTTCTGAAGCAGCTATGTACTCCGCTTCACATGTAGATGCTGCCACAACTTCTTGCTTGCTGCTGCACCAGCTCACTGCCCCACCATTCAACACATATAAGTATCCGGTCTGTGACTTAGAGTCATCTGGATCTGTGTCGAAGCTAGCATCGACGTAACCCTTTACGACGAGCTCTTCGTCACCTCCATAAACGAGAAACATTTCCTTAGTCTTTTTCAGGTACTTAAGGATATTCTTGACCGTTGTCCAGTGTTCCATACCGGGATCACTTTGGTACCTCCCTACCAAGCTTATGGCAAGGTTTATATCAGGTCTGGTACATAGCATGGCATACATTAGAGAGCCCACGGCTGATGCGTAGGGGACAGAACTCATCTTCTCTCTATCTGCTGCCGTGGTCGGCGACTGAGTCTTACTCAATCTCACACCTTGCAAAACTGGCAAGAACCCTTTCTTTGAGTTTTCCATATTGAACTTCTTCAATATCTTGTCAAGGTATGTACTTTGCGAAAGACCTATGAGGCGTCTTGATCTATCTCTATAGATCTTGATGCCTAATATGTATGCAGCTTCTCCAAGGTCCTTCATTGAAAAACTTTTGATCAAATAGGCCTTTATGCTCTCCAACATCTCTATATTATTCCCCATCAATAATATGTCATCCACATACAGTATGAGGAAAGCTACAGAGCTCCCACTCACTTTCTTGTATAGACAGGCTTCTCCGTAAACCTGTATGAACCCAAATGTTTTAATCACCTCATTAAAGTGAATGTTCCAACTCCGAGATGCTTGCACCAGCCCATAGATGGAGCGTTGGAGCTTGCACACTTTGTTAGCACCCTTAGGGTCGACAAAACCTTCTGGTTGCATCATATACAATTCTTCCTTAAGGTTCCCGTTCAGGAACGCTGTTTTGACGTCCATTTGCCAAATTTCATAATAATAAAAGGCGGCAATTGCTAACATGATTCGGACTGATTTCAGCTTCTCTACGAGAGAGAAAGTCTCTTCGTAGTCAACTCCTTGAATTTGTCGAAAACCCTTTGCGACAAGTCGAGCTTTGTAAATGGTTACATTACCGTTTGCATCAGTCTTCTTCTTGAAGATCCATTTATTTTCTATGGCTCGCCGGTCATCGGGCAAGTCCACCAAAGTCCATACTTTGTTCTCATACATGGATCCTATCTCGGATTTCATAGCCTCAAGCCATTTGTTGGAATCCGGGCCCGCCATCGCTTCTTCATAGTTCGAAGGTTCACCGTTGTCTAACAACATGATTTCCATCACAGGGTTTCCGTACCACTCTGGTGCGGAGCGTGCCCTTGTGGACCTTCGCGGTTCAGTAGTAACTTGATCCGAAGCTTCATGATCATCATCATTAAATTCCTCTTCAGTTGGTGTAGGCGCCATAGGAACAACTTCCCGCGCTGCGCTACTATCCTGTTCAAGAGGGGGTGTAATTACCTCATCAAGTTCTACCTTCCTCCCACTTACTTCTTTCGAGAGAAACTCTTTCTCTAGAAAGGATCCGTTCTTGGCAACAAAGGTTTTACCTTCGGATCTAAGATAGAAGGTATACCCAATAGTTTCCTTAGGGTATCCTATGAACACGCATTTCTCCGCTTTGGGTTCGAGCTTACCTGGTTGAAGTTTCTTCACATAAGCATCGCAGCCCCAAACTTTAAGAAACGACAACTTAGGTTTCTTGCCAAACCATAGTTCATACGGTGTCGTCTCAACGGATTTAGATGGTGCCCTATTTAAAGTGAATGCTGCAGTTTCTAATGCGTATCCCCAAAATGATAGCGGTAGGTCAGTAAGAGACATCATAGATCGTACCATATCTAATAAAGTGCAATTACGATGTTCAGACACTCCGTTGCGTTGCGGTGTGCCAGGCGGCATCAGTTGTGAAACGATTCCACACTTCCTTAGGTGTGTGCCAAACTCGTGACTCAAATATTCCCCTCCACGATCAGATCGCAGACATTTAATTTTTCTGTCACGTTAATTCTCAACCTCACTCTGAGATTCCTTGAACCTTTCAAACGTCTCAGATTTGTGCTTCATTAAGTAGATATACCAATACCTACTCAAATCATCGGTGAGAGTGAGAACATAATGATAGCCACCGCGAGCTTCAACGTTCATTGGACCACACACATCAGTATGTATTATTTCCAATAAGTCGGTTGCTCTCTCCATTATTCCTGAGAATGGAGTCTTAGTCATCTTGCCCATGAGGCACGGTTCGCATGTGTCAAATGATTCAAAGTCAAGAGACTCTAATAGTCCATCAGTATGGAGCTTCTTCATGCGCTTAACGCCGATATGACCAAGGCGGCAGTGCCACAAGTATGTGGGACTATCATTATCAACTTTACATCTTTTGGTACTCACACTATGAATATGCGTAACATCACGATCGAGATTCATCAAGAATAAACCATTCACCAGCGGAGCATGAACATAAAACATATCACTCATATAAATAGAACAACCATTATTCTCTGACTTAAATGAGTAGTCGTCTCGCATTAAGCAAGACCCTGATACAATATTCATGCTCAAAGCTGGTACTAAATAACAATTATTAATGTTTAAAACTAATCCCGACGGTAGATGTAGAGGTAGCGTGCCGACGGCGATCACATCGACTTTTGGAACCATTCCCCACGCGCATCGTCACCTCGTCCTTGGCCAGTCTCCGCTTATTCCCGCAGTTCCTGCTTTGAGTTGCAAATGTGAGCAACAACACCGGTATCAAATACCCAGGAGCTACTACGAGCGCTGGTAAGGTACACATCAATAACATGTATATCACATATACCTTTAACGTTGCCGGCCTTCTTGTCCGCTAAATATTTGGGGCAGTTCCGCTTCCAGTGACCTTTTCCTTTGCAATAGAAGCACTCAGTCTCAGGCTTGGGTCCATTCTTTTTCTTCTTCCCGACATCTGGCTTACCGGGCGCGGCAACAGCTTTGCCGTCTTTCTTGAAGTTCTTCTTACCCTTGCCTTTCTTGAAACTAGTGGTCTTGTTGACCATCAACACTTGATGCTCTTTCTTGATTTCTACTTCTGCAGACTTGAGCATCGAGTACAACTCGGGAATGGTCTTCTCCATCCCTTGCATGTTGTAGTTAAGCACAAAGCCTTTGTAGCTTGGTGGGAGAGACTGGAGGATTCTGTTAATTATAGCATCATCCGGAAGTTCGACTCCAAGTGAAGTCAGACGACCGTGTAACCCAGACATTTTGAGTATGTGCTCACTGACAGAACTGTTCTCCTCCATCTTACAGCTAAAGAACTTGTCGGAGACTTCATATCTCTCGACACGGGCATGAGCTTGAAAAACTAGCTTCAGCTCCTGGAACATCTCATATGCCCCGTGTTGCTCAAAACGCCTTTGGAGCCCCGTTTCTAAACTGTATAACATGCCACACCTAACCAGAGAGTAGTCATCACTCCGCGTTTGCTAGACGTTCAGAATGTCCTGGGCTGCTGCGGGAGCGGGAGGGTCACCTAGCGACGCATCAAGGACATAAGCCTTTTTAGCTGCTTCAAGGATGAGCTTCAAGTTGCGAACCCAGTCCGCATAGTTGCTACCATCATCTTTCAGCTTGTTTTTCTCTAGGAATGCGTTGAAATTGAGGTTGACGTTGGCCATCTACAATATTTATAAAGACAACTTTTAGACTAAGTTCATGACAGTTAAGTTCATTTAATCAAATTAAGTATGAACTCCCACTTAAATCGACATCCCTCTAGTCATCTAAGTGATACATGATCCATGTTGACTAACCCGTGTCCGATCATCACGTGAGACGGACTAGTCACCATGGTAAGCAACTTCATGCTAATCGTATTCAACCATACGACTCATGTTCGACCTTTCGGTCTCTTGTATTCGAGGTCATGTATGTACATGCTAAGCTCATCGAGTCAACCTAGGTGTTTCGCATGTGTAAATCTAGCTTACACCCGTTGTATGCAAACGTTAGAATCTATCACACCCGATCATCACGTGGTGCTTCGAGACAACGAACCTTCGCAACGGTGCACACTTAGGGGAATACGTTCTCGAAATTTTAAGAGGGATCATCTTATTATGCTACCGTCATTCTAAGCAATAAGATGTAAAACATGATAAACATCACAATGCAATCATATAGTGACATGATATGGCCATTATCATCTTCGCCCTTTCGATCTCCATCTTCAGGCATCGCATGATCATCATCGTCACCGGCGTGACACCATGATCTCCATCATCATGATATCCATCATCGTGTCTCCGTGAAGTCGTCACGCCAACTACTACTATCACTACTACTATAGCTAACCGTTAGCAATGAAGTAAAAGTAGTAAGCACATGGCGTTGCATCTCATACAATAAATTAAGACAACTCCTATGGCTCCTGCCGGTTGTCATACTCATCGACATGCAAGTCGTGAAACCTATTACAATAACATGTTCATCTCATACATCATACATGCAACATCACAACTTTGGCCATATCACATCACATGTCAAACCCTGCAAAAACAAGTTAGACGTCCTCTAATTGTTGTTGCAAGTTTTACGTGGTTGATTTGGGTTTCTAGCAAGAACACCTTCTTACCTACGTGACAGCCACAACGATGATATGCCAAAGATATTTACCCTTCATAAGGACCCTTTTCATCAAATCCAATCCGACTAGAGTAGGAGAGACACACACCCGCTAGCCACCTTTATGCACGGTGTGCATGTCTGTCGGTGGAACCAGTATCACGTAAGCGTACGTGTAAAGTCGGTCTGGGCCGCTTCATCCCACAATACCGCCGGAAAAGAATAAGACTAGTAGAAATTGACAAATCATCGCCCACAACTTTTGTGTTCTACTCGTGCATAGAATCTACGCATAGAAAACCTGGCTCGGATGCCACTGTTGGGTAACGTAGCATAAATTCAAAATTTTCCTACGCATATTCAGATCTTCCTATGGAGAGACCAGCAACGAGAGAGGGGTAAGAGCATCTTCATACCTTTGAAGATCGCTAAGCGAAAGCGTTGCTAGAACGCGGTTGATGGAGTCGTACTCGCAGCGACTCCGATCTAGTGCCGAACTACGGCACCTCCGCGTTCAACACACGTGCAGCCCGGTGACGTCTCCCGCACCTTGATCCAGCAAGGAGGATGGAGAGGTTGGGGAAGAACTCCACCAACATGACGGCGTAGTGTCGATGGAGAGACGAGGTCTCCCGGCAGGGCTTCGCCAAGCACCGGCAGAGAGGAGGAGGAAGAAGGGCAGGGCTGCGCCGAGAGAGAGGCAAAAGTCTGATCTCCAATGGCCAAAAGTGCCCACTATATATAGGGGGAGGGAGGGGTTGCGCCCCCTTGAGGGTTTCCCTCTCCTGGGGGGGCAGCCCTAGATGGGGCTGGTGCAGCGGCCAAGGGGGGGAGGAGGGGTGTGGCGCACCCCTGGTGGGCCTTAGGCCCACCTGGCTTAGGGTTTGCCCCCCCCCTTTCTCTCCCCCACGCATTGGGCTGAGTGGGGAGGCACACCAGCCCACCTAGGAGCTGGTTCCCTTCCCCACTTGGCACACCTTACCTCCCGGGGTCGTTGCCCCCCTTCGGTGGACCCCCGGGGCCACCTCCGATGGTCCCGGTACGTTACCAGTGATGCCCGAAACACTTCCGGTGTCCGAAACCATCCGTCCTATATATCAATCTTTACCTCCGGACCATTATGGAGCTCCTCGTGACGTCCGGGATCTCATCCGGGACTCTGAACAACTTTCGCTAACCTCGTATAACAATTCCTTATAACCCTAGCGTCACCGAACCTTAAGTGTGTAGACCCTACGGGTTCGGGAGACACGCAGACATGACCGAGACACCTCTCCGGCCAATAACCATCAGCGGGATATGGATACCCATGGTGGCTCCCACTTGATCCACGATGATCTCATCGGATGAACCACAATGTCAAGGATTCAATTAATCCCGTATACGATTCCCTTTGTCTGTCGGTATTGAACTTGCCCGAGATTCGATCGTCGGTATACCTATACCTTGTTCAATCTCGTTACTGGTAAGTCTCTTTACTCGTTCCGTAGTACGTCATCGTGTGACTAACTCCTTAGTCACATTGAGCTCATGATGATGTTCTACCGAGTGGGCCCAGAGATACCTCTCCGTCACACGGAGTGACAAATCCCGATCTCGATTCGTACCAACCCAACAGACACTTTCGGAGGTACCTGTAGTGCATCTTTATAGTCACCCAGTTACGTTGTGACGTTTGATACACCCAAAGCACTCCTACGGTATCCGGGAGTTGCACAATCTCACGGTCGAAGGAAAAGATACTTGACATTAGAAAAGCTTTAGCATACGAACAATACGATCTAGTGCTATGCTTAGGATTGGGTCTTGTCCATCACATCATTCTCCCAATGATGTGATCCCGTTATCAATGACATCTAATGCCCATGATCAGGAAACCATGATCATCTATTGACTAACGAGCTAGCCAACTAGAGGCTTGCTAGGGACACATTGTGATCTATTTATTCACACATGTATTACTGTTTCCTGTTAATACAATTATAGCATGAACAATAGACGATTATCATGAACAAGGAAATATGATAATAACCATTTTATTATTGCCTCTAGGACATATTTCCAACAATGCTAGCAGGACAAACCTGAATAAGCATGAGCCGACCTTTATGTGAGAGGAGCTTCCCTCTCCAACCAACAATTCTCTTTCAAAATTTATCTATAGAGGTTGAATATCCTCCTTTATAAGATTTTCATGGTGAAGAGGAATCCCAAGGCATCTAATGGGAAAACTACATGCATTGTGTTCTAATAGGTTTAGGAAGATCTTGATATAATCATCTTCGATACTGATAGGAATAAGCTCAGTCTTGTTGTCGTTGAATCTCATGCCAGAAACTTGTTCAAAGTAGTTCAAGATTGTTTTCAGGTTTTGGGCATGATGTGAATCATTATATAGGAGTATTATAGCATCATAAGCATACTGAAGGCATATAACCCCCGTGGAAAACCTCAGTGCAAAGCCTTTTGATCAAATGATGAGCAAAAACTTTAGAATAATCCTAGTAAGGACATCGACTACTAAATTAAATAAAAGAGGGGAAATGGAACCCCTTTACCTTAGCCCTTTGCCGGTGACAAAGAAATCCCAATCAACATTGTTTATTTTGACACGAGATGAGCCTTCATGGGTGATTTGGTGGGTCCAAGATAGCCATTCATCACTAAGGCCTCTAATTATAAGGATTTTAACTAGAAACTCAAGGTTCACTTTATCAAAAACCTTTTCATAGTTTAATTTAAGCACTAACCCATGAGTCTCACTCACTTTGAGGAAATCATTGACTCGTAGCTGCTCGCTCAGCTTAGGAGTAGCGATTAGTCGCTGAATCGGCCTATTAACTGGATTAACCGGTTAACCATTAATCAGTGTAATTTCAAACACAATAGAAGAAAATTTTGTATCGAGAAAAAAATCTACATTGCAAATATGAAGTAAATGGCACCATTTTCGTTTCTTAATAGGTGAAAAACATGTGTACCATAACAATCAACCATGTGGGCATACAAAGTATCAACAAACATGTATACAAGAACACCACTTTTTTGTTGATTTTCACCTAGGGATGCATCTTCGAGAGATTGCGCCCACACGACGGTGACAGACAGTGGAAAAGTGATGGAGGCCATGCAGGGCGTCTGAACAGGTCGATTGTTGGAGGTGGCGGGTCCTAAAGAATGAGGGGAAGTAGTGGCGCATAGATGGAGAAGATAAAGCAGCAACACACATAGGAAGAGGGAAAGCGGCGACGCGCCGATGAGGACCTGATCAATCGCCATCTCAGTCGGGAGGGGACGAGAGGAGCGGGAAGGGGTGGGTGAAGGGCTAAGCCCTTAGCTCTTTAAGAGCAGCAGGGCCGCAGGTGCTGTGAGGGGTTATGAGCCAAATAACCGGTCTTTGTTTGCTCATGAGTTAGCGGGCCAACAGGGATTAATCAGCCTGGCAACCAATTAATTGGTCTAACACACCATTTAATCGGCGTGACAAGTTCACGCGATAAACAGGTGTTATTCGATTCGGCCACCCAATGAGTAGTGATTAAACTGGCCAATTAACTGATTAATCACATGAATTCTTGAACAATGGTCTCACTAGAGGGGACACAATGTAAAATGTCATGGGCAGCGACTACACTTTTGAAATATACCTACCTTTATGGAAGACAGATTGATTACTAGAAATTATTCTCTATAAAATAGTGTAGAGCCTATTAGCAAGAACTTTGATAAAAATGGTACTACAATTAAGCAAGTTGATAGGTCTGAACTTTTTCATAGATGTTGCTTCAGATTCTTTAGAAATGTGGGCAAGCACGGGAAAATTAAGCCTATAAATGTCTAATTTTTCATTATAGAAATCATCAAACATAGCCATTAAATCACTTTTTTTCAAGCCCCAAAAGTGTTGATAAAAAAAGAAATGAATCCCATTTGGTCTAGGAGCACCACCAGAGTAAGAATAAAAATAGTTCTTTTAACTTCAACTTCAGAAGATGGTGCCTCTAAAAGCTCATTTTCAATTATCCACACCTCTTCTTCAATAGAGTAAAAGTTTACATTTAAATTAAAGCCTTATTTGGGTTCTAGATTAGAGTGGCCTTTGTAGTAGCCACTAACTACCCTCATCATACCTTTAATCTCAGTCACTGGACCAGCAGAACCATCTAAAGTGCGAATATAGGTTTTCCTTCTTCTTTGGTTATCTACTACACGAAGATATCCAATATTCCTATCTCCCTCCTTAACATCCTTATCTCTATACCCTTGTTTGGCTTTGGTTTTTTCTTGGAGCCACCCTTTTTGCAACTCCGAATCAATGAATTTAAGTAGCAAATTTCAGCTTCTGATAAGTCTGAGGATATAGGTTTAATATCTAACTTATCATACTCCTCTAACAGGACCGTTTTAAATCTCCTCGCGTAGGCCTCTTCATTAGAGCTCCACCCTTCGATGATTCTAAGCTTTGTAATTTTCTCCTCCCAAATGTCAATAGGTGTTTTCGGAAGAAGTTGGTTCCTTCTAAATTTTGGTCACCGAGCCTTTAAATCTCCTCACCACTTTTCAAGTGGGTAACTACTGGATTTAGGGGAGAGATCAAGCCAGAGAGCCCCGGATCAAAGGGGTATGATCTCTACCACATCTTGGTACGACTCTACAAGTAGAGAAAGAAAAAATCTTACCTAATTATGTGTCAAAGAGCCTATCTATGGTCGACATTATTAAATCAGCCTGATTATTTATCCAACAAATGTCCTACTAAAAAGTTAATCTATAATAACATCCAAATTCCAATCAATCCATTGAAACCGTCACCCCATTCGTTGTTAATGACACCATTACTCTCATATCTAGAACACCTAACGAGGTTAAAATATCCATCTATTAGGGTGTGAGTAGAAACCTCTATGAACATGCTATCCAACTCATATATAAATGCTTCTTTTCCTTCCTCATAAGGTGAGCCATAAATTGTAATAATTCTAGAATCCTAATTATTACTCTAAATCTAAACATTGCAATATATTAAAAAAATCTAAGATACACCAACAAAAAATGTCGAATACATCTAAGTCCACCTCCATTAGGATGACACCAACGAGCATGTAGATGGTAAATTGTTCCAAGCAAGGACCCTAGTAGGGTGTCAGTGAAGCTCTCCTTTTTAGTTTTATGAAACCCTACCATAGTATCACGCGTTTTATTGACAATGTCTACAATTAAATGTTTTCTATCACGGGTAGCTATGCCCGTAACATTTCAAAAAAAGAGAATTCAACAGTATCTCATTCGTTAGAAGATCAAAAATGCCCCTGAAAAATAGACACCTAAAAGTCCGTTTTTTTAAGATATAAAAAAACGGCCGACCTGTTTCTTATTCCGATCTTCATTTAGCAGAAATTTCTTCTTTCGTCCTCCCAACAACGCCGCCGAATAAAGCGATCCCACAACAATGAATCGAACATAGGAGAGAATCGACTACAATCTGGGGAACTTCAGTTCGCCTTCAATATAGGAAAGCTGAATAAAAAACATCTTTGCTAAATGAAAAATTCCAGATCATCGTATATCAGAGTTAGAGTTTAGATCGATCATGGCCGTCGATCGTCACTTGATCATGGATGATGGATCCAACGGCGGGGAGGAGCCATCATGACGCCAGGCAAGCATCCCGTTGCCATCGCGGCGCGGCGCCACCGCAGTGCGGCAGGCACGACGCGGCCTCTTCAAGTCTTCCCTGTGAAGCAAGAACCAGCTCAGAGATCCCGCAAATGGTAGCTCGCCTCCTCTTCTAGCCCACCCTCCACCCACCCGCCCACCCACCCTCCTCCCCACACGCAGCCATGCCGGGGCTCGCCGCAGCGGACGCCTCGCCGCCGGCCGCGGCGCCGGCGCCGCGGCGGCTCTCCTCGCCGCTCCCGAGGCGCGCGCCGCCGTCGCCGTCCCCCTCGTCCGCGTCCCGCGCGCTCGGCAAGCCGGCGCGGAAGTCGCTGGGGCAGGGCCAGCACCCGGAGGCGACGGACGAGGCGGCGCTGGACAACCCGGATCTGGGCCCCTTCCTGCTAAAGCAGGCGCGGGACGCCATGGTGTCCGGCGAGGGCGGGGGCGCGGCGCGCGCGCTCGAGTTCGCCGAGCGCGCGGCCCGCGCGCTCGAGCGCCGCGGCGAGGGCGCCGAGCTCGAGCTCGCCATGAGCCTCCACGTCGCCGCCGCGATCCACTGCGGGCTCGGCAGGCACGCCGACGCCGTCCCCGTGCTCGAGCGCGCTGTTGCTGTCGTCACCCCGCCGCCCGCGCCGGCCGAGGGCGAGGAGGCGCCGCAGCCGGAGGAGGAGGAGGCGGTGGATGACCGCAAGGGGGAGGAGTGGGCGCTCGCCGCCTTCTCCGGATGGATGCAGCTCGGCGACACCCACGCCATGCTCGGCCGCATGGACGAGTCCATCGCCTGCTACGGCAAGGGCTTCGAGATCCAGATGGCCGCCCTCGGCGACCGCGACCCCCGCGTCGCCGAGACCTGCAGGTCAGTCGCCGTTTCTCGATCTAGATCCCCCTCTCCGTTGCTTCCACCTCCTCCAAGTTTGCTCGTCAAAAGCAAAATCTTCACCTTTTTTTCACTGCCTTCAGTTTTAGTTTTATATTGCCGCGGATCTCGGCAGAACTGGCATTAAGATCACACCAAACACATAAGAAATTCACAGAGAATGAAAATTTTAAAATGTGCTGTTCTTGTCCAATGAGCAGGTATCTGGCTGAAGCGCATGTGCAGGCTCTGCAGTTCGACGAGGCTGAGAAACTGTGCCGCAAAGCCCTCGAGATCCACCGGGAGCACAGCGCCCCTGCATCCCTCGAGGAGGCCTCCGATCGCCGCCTGATGGCCCTTATCCTCGACGCCAAGGGTGACTACGACGGCGCCCTGGAGCACCTTGTGCTGGCCTCCATGACCATGGTTGCCAATGGCCGTGACGTCGAGGTTGCCACGATCGATGTCGCGATAGGCAACACCTACCTCGCCCTTGCTCGTTTCGATGAGTCTGTCTTCTCCTACCAGAAGGCCCTGACCGTCCTCAAGTCTGCCCGTGGGGATGACCACCCTTCGGTGGCATCCGTCTTCGTCCGCCTTGCAGACCTCTATCACCGCACAGGGAAGCTCCGCGAGTCCAAATCCTACTGCGAGAATGCTCTCCGTGTCTATGCGAAGCCCGCGCCTGGTGCTGCCCCTGATGAGGTTGCTGGAGGCCTAATGGAGATTGCTGCCATCTATGAGGCGCTTGGAGACCTTGATGAGGCCTTAAAGCTTCTTCAAAGGGCGCTGAAGTTGCTCGAGGACTCACCAGGGCAGTGGAGCACCGTTGCTGGTATTGAAGCTCAAATGGGGGTGTTGTACTACATGATAGGGAGATATGCCGATTCAAGGAACTCGTTCGAGAGTGCGGTTTCCAAATTGAGGGCTAGTGGGGAGAGGAAGTCCGCATTTTTCGGCGTTCTGCTGAACCAGATGGGGCTAGCTTGCGTACAGCTGTTCAAGATTGATGAGGCTGCACAGCTGTTTGAAGAAGCACGGGCAGTTCTAGAGCAGGAGTGTGGCGCCTCTCATCCGGATACTCTTGGTGTGTACAGCAACCTGGCTGCGATCTATGATGCCATGGGAAGGTATGTCTTGAAAACACAAACTAGATTCTTCTGCAACCCCTAGTCATTTTATTCAGAACCTGATCATATCTTGTAGTGTAATGCATGTATGATCTCTAAATTGTTGGCATATGCTTGTATCTTCTCCTCATTGTTTACATCTGTAGATTAACGCCCATGCCCCATGGTTTTATTGTGCTATATCTGAAGGAATGAGCAGTAGGTTGTACTTTGAAGTTCTAATGGTTTCTAAAATCTTTAATGTGGTGGGTGGCTAGATTTAATTATTCTATGCAAGGTTGCTCAATTTAATTGCAAACAGCCCATATATAAATCTTGACGAATCATGCTTTGATCTTCACTTCCTCCATGTGAGGGCATCATTCTGTCTTAGTGGTCCATCATCTAGACACCAACATGTTGCTGCAAGCTAATGATTTACACAACTTGGTCTAAATTAATGGCAAGTGACCCATGAGTTCCAAGCTAACACACACTGGACCTGTTACTGGGGCTGTTGAATTTAGGCCTAAGCAAACATCTACATTTATGATTTTGTTTTTTCCTTCAGTCCTATATGACCACCTTTGTCTCTTCAGCATATGATTGCATTTCGCCTGTGATCTTGGCATCGGCACAACTGCGACTGTTGAATTGGCAGTGTGCATAATGAATTTAGGATCTCTATGGTTACACATATGCTTGTAACAGCATTTAGCACTCATTGCTTACAGCTGTAGGAGTAATGGAGCTGATTTTGTTCTGCTCTCTGAAGAGATGAACATGTGGGGTCCGCTCGTAAATTATGATGCTTTGTTAAATGTTGAACAGGCCGGTGGGTGGGGGTGGGCTACCTAATTTAAATTGCACACATCCAAGAGATTGCTTGCTGAATTATCGGTTGGTCATTCCTGCCATCTGAGGGCATCTTTTTATTTTAGTGGTCCATCATCTAGTTGCCCACATGTTGCTTCATGTTAATGAGTTATGTATACAATATGATTTTAATTCATGTTCCCTGTCCTTCCTGTTAGATGACCCATTTCTGTCACTTGATATCTTTTCTATATGAAGTAGCATGCTCTGGGTTCCGCTATCACATTATAGCAGAACTTACCAAGTGCCACAGTTCTACCAGTAACAAAAACAACTGCCCACAGAAGGAACAACTGAACATAAACAACTGCCCAACCAACACCATATGCCTAACAAGAATGTTTCTCCATTACTTGACACTTGGTTTATGATGATCCATCAGGGTGGAAGACGCGATCGAGATCCTGGAGCACGTGCTGAAAGTGCGTGAGGAGAAGCTGGGCACGGCGAACCCGGACGTGGAGGACGAGAAGAAGCGGCTTGCGGAGCTGCTGAAGGAGGCAGGGCGGTCCCGGAACCGGAAGCAGAAGTCGCTGGAGAACCTGTTCGGGTCCGGTGGTGCTGCGCGGGGCGCCAAGAAGGATGGCTCCGGGGGCAGGCGGTGGACCAACTTCGGGTTCAGGAGCTGAGCCGAGGAGAAAACAGTGCCGCGGGCCCTTGTAACATAAGAGGAGAGAGAAAGGGAGAAAAGGAAGGGAAGAGAGAGAAGCATGTGTAAAGAAAGAAAGGTGTTGCTGGTAGAGTAGGAAGGAAGATGAGATGATTGTGGTTGCAGTTTGCTTGAGGTTTCTACATGTTCTACATGTCTTGGTTGCTGTGTACTTGTTACTGGAAGTGTTATGTTGGGAGTTCTTTTGTTTTACAGTTAGTTAACTGGCTCTTCTGCTGCTGTTGTATCTGGATAATTTAAGCAATATATATATACACTGTTGGTTGGTTGTGCTGGTGGTTCCTTGATTTGTTTGCTACTTCCTCTGTCCCAAAATAAGTGTCGTTCGGCTAGTACAAAATTTATATTAATTTTGTATTAAATTTGCGACACTTATTTTGCGATGGGGGAGTACTTTATACATGAGGCTAACTTGGGCTTCGCCATCGGCCCGCCAAGCATGTTATTGTTGTCGGTTGTTTCGTTTTGCTTTTATCGCATCGGCTTGGGATTAATTATGTTTTGGCGGATTTTTTATCTGCGTTGGCTGCTGTTGAAGATGGTATTTGTTTTGGAAGAAGAGTGGAGTTGTTCAGGTGTCAACCAGTGTTAGTTGTGTAAGCCCTTGGGAACTTCATTTTCACACTGAAATTGTTCTTTTCTTTGAGATTTTTTATTTTCGAGAAATATTTCACACTGAAATTGTTGCTACTGTTCACATGGGGCGGCTCAGAAAACTCTCACTCGCTCGGCTAGGCTTCTTTCTCCACTCCCTCGCTTAGTTTTTTCCGCGCTCAAGTGCTAGCCCTGTAAAAATCAAATATTTGGTTCTAAAATAATAAATATCAAATATTTGGTTTTAAAATAATAAAAATCAAATATTTTTTACTTATTTGAAAAAATATACGATGAGTAAACAATGTATTATTGGATAATTGATAGAAAAACGCATATTTATGTAATATTTATTCATAACAAGGATCATACATATAGGCAGTACGTTCATAAGCAAGTAAACCGACTCCTGCATACATCTATTACTACTACTTCACTTATCAACCGCTATTCAACATGCATTTAGGGTATCAAATAAAAATAGAGTAATATTTGGAACAAGGTGACATGATGTAGACAAAGTAAACTCAACTAATATTAAATAAACCTTATCGTTTTATCCTTAGTGGCAACAATACAATACGTGCCATGTCCCCTTCAGTCACTAGGATCACAACCCACCACTTTCACTGAAGATAAATCAATATAGTTGGCCAAACCAAACCGTTATATCAGAGAGAAATATGAAGCTATCATAATCATGCGTATAAGAATTCAGAGATGACTCAAATACTTTTCATAAATAATATGAACATAAATCCATAATTCATCGAATCCCAACAAACACACCGCAAAGAGGGTTACATAAGATAGATCACCGCGGAAATCGCGGTGATCTTTGCATTGAAGAACATAGAGAGAGATAGTCATCTAGGTACTAACTACGAACTCGTAGGTCTGTGATAGACTACTCACACATCACCATGGAAGCAACAAGGTTGATGTAGAGGCCCTCCGTCATCGATCCGCCCTCTGACAGTGCACCGGAACATGGCTCCAGATGGGATCACTGCGAATAGAAGCTTGCGGCGGCGGAAAAGTATTTCGGGTTTCTCTCCGGTGTTTTCCCACTATATTATGGTTTATATGAGCAGAGTTAAGGCAAGAAGCGTCGGGAGGTGGTCCCAAGCCATCAGGACGCGCCCTGTTGACTTGGGGCCAACTCATGTGGTGTTTGGTCTCCCTTCGAAGCTTCGAGGTCTTATTTCGTCCAAAAAATCATCAAAAAGTTTCATTGCATTTGGACTTTGTTTGATACTGATTTCTTGAAAAGCCAAAAACACGGAGAAAACAACAACTAGCACTAGGCACTGGGTTAATAAGTTAGTTCCCAAAAAAATATAAAACAACATATAAATGCATATAAAGCATCCAAGATCTCATGGTCATAGGAACAAATACTTGACACGCAAAAAACAATAGCAATAAAACGACACGATCAATATGCTACGTTTATAGTTTGGGTCTCGTCCATCACATGATTCTCGTAATGATATGATCCCGTTATCAAGTGACAACACTTGTCTATGGTTAGAAACCTTGATCATCTTTGATCAACGAGCTAGTCAACTAGAGGCTTACTAGGGACAATGTTTTGTCTATGTGTCCATACATGTACTTGTGTTTCCAATCAATACAATTATAGCGTGGACAATAAACGATTATCACGAACAAAAAAAAATAACTAATTTATTATTGCCTCTAGGACATATTTCCAAAACGAGCACGGGGCAATGGGATGAACGTCTCGTGCAAAACTCATTTTGTGCAGATGACACTAGGTTGATTCTGCAGATGCCGCTGCCTAAGGGGGTGCAAGACTTCATAGCTTGGCAATTTGATAGCAAGGGCCTTCACTCACGATTTTTTGGAGAGTACGCCAGCGGCGTACCATATTTTTATAGAAGGAAGCAAGACAATTTACAAGAAGATCAAGCCTTTGCGAACAAAGGCCCGATCCAACACCACTGCCCACACCAAAAAGAAAACTAAGGCTACTCTCTCACTAAAAGTAATGGGCATTTGTCCCAATCGTTTTGTCCCGGTTGGAGAACTGGGACTGATGTCCTCTTTTCCACTAGTGACTCGCTGAATCGAGGAGGTGAAGGCGTCATCAAGCTGTACGTGTGTTGAACGCGGAGGTGTCGTCCGTTCGGCTATATGTCACACGATGTGGCTATGTCCTATGGCAGCAGACCTGGGAATCAAGAGGGTGGAGTTTGAAACTAACTCGCAGTTGTTGTGAGAAGCAATGGACCTGTAAAGGATTGATTCATCACCCTACACCGTTGTTATTGAAGACCCCAAGTATCAACTGAAGATGTGGTTCTCCAAAAATGTAATAACAGTCTGCCGTCGTAGTGCCAATTCGGTTGCACATGAATTAGCTAGTCTTGGGTGTATGTATCCTGAAAACTCTATGATGAAGTGGGAGTCGGATGTACCTGCCCAAGTAGTTGTTTGTGTCTCGGGTGATCTATCTGAACGTCGTTAAGTTATAACGCTTTTGCTTTGCCTTCAAAATAATAATAAGGGAAGAGAAATATTGAAAGAAGTAATTAAGAATAAAATCATGTGTAAAGAAAGGAAGATGTTGCTGGTATATTAGGAATGAAAATGACATGCCTTTGTGACTGCAGCTTGTGTGAGATTGTTTACAAAACTATCGTTGTTTGTTGGCCACATACTGAAGCATCCATCGTTATTGCCTTTCCACGTTTGGCACGGGTCATTTGGTATATAGAAATTATCCAGGAATTCCAGATACCTGGTTTCATTAGGAAGTTCTGCCCGTGAATGCATTTGGTTTCTATTAATCACGATATCATGTTCCAGTTGAAAGTTTCGCTAACATGTACTCCATCGAAAACTCCGCCGAAACCTCATGTCGGTGTTAGACTACCCATAGTTGGGAGTAACTTCAACAGTACCATAAGATCCAACTCAACAAATTTGCTTATGCGACAATGATTTAATAAAAAAAGAGATGAATTAAGTAACATAGCTAATTATTCATACTATAAGTAACATCACATATATCAAGACAATATGAGTCTACAAACTAGTAATAAATAAAGTGTTGCATGACACTATATATATGTTACTTTCAACTACAAAGATAGTAACATAGACTAGTAACATATACATGACACTAGTTGAAGTTACCGCCTTTATAGGTAGTCTTAGCCAAACCAATGTGCATAGAGGAATATATAGCTAGTTAGAGGGATATGGGATAAAGAGAACAGAAGGTGGGCCAAACAATGCTGCTTTCGGGGCACCTTTTCCATGGCCTCGTTGGTATGCACTACTCAGTGAACTCTATTGCTTGTATGATTGTCTATTCCTTTGTTGGCCTAAGAATATATCTTTTGGTGGCGATAGTAGTGACCCAGTTCATTTTACAGGGATCAAACCTGCCGTGTCTGCAAAGAAAACGGATCACTCCAGCGTCGCACCTCGTGTGCACGTCACGGAAGGTTAAGCAGTCACCATAGGAGGAGAGTCCTTCGCCTCCATCCATTCCCCCTTGCCGTCGTTGGCCCGTGCCGCCGTGCAAAGCCTGCCTGGTGCTAGCGGCGACGGGACCCTCTATCCTCTCCGCGTGTGCGATCTCGGCACGGACCGACGATCCCAGACGAGGGCACGACGCTGGGCTAGGGTACTGTGGTGGTCTTCGGTTCTTTGTCCCAGTCGTCGAGAGCAGGTCGCGGTGGCGTTTCTTGCCTGGATTGGTGGCGGCCGGCAGGGGCATTGCCCAGGTCTGGCCTGTCAGGATCCAGGGGCGTTTCACGGTGGTTGCCCATGTTGTTCTTCGTGTACTGAAACCTCGATCTGCTTGATCTGGATACCAACAGGTTCCGGTCTTCCTCTCGGACATTTCAGCTTTGGGTCTATGGCGTCACTGGATATCTAGATCGGAATGGAATTGACCCGGTCGGGTGGCACCAAGCTTTGCTATCTTGTAGGTACCATGGGACATGTCTAGGTATAGATTTCCACCACGTTGACAATGATGAAAAAGGTCATAGTGGCTGCCACCGGAGACTTGTAATGGCAAAGAGGAGTTTTGGTTGGGTCGAAGAATGGCGGCACATGTTTTTTCATGTGTGTCGGTGTTGACTACTTGCAGCGGCGGCCTTGACATGAGGGGACGGCAACACACATGGACAACATTTTTTAAAGGTGCTTCTCGAGCACCGAGCAACGATCTTCATGGTGAAAGCCCAAGATCTAGCCTTCATTGGTTGTACATGGCAATTATTTTGAGAATGTTGTTTTTGGGATCCCGGATTCTTCCGAATGAAAACTCAACATCTTATGCTGCTATAGATACTAGTTAGCATGTACGTGCAACGCACGACTAACCGAATAATTTATAAATTACTCTTAATATTAAAATTTTAGTATATATATATAGCTGCAAAAATATTGAAACACACACAATATACTAAATTGAGCTGCAAAAAAAAATTGTGTCGCGAAACTTATCCGCTGATTTCTTAAGCAGCGCAAGAACCTCCTTCCAGTTGTTCACACATGAATGAATCTTCCTTTCAATTCTTACTTGTATACTAAATCGATCATGAGGGAGACAGTGGAATAGAAAAGACAAGAAAAGAAGAAAATCGACCGACGCCCAACCAAAAACAGGAATCTCACAAAGAATGACGGACATGCCGTAATGATTGAAGAGGCATCAATCACCAGCAGCGCAATTTGCTCTGCCTTACGGCTCACGCTCGCAGCTAGCCAAATGCTCTTCCCACTAATAGCGTCTCTTAACAAAAGCTCTTCTAATCTAAACAAAAAATACCCCGCAAAGAAAAAAAAACTAAACAAAAAATGATCTTTTCAAAAAAGAGCAGTCTGTCATCTCATTCTCATCTGCAAGAGATATAAAATTGGCGCACAAGCTAAAAAAAATAAGCAAATTACACGCATTTTTTACAGTCAAGGTCTGCGCCGCAGTTCCGGTGGCGGCGTGGAGTTCATCATGGTCGTGCCACCGCCGGCGAAGCGGCCCACTTTTTGCTCGACTCGGGATCGTCCCTTCCCCTCCGCGTGGACCCGTCCCACCCCTTTCCACCGACCCGTTGCCTCCCCCTGGGGCCCACGACATCGTCCTCGCCAGGAACGCCTGCCACCGCCGCCCGCCGCCGGCGTTGCCGAAGCTGCCTCCGCCGCCCGCGGGCCGGCCTCCGCGCACGCTCCCCTCGGGGCTCCGCCCGCCGCCGGCGTTGCCGAAGCTGCCTCCCCCGCCCGCGGGCCGGCCTCCGCGCACGCTCCCCTCGGGGCTCGCTCCGACGAGGTCGATCAGGCTCGTGGCGTGGCGCAGGCGGCGCAACCTGAGCACCTGCTCCCTCACGTGGTGCAGTAGCCGCAGGGTGAACCTCTTGTGGTCGCTCCACTCGACGGTCGCCGCCGACGCCACGAAGAGCGAGTGCCCCGTCGAGTGCGACCTCGGCAGCCTCGCCGCCCGCCGCTCGCCGCAGCATCTCCAGCTCCATCGCCTCCTCCTTCCTGTCGTCCTCGTCGCTCTCCTCCTCTTCCCGCACCGGTATCGCCATGGCGTGCGGCGGCGATGACGAAGGCGAGGGCTGACGCCGCGCCACCTGCACCGGCGACGGGGGCGGAGGCGGCGGCTTCTCGAGGTTGGCGCGGAAGAGCGGGCACGTGATCCGCGCCTCCAACCAGGGGTCGATGCACTCCGGGTGGAAGGCGTGCGAGCAGTGCGGCAGCAGCCGGAGGAGGAGGTGGAGCACGGTTTTTTTTTACGGGGAGGTGCAACAGTTGGATCTATTTTTGTTTACTCGCTGTAGGAGGAGGTGGAGCACGGTCAGCCTTTGGTGAATTTGGTAACTGCACACCGTCGTGGTGCATGGATGGTGGAAGGCCGTTAGATTGGAATTTGTTGACTAATTGTGTGATGGTGATTAATGTTTGTTTTTTATGGGTGTAATAGCTGTGTGTACTTAGAAAAGTTTTCGTTTGATCTTTTATTAGTTGTACTAGCAAAAGAGCCCGTGCATTACAACGGGGTAACAAAATTATGCCCTTCAAATCAACCGACTCGTAACATATTTTACCTACAATGATTATAAATAATATACAACCCATTTTGTTAATTAAAATCAATAAAACTGATGTTGATTGCACTTAATAATTAGACATGTTAATATAATACAATTAGTTGATGGACTACAGGACATGACACAAACTTAGAGACCGGTTATCGTGAACCAAAATAAATCAAACAGATTAAGTGATTAGATCTTTTATTGCAACTACAAGCTCGACTCACCACCAGGCTTAAGTTCTCTTATTGCACACAATGTGTAGCTGCTACTAAAATGTTGATATCACCTCCGACAGCAAGGCTTTTTTATTCTCCCCCTTCTCACGCCCTCTCTTAACTGCAAAAAGTTTCAGATACACCATGGTTGCTTGCTTTCTTGGCAGCTAATTTACAGATCCGAACACACTTTGCAAGGCCAAACTGGAGAAAGGTGTACTCTGTCTTGGTACCCACAAGAACCCTTGTATAGGTTAGTCACATTTGATTAACAAAAAATTGGTTGTGCACCTGATCAAAAATGAGAGAGAAAGGAACAATCAACAGAGTGATGCTCACGTACTATTCAAGAGGAGGAGACTCAATTGCCGTGTTGCAAGCCTGCAACCCACGGGTACATAATTTTTCCAAGTGTATGTCGTCATATACATGCCTAATGCTCAATAATCGATGGAAAAATTGATTGCTAATGTTTGAAGAGTAAAAGAACAGCCTACACGAATATGATCATGCCAAGGGTGGTATTAATCAGTATTATCTAGCTATGTTTTTCCGGTCCAAGTGACATTTCCAATTTCTCATGGAAAAGGTATTTTTCAGATTTTTTTCCTGTTTTAGGATATATCACCACCTATATGTGCTTTGCAACAGTTTTTGGGCCACGGAAAACAAATGTATTAGAGTCCGAAGAGGCTAAGAAAACTCTGATTAATCAAACAACATGAATGTATACTGGAGAAATTAACTGGCATATATTTCCTAATAGATGGGCCGACTGTCAAAATATTTGAATCAAAGCAGGTTGCTTCTTGCAATTTCAAGCCTTCGGTTTACTTCTTACTTTTGTCCAAGCTTCCAAGGGAGCGCTTTGTATTGATGGAGGTGCTTCATAAAGCAGTTGAGATATATATGCATGGGCTGTGAATGCATAAACAACTAAAGATTTAGTGGTATTCACCTTGTGAACAAAGATGAAACCAAGTCTAGACATGAAAATAGAAATCACATGATTTCGATAACAGAAGCATCACCATCTAGGAAACTAAAACACTCACAATTAGCCTAATTAATTTTAGATTGGGCTCATACATTAGCAAACACCTTATGGAAAAAGGGGTCACACATTACATAAAATTGCAGATGAAAAGAAAGAGAAGGTAAGTGACCTTAGAATTTATAGATGAAAAGCATGCTCCAATAGTACACAACGTTGCTGAACTATGCATCTCCTGAAATCTGAAACCAACAGGCCACATCTCACCATGGCGCTTCTCCATTTTTTAGCCCATTCAGTACATTGATGTGAGGAATAAATCAATAGATCTATGTGTTATTTGAGGCATAATCTGGGTTACAAACTGCAAGAATTCTTTCCAATCGGACCAGCCACATCCATCTTGAACAAATTAACTAAGAAATAATAACGTGAAACTATGAGTGCTCAGCACCGGCTGCAGCTCTAATGATAACCCCTCCTAGCACCAGCAGACCGAGCTACTGAACCCAAGCGTATGTCAAGGTTTCCTAGTTAATTTGGTCAACTACTGAATTTGGAAAGGGGATTTGACTTACAGGGAGTAGCTAGGTGACCTTCAGGTGTGAAACAAAGTACCTTGTTCGTGCTTCGGGCTCGGGGATGAGGCCGAGAGGAGCTTTGGGAGGCCGCCGGCAGTAGGAGCTCGGGGTGGCCGGCAGCCCCAGGTGAGGTCGGATTAAATTTCCGCCTCCATGAAGACCTCCTCCTGCACCAGAGGTCGTCGTTGCTACAAACCTCCCCGGGACAAGCAACCGTGTTCACGAGCTTTGCCTCACCAGCATCCTTCTCCTCCTCCTTGAAGTAATTGAGCCGGGATGCACGGAATCGAGCTATTGGAGCAGCTGTCGGGGCTCTTGAGATTGGCGCTACAGGGGAAGTCCACGCAGGCGGTGAGTATGGCGGCCGCGTGGACGTACTTGGTATGGGAGCAGGTATCCGATGCCCGGGAAGCTCAGGTGAGGAGGGCGGCCACATGGCGCCCGTAGACAACACAGTTCTGGCTGCACACTGCACCACGCTGCCGTCTGCAGCAGCAAGCCGCCGCCCGTCCGACCTCCAGTCATCGCACCTCCCCTCTTTCCCCCTTTATCTCCTCCCCTGTCTCCGTGCCTCCTTTGTGACATGAGCTCCGGATGCCTTGGATCCGACAGAGCTCCGGCCTTCCTCGTCATGATCGGCGACCCCCGTCCTCACCGCCCGCCTCTAGATCCTCCCTAGCCCCTGCCGCGTACAGATCCGTGTGCTGCAAGCTCCATCCCCCGCCGTTGTTCTGCAGATCGCGGGTTGAACGCAGAGTTCTTTTTCACAAACGAAAGGTTTTTATTTTCACTTATTTACTGGAGTGCGGGTTGATTTCTGAAAACGGCAGGGGCTTTTGTGCAAAAACGCTACGACGGAAGACCAGAAACCTAATTTGCTTTATTAGTAGGTATAGATAGATAGACTACAGATATCCATATGCATGCATATATGTACGTAGATGAACTTGAGCTAAACCTAGCGTAGTGTCGGGTGTATATTAGCGTGTATCGGTGCAGGCAGCTCAAAGCCCGCTCGAACCCCGCGACACCCATGGGCCGTCCGGGCCGGGCCGCCCGCGCAAAGAAGAAGAAGAAGAAGCGGCGGCGCCACCGGTTTCCGAAGTTTCGGAACGCGCGCGCGCTCGGCACCCGCCCGCGAAACCAAAACCGGCAGCGGATTATACGCCGTCTCATTCTTCTTTCCTTCCCATTTACAGTACTTATTAATTATTACCTTTTACCCCTCGGCGTACGCGCCGCGTGTCCCTGCCGACGGGGCCCCCACGTACGCCCCTCGCTGGGCCGGCTCCCCGGGCCCGGTGATCCCGTGACTGACACCGACAGGCGGGCCCGACGCGGGGAGGCGATAAAGGCTCGTGGTCTCCTGGTCCTCGGGCTCGATCCGAGTTCGACTTTGGCTACTCAGGCTCAGACCCAGACTCCAACTCCAACACCGACCGGAGAAGCCGAGCCCACCTTCCCCCCCCTCTCCCTCCGCCGACGCCGGGGAGAAGCAGCAGCAGCAGCAGCAGCATGCCGCCGAAGCGCGGGCGGGGGAGAGGCCGGGGCCGGGGCCGGGGGCGGGGGCGCGGGAGGCGGCGCAAGGTCACGTACGCGGACGAGGGGAGCGGCGGAGGGACTGACGACGACCTAGGTCTGCCGGACCTCCCTTCCGCATCCACCGCCCAGACCACGCGCGGCCGCGGCCGCGGACGACGGCCCGCTGTGGAGTCGGAGGTAACCTAGCGCCGTACCACGCTAGCTAGGTCTCCCCTCCCCTCCCCTCCGAGCTCTCCCAGTGCAGCCATCCACCCAGCCGCCTCGCCGGAGGAGCGTCTCGGCGCGGCCTCGGCAGAGGAGCCAGCCGGCCGTCTCGTTGGGCCGTGCTTTTGTTTCGTTCCTGCCTTATTCTCGCCTGCTTCCGGGAGGAGCGCCGACTGCGGGATCTCAACCCAGGCCACCTCCCGTATCTGACCTAGGGTTTTGGTGGTCGGTGTGGCACAGCCTGTTCGTCTTCGCTTACTAAATCCATGAGCTAGGGTTTTAACAGCCGCTCACAATACTCAACACATACCAGCGGATTTTAGCAGCTCCCCCCTTTAATGAACAAACGCTTAACGGTTGTTGCTGGCAGGAGGGCGATGACGCGATGGAGGTCAGCGAGGAGTTGCCGCCCCCTTCTGATGTGGTGAGTATAATTTCCCCTCAAGCAAGGAGCTGCCTCCCCCACCGCCTTCTGATGTGGTTGATATGCATACCCATGACTTTGAGCAGCTCCCCCTAACTTTTCCTTCTGGAAGAGCTTCGTGAAATCCTCAATGGCTGCTTCTTGTTGCTCCTGGGTTGCAGGAGAACGGCGTGGAGAAGGGCAACAAAGACATGGAGATGCCACCGCAGGATTCTGCCGAGGTCATTGTTTGTTCTTATGGCATGCAAGTTTCATGGATTGAATTGTTTTAGAAAGCAGTAATGCTTGCATTGTTTCATCCTCATGCTGGGTTCCTTCATTCCAGGACAAAGACACAGAAGGGGGAACTGAGAACTCAAGACCAGCAAGAAAGCGTAGGAGAGATTCTGTTGCTGACCCCTCTTCACTTGAGCCTAGGCCTGCGCGAGTTAGGAAGACGCTGAATCCTGCACCCAAGGTTACAAGCTTCTTCTACCTTTCTTGTCGATACTACTGCCATCCCTTCAGTTTTCAAGTCTAATGAGTGGTGGATGGATGATTATGACTGTGTGTGCTCATGTTGTTTGTGCACAATTTGTAAGAATTTTCCTAGTTGCTTGTATGTTTTTCATATATTAGACAGGCACACACATAATCTATTTTAAATTCGCTTTTGTATATACGTAAACAAGGAGCATAACTGGCAATATGCATGCATTCTCGAAGCAACGCTTCAGCTACCAAAGATGTCAAATACTTTACATAAAAAGTGCCTACATTTTCTGAATACCTGCTCACATTATAGCCTTTACCTTTCCCAGTATGTACATAGCACATGACATGTTTTTGTTTGTGGCTGGCATTTGCAGGATACAAAAAAGAGAGATGGAACTTCAAACATGTGTCATCAATGCCAGAGGAATGACAATGGAAGAGTCGTGCGTTGTCTGGGCTGCAAAGAATATATGAGGAGATACTGCATGCTCTGCATAAATCGCTGGTTTGTGCCCTCTAAGCCCATTCTTCTGTTGCATTTGCCTGCCTGTTTTCATGGAGTTAAAGCACTTGCGTTTTTTTTTCACCTCGTATTTTGTAAGTACTTTGTTCAGTCACCATGATGTGTTTGTTAACAAAATGACCTGGCTTGTGTTTGTTGCGTGATCCGAACAGGTATCCGCATTTAACAGAAGATGACTTTGTGAATAGTTGTCCATTTTGTCGCAATAATTGCAACTGCAAGACTTGTCTGCGGAAAAACATAATAAGCAAGGTATGCCTTCAGTCTTGTGTTTCAGGCTTCATTTCAAATTTGTTTCCTGTCTGCAGTATGTTTGATACTCCAATGCCTCTATACACTTGCGTAATCCTGAAGCAACTTGAGAGGGCAAATGCCATGCATTCCCGTTGCTTTAAATTTGTGTTTTCCACTGTAGTGCGGTGTATAGTAAAAAAGCTGCCAATGCTGTTATAGCATAACGGTAAGCTCTCCAGGTGAGGGAGCTGCCTGCCAGGGCTCGAACCCTGGTGGCACAAAAAAAAGGTCCCTCGCTGGTTCCCCTGCTAGTGGCTGTGCCTGTGGTAATGGTGTGACCCATGGGGGCCCTGGTTGCTGGCCCAGGTGACGGTGCAGCCTGCCAGGGTCCAGGGCCATCTCTTGGTTGGTTGGCTGAGAGCCTCCTTAGTGAAATTCTGTGGGGCGGTCTTACCCCACCTGCAGTTTTTTTTTTGTAGTAAAAAAGCTTCCTTTTTGGGGACTTTTGGCCATTCATGAAGATTTGAAATAGTTAGTCAGCGTAAATAATAGCACAAAAATAAATTGCTTGTTTGTTCCTCTTATTTATTCCACAGGTTGACAAATGGAAAGTATCCCGTGAAGATAAAATTAAATTCTCTCATCGAACTATACACTTTCTGCTCCCATGGCTGAAAGACTTCCACCACGAGCAGATGCAAGAGAAAATTGTTGAGGCAACAATTAAAGGTATTATTGTTGGCTTGTTAAAACGTTAGTTTGTCAGTTTCTTGCTTAAGAACACGATTCTACCCTGTCCCTTCGTCGTTTCAGGCATTGACTTTGTCCAATACAACCCAATGATCATTTATTTTTCTATTGATCTGAAGTTGATACTATAAAAAATAATAAAATATTTCGGTGTTCAATAGTTATCCGAATTTCAGAATTTTGACTGTATGCATTTCAGGATGGACTTGTCATTTATTTAGGAATAATTAGTAAGTCAATGCTCCGTTGGCTCTGCTATTTCTGATGTTGCTTCCATAACAGGCATTGATGCATGCGAAGTGAAGGTTCCACAAGCTAATTGTGCAAAAAATGAAAGGATATTCTGGTTAGTCTTGCTTCATTTTTGAAGTGTGCAAATTAGTTGTTCTTGGTTGTCTAATTCGTAATTTTCTCTGGGACAGTAACAACTGCAGAACATCTATAGTTGACTTCCACAGAAGCTGTGATAAATGTTCCTATGATATCTGCCTCATTTGCTGCCGGGAGCTTCGTCTTGGGCGCTGTCCTGGTGGTGCTGCTGCAAGTAACATGGTCCTTACACAACCTGAGGTAGAAGGCAAGGAAGATTTGCAACAGACACGTAGTGATGATAACGCTGTGAGTCAAAAGATTCCTGATGGACAGAATGGCCTGTTGAGGAACAGTGCAGTTCCTGTTGAGGATAGTGCTGCTGTTGCAAGTAGCACGGTCCTTACACAACCTGAGGTAGAAGGCAAGGAAGATTTGCAACAGACAAGTAGTGATGATAACTCTGTGAGTCAAAAGCTTTCTGATGGACAGAGTGATGTGTTGATGGACAATGCAGTTCCTGTTGAGGATAGTGCTGCTTTGAGTCGATGGATGGTAAATAGCAATGGAAGCATACCTTGCCCGCCAGTTACATTTGGTGGTTGTGGAGATTCTGTTCTTGAACTTAAGTCATTGTTGGAGGAAAATGCTGTTTCTGACTTATTGGAGATGGCCAATGCAGAGGGCAACAATGAAAGAGTGCTGGAGGTGGGAGGGTCAAAATGTTCTTGTGTCACTGACTCTGGTGATGCGACATCACAGAAATTGGCTTGTAGAGAGAACTCGAGTGACAACTACATATATTGCCCAAATGCTAGAGATGTTCAAAGTGGAGCTTTAGATCATTTCCAGGAGCACTGGTTGAAGGGTGAGCCTGTTATTGTTCGTGACGTGCTTGCATTAACTTCTGGGTTGAGCTGGGAACCAATGGTTATGTGGCGAGCTGTACGAGAAAAGAAAGAAAAGAATGAACGTGAGCGGCTATGTGTTACAGCTCTTGAGTGCCTGTCATGGGTTGAGGTAACTGGCATCATGATACTTTCTAGAATAGCATCAGTAGGATTGCCTGTGACAACTGATATCAAGTATACTGCATGCATAGATCTTTGAAATTCATTCAATTACTAGATGCAGAGTTTCTTCTGCTTTCATTAACTTTATGATTCTGTTTCTAGCAGATTGATACTAATGAGCATGGAGAATTTCTTGGAATGTAGGTGTATGTATGTCTGTGAATACATGATCAGTTAGTGTGCTTGCTACATAAGAATTCAAGTTAACAGAGTTCCTATGAATTTAACTTTTGTTTCTGCCTGCACACCGTCTAGTATTTTCATGTACTGATGTGTTTTTGGTGGTGGGCAAGTCCCAAGTGTTCCTTGTATGTTCAACATGGTTAACCATGGTTGGGGTACTATGGATGTTTCTTCTGAACCTGATTTCCTATGTTGCACTTAGCATCTAGATCATTTTTATTTTGACATGAAATATTCTTAACAGTACCATTACTTTTGTTGAATTTTTAATGCAGGTTGAGGTGAACACTCACTTCTTTTTTGATGGGTATTCTCGTGGGGCTGTTGGTCCAGAGGGTTTGCCCTTGTTACTCAAGCTTAAAGATTGGCCACAACACAGCTCATTTGAGGAGCGATTGCCACGGCATGGTGCCGAGTTCATATCTGCTTTGCCATTTCGTGAATATACAGATCATAAATCTGGTCCTCTTAATCTGGCAGTGAAGCTACCACCTGATGTCATAAAGCCAGATCTTGGTCCAAAGACTTACATTGCGTATGGTGTTGCTCAGGAGTTAGGAATTGGTGATTCGGTCACCAAGATTCATTGCGACATGTCTGATGCGGTAGATAAATTGATATTTCTTATGCTTCCTTCCATTCATATATGTACACATTATGGATTGCCATCTAGTTCATTTTGAATCTGAAGTTGTTATGCTTACATTTTATCCTTGTGGTATTTCGAAAAAGAATTAGGGTAGAAGTTAGACTCAAGCCTCGGTATCGGGTTTGCAACCTGGTGTCCACCATTACATGCCAGGAGATTTGATTATCTATACATGCAGTTTGAGTTAAGCACTGCGTGAAGATGAATATCACCTATATATGTTCTAGGTGTAACTGCCTGTAGGTTCTGAGTTTGCTTTTGTTGCTTTCAGTCAAGCCTGCATGCTTTGGTTTTGCTTTAATGCTAGACATAGCAGTTCACATTGTTGGACTCTTGGTTGCTGATGGATCAGTGATCACTTGTGTTCAGAAACCGTAAAAACATTAATTTAGTGATTGTGAAGATATATTTGGCACATACTTCACCCAGCTGCCACATTGACCTTTCCCCTGTTTTGATGTCTCGATTTGACAATGTTTTGATTTCCTTGTACAGTTTATGATTGAAATCCTGTTTCGTATTGTATAAATAGGTCAATATCCTAACACATACTGATGAAATAAAGCTCAAAGCAGAAAGGATTACAGCTATTGAGAAAAAGAAAGAGAGTTTGGCCAGAAAAGATGACAGAAATCTTCAAGCTTCACAAATAGATCCTGACCGTGACATGTCGATAGCTGAATTAATCAAGGTGCCGAGACCTGAAGGAATTGAAGATGGCTCAGTCATTAAGCAGCCACTATCTGATGCTCTTTTAGATGAGCGGGATGGGGCTCACCAAGATGTGGTAGCAGATGAAGCTGAGGGAAACTTGACTCTGAATGGGCGAGTGGCCATTGAAGGTGAAGGGGTTCACAAAGATGTGGTAGCTGATGAAGCTGAGGGAAACTTGACCGTGAATGGGCGATCATCCATTGAAGGTGATGTGGATCATACAGATCTTTCCATTTCTAAGGAGATTGAAGAAGGCACAGTTAAGGAGAGGGAGGGTGAGGGTAGTCCTTTCAGCCGTGAAGATAAAAGTGCATCTCCAGATAATACAGATGTAACATGTGAACCTACTGGTCATCAAACACGACCCAGACGAAGTGCCACTCGTTATTCTAATTTATCAGAGAGAAAAAAGAAAGGAAGCACAGGGAGAAAAAAGAAAGAGAGAAAAAAGAAAGGAAGCACAGAAGATGAGATGTCTGAACTTCCCATATATCTTGAGCCAAAAGACGATGGTCTCCCATTTGCAGACGAAAATCAACCAGAGGGTGGTGCATTGTGGGATATATTCCGCCGGGAAGACGCCAGTAAACTGCATGAGTATCTAACAAAGCATTCAGAGGAGTTTAGGCATTACAACTATGAATCAGTAAAGCAGGTGATTTAGCTCCGTTAACTGTTTGACCATGGAATGCCTTGTGGCATCTTATTCTAATGTCGTGTAACTGTTTATCTTGCAGGTTATTCATCCTATACATGACCAGTGCTTTTACCTAACAAATGAGCACAAGAGAAAGCTTAAGGAAGAATATGGTCAGTTCAGAATAATGATTTATTTTGGAAGATTAACATTACTTCAGTGATTTACTTCCTGGTTCTTTACCATTTGCGTATGCAGGAGTTGAGCCTTGGACATTTGAACAGAAGCTTGGTGATGCAGTCTTTATTCCTGCAGGATGTCCCCACCAAGTCAGAAATTTGAAGGTATGATATGCCACACATGGAAACAGTTGCTGATTTCCTCTGTCATTAATGCCATACAGAAATGACTCCTTTTTAAGTTTGACCATGTATATAGAAATATATAATAACATCCAGAACATCAAGTATATATATAGTACGAAAATGTACTTAGGTTTGTCAGGTCAAACATATTTAATAAGAATAGAAAAAATATGGTAACATGACCCTGTATATACACCCTCATTCCTAAATACAGGTCCTTTTAGAGGTTTCACTAGGGAACTGCATACGGATGTATAGACATACTTTAGAGTGTAGATTTACTCATTTTGCTCTGTATGTGGTCTCCTAGTGAAATCTCTAAAAAGACTTATACTCCCTCCGTCCGGAATTACTTGTCACACAAATGTATAAAATTGGATGTACCTAAAGCTAAAATACATCTACTCCCTCTATCCATATATATAGGGCCTAATGTGTTTTTCGAGGCTAACTTTGACCGTATGCTAGAGCAATAATATATGACATGCAAGTTACACAAAGCATATCGTCAAATTCGTACGTGAAAGGAGCTTTCATTGATATAATTTTTACATTATACATTTCATATACTATTAATCTTATCAATAGTCAAAGGCAATCTCGAAAAATGCATTAGGCCCTATATATATGGATGGAGGGAGTAGATACATTCATTCATATGACAAGTATTTCCGGACGGAGGGAGTATTTAGGAACGGAAGGAGTAGAAATGTAGCATTTCTCTTTTTGTTAACTGCTTCTTTTGTTCTTTGGCAGTCATGTATAAAGGTTGCACTTGACTTTGTTTCTCCGGAAAATTTACAAGAGTGTATCAGGCTGACAGAAGAGTTTCGTCTGCTTCCAAAAGGGCATAGAGTGAGTGAAGATAAGCTAGAGGTATGCCGTTTTCCTATACTCTCATATTTGTCTTTTTATTTATCTCTATGCTAATCCTGACCATGACAATATATGAACATTCTTGTTCATACATAGTATGCCACCCTTGATATCTCCGTAACTGTTACATGCTCTATTTTTTCTGCACTCTTTTGTAATTCTGAAATCCTGTGACAATCTGAACTGACAGGTTAAGAAGATAGCTTTTCATGCAATCAAGAAAGCCATTCATTATATCAAGAAAAAACCTGAGGATAAAAGGTTAGTGACAGCAACTCCCAGCATGGTCTGAACATGCTTTTGCTATGACATAAAATGTACCAACACAGGATACGTGTAAATAATGCTACATTAGTGTTCCTGTGCACATCTGCCTACTGCTATGCTATGCACACTTTTGCAGGGCCTCTTTATCTGCAATCTGATTATTATTTTAGTAATGGTGCATTGGTGATCTTATGCATTGCTGAGGGTCTTTTTGAAAATGAATTAAATGAACTCCATTCGCATGTTCATTATTTCCAAACAAAACTGTGCTACATGGAGGTGCTGTTGCCATGCAAATTTTGTGGAGATAACTGGGGAGTTGATTTCCAAAATTTAAAGTTCCCATATTGTGATCTGAGAACCTATCATGCACTGATGGTTAAGTAGGTTAAGTGCTTTATTATTAGGATATTATTTACTTTGTAAATAATGAAAAATATTGTATTCTTTCACCAGCTCTGATGACGAAGTTCAAGATAAACCTGTTCCAAGAAAAAGGAAACCTGGTCCGAAAAAGGGAAAACTTGGTCGTCCGAAAAAAGGGAAAACTGGCCCAGTTGAACCTGCAGAACCAGAGGAGCACGAAGAACAATCAGCTCAGGAAATGTCCCCAGTTGAAGATGAAGGTGCAGAAATGGAGGCGGACCAGGGGCAATCGGCTCTGGACATGTGTGAAGCGAAACCTGGCACAAGTGTCCGGTGTGGTTCGAGAAAAAGAAAACCTGGTAGTCTGAAAAAAGGAGAACCTGGCTGTGCGAAAAAAGGGAGACCTGGTCGTTCAAAAAAGGGAAAACCTGGTCCAAACGAACCTGCAGAACCAGAGGAACAAGACGAAGGTGCAGAAATGGAGGTGGACCAAGGGCAATCAGCTTTGGACATGTCTGAAGGGAAAGATCGAGCTGCTGAAATGGAGCAACAAGAAGAGTCAGCTCTGGGCATGTCTGAACCTAAAGATGAACCTACAGAAATGGAGGAGCACCAGGAAGAGTCGGCTCAGGGCATGTCTGAACCTAAAGATGAGCCTGCAGAAATGGAGGAGCAACAGGAACGGTCAGCTCTGGACATGACTGAAGCCGAAGACAAACCTGCGGAGATAGTGGAGCACCTGGAAGAGTCAGCTCTGGACATGACTGAAGCTGAAGACAAACCTGCAGAGATGAAGGAGCACCAGGACCGGTCAGCTCAGGACATGACTGAAGCCAAAGACAAGCCTGCAGAGATGGAGGTTCACCAAGAACAGCCAGCTCTAGATATGTCTGTAGATGAAGACGGGCTTGCAGAAATGAAGGGGCACCGAGGACAGTCAGCTCAGGACATGCCTGAAGTCGAAGATGGAGCTGCAGAACTGGACATGCCTGAAGCTAAAGTTGAAGCTGCCAAAGACATGCCTGAAGTAAAAAATGGAGCTGCAAAAATGGAGGACATGCCTGAAGCTAAAGTTGAAGCTGCCAAAGAAGGCGAGCCATCAGAAACAGAGGAGCGCCACGAGCAACCATCTGATGGCATCTCTGAAGCTAAAGAAGAAGGTCCTGCAGTGGCCCAGGAGGCTGAGGCTACCACCATGCCTAGAACGGCATGAGGGGCAACGCTTTGCGCCCGCCGCTCTGTAGAGACCGTGTTCCACCCGTATGACCATGACTATATCCGTTGTAGTAGCATTTTGCGGGAGCGCATCGACGAGAGACCGTCGAGCTCCCTGACCCCCGAACTTGCCGCTCAGCAGGTGTTCGAGCGCCTGTAGGGCGGGCTGGGGAGGGGAACCGGAGGCGCTCCGTGAGAACCTTGGTTGTGGAGCGCCGCTTGGTAGTTGTCTATCTGTGGGCTGTGGAAGACTGGATGAACAGCCATAATTATTTTGGTGGTGTTTTTAGTAGTGCTGACAGCAGGGTTGCTGTATACTTAACCTTGTAAGCTGGGACTTGCATATCAACCTCCAGTGACCGTATTAATTAATGTTGGTTTATTATTTGTCTTGGGTCCATGTGCATCTTCCATTCATATGTGCCTGTCGTGCTGCTGTATATATAGACATATTTTAGAATGCAAATTCGTCCGTAGTGAAATATCTAGAAAAACTTGTACTACTAGAAACGGAGGTAGTAGTTGCTACTAGTAAGATCCGTCATCAAGATGGTGATCGCAGCACCACTTTATGTCTGGGTTGAGAACTCTTTTGCTCTGGCCTTTCTTTCATTGGGCTTAGGAACGATCAACTTATGTTGTTACCTTGTTGAGAGTGTCATCCACAACCTGATTGACTCCATCGTAGGTGTTAATTTGATACCTTGTAAAGGCTCTGCCATGTTATGTTTTCTTTTTTGAGGCTACCATGTTATGTACTCTGTTTGTTGATGTATTTGGCGCAGCTGCCTTGTGAAGAGACCTTCTATTTAACGCTGTAGGCGCTGGGAGGATGCAAAACACCCCTGAAAAATGGCACAGGTTAAATAACTAGAATATCAGGGATTTTATTGCAAAACATACGATATGGTAGAGCTTTTTGTAGGTACATCCTGCGCTCATAAAAAGGAAGTAGAGAACATTCATATACTAGTGAGCCCGGTTGCCAAACATCGCTCCGATTGTCCACCCAGCTGTAGGATAAAGTTTGAAGCAGAGATGCGGTGATGGGAGGACCACTTTGGGTGTGTTTGGAAGCGGTTTTCATCTTATGCTAGTTGTTTTCATTTGAGACATGTTGAGTCTAGACATGCTTAGTATATACAACTGTGGTTGTTTAGTGTAGTTGTTTGGTAACAGTGTATGTATTGACGCATGCTGAGCTGAGGCTGTGTTTGGTAGGCTGCATCAAACGAGATATGCTATGCCAAGAGTGTGTTTGATAGGCGTCATCAAACGAGACATGAATATATTTTTTGGATGACTTCGTCCTCCCCACTCTGTCCCGACCCCTCACCTATATCCACCTCCCCCCCGATCCCCTCTGCTCGCACCTCCTCCACCCATGGCGTCGCCCAACCTTCACCAGCCACGCCCCCTCACCTCCCGTCGGCAGCCTAGAAACCCTGTGCTGCCCATCAGGTTTCTCCCCCCACCTGACTCCAACCCACTCCCAAGTGTGCCTCGATCCATGGCGATGGATTCGGGCTGATCCAGCCCTGCCGCGCCCTAGGCGAAGGGAGCGAGCAACAGACGCCGTTGACTCCGTGTGCCCTCATCGGAGACACCTCCTCCGCCCCCCGTGTTGGATCCTATCATGGGGACACGGTGGTGCAACCACATACTATGCTGACACGGTGAGGTAGACCAGGGCGGCGAGGTAGAGCAGGGATGGGCGGCGAGGTAGACCAGGGCGGCGAGGTAGAGCAGGGATGGGCGGCGAGGTAGAGCAGGGATGGGCGGCGAGGTAGACCATGGCGGCGAGGTAGAGCAGGGATGGGCGGCGAGGTAGACCAGGGCGATGACGAGGTAGACCGGGGAGGCGACGTCGACGTACACGGAGGAAGGGCTTGCGCAGGGATGCAGATCAGGCGGCAGCCGCCATGGGTTCACGAGAGAGAGGAGGGCTGCGAGGGGGTGGCTGCTAGGTCAGGGAGGGAAGGCCGAGCGAGGAAACGGTGCGGAAGGAGAGGTCGTTCGATCCAAAGTGGGCCAGGGAGAGATTTTGCGTGGGTCGAAACCAGCATAGCTGAGCCCAGCTCGCCTGTATGGGCGAGCTCTCCTCAGCATAGCCGAGGGCCTTTTTTGCATCAGCTGGGCTATGCTGAGGAGAGCCCATACACTCTGCCAAACACCCAAAAGTGGGTTGAAGAGGAAACTTCTACCCTTATGCACCTTATATACATGCTACCAAACACACCCTTTATGTTTGGGCTGAGAACCCTCTGCTCTGGCCTTTTTGTCGTTGTTGTTGGGCTGGAAACGATGAACTTGTGTTGTTACCTTGCTGAGCGCGTCGTCCATGTTACAACCTGATTGGTTGGCGGTCTTTGGTCAGACAAGGTGACAATGGTACAATGGCGTGTATCCCTTCGTGAGGGTGTTACGGTGAAAGAAGTTGACCCCATCTTTTTTTTTCTTGCGAGGCAACTCCATCACAGGTGCTAACTTCATATTTTGTATAGGCTCTGTCGTGATTGTCTATGTTTACGTGCTTTGCTTGCTGATGTATTTGGCCTAGTTGCCTTGTGAAGGGGACCTCCCATGGGAGGACCCAAAACACGCACCCCACCCCCCGCGTGCCCTTTCGGGACGGTCCATGCACGGGGCGGGCCGGTCCCTCTATGTTCTATTCATTTTGTACTTACTGTTTTTTTCTTTCACCTTTTTTTTCTTTGTTCTTCTTCAAAATGATTCAGGATTTCAAAAAAGTTCCATTTGTTTTCGAAAATGTGAATTCACACAATGTCTGCGAATCTTTATAAAATGTTTACAAAACATAACATTCTCGCGAACTTTAAAAACTGCCCCCAGATTTTAAAATATGTCATAGATTCAAAAAACGCCCATGAGTTCTGAAAACATTCTTCAAAACAGAAAGACATCCATGCATTTGAGAAATTGCACCCAAATTTTTAAAAAGGTTTGTCCATTCAAAAAAATGTTTGCTGATTGTAAGAACAAACGTCCCTTGAACGTTCCGAAAACCGGAAAGGAGTCCACCAGCGGCCCACTAAAAAAACAAGAAAACCCCGCCAAATAGGACCGGCCCAGCTGCGGAATGGGAAGGGAAGGGATAATGTTCCTGAAACATTTCTGAGACGAAGCGTAGAGGCAGAGGTCGCTGATGGCCATGAGCATGGCAGCGGCAGCCTCCCCGTCTTGCTCGCTGCCTCCATGGCCTGCCTCCACCTCCTCCACACGCAGCAGCCTCCTCCTCCTCCACACCGCCACCGCCACCGTCGCCCGGCGAGCCGTTTCTCCGAGCGCGCGCCGCCTTGGCCGCCCGCGGGCGCTGCCGGAGACGGCGCTGGTGGCGGCCGGGGTGGCGGCGGCGGGGGTCGCCGCCGCCGCCGTCCTCCTGCGTGGCGACCGAAAGACCGACCAGCTGGCGCCCAGTAGGGAGCAAGGCGAGAACCAGGCGGCGGCGACGGAGGAGTGCTCGGCGTGCGGCGGGAGCGGCCTCTGCCCGCGGTGCAAGGGGGAGGGGTTCGTGTTCAAGGAGGTCGGCGAGGAGGCGGCCGGCCGGGCGCGGCGGGCCGCCAAGAACATGGCCACCCGCTACACCGCCGGCCTCCCCACCAAGTGGACCTACTGCAACCGCTGCTCCTCCACCCGCTCCTGCACCGCCTGCGACGGCGCCGGCGCCGTCCCCGTCCGCGCCACCACCACCACCACCACCAGTTAGCCTAGCCAGATCTGCCTCTGTTCTCTTCTTCAGTAATATATAATTTGCTGCATCCCACTGTTCTTCTTCTGCCATGAATCAATCCTCATCTACATCCTGCTGCTACTCATGTATCATGTATGTATATATATATATATAATTATATATAGATCCATCCATGGTCTATCCTGATCTACTTCATCTCAGAAACTAATACAACAACAACATATGATGGGGGTGCTACTTGCAACCATCTCATACCACAACAAGAAGAAGAACAACAACACAGCTAGATAGCTATCTATCTATCTATCTATCTATCTATCTAGCTTAACTCAAGCTCAGGTGAGGATGATGGCAGTGGGCTGCTACACTACAACAGCCCTTCCAGGTCGAGTGCCCATCGTCGCCTCGCCTTGGCGTCGCAGCCCCGGTTCCCGCCGTTCATTGCCAGAGGGTGGGCGCATGGCATCTCTGCGCCGCCGTCGTTTCCCATCTCCAGGAACTGGTTCAGGTTGTTGTCAGCCTTCTTCATGGCGTTATCGTCATCGCCGCCTCCTGCGCCCAGGGCGAGGGGCTGCTTCACCAGGGTGGTCAGCCGCTCATCATTGGAACAGTAGCCGTTTTCTCTCATGGCCAGGTCGTCGTACTCCTCGTCCGACTTGGTCGACTGCTCGTCCACTGACCCTGCTTCCTCCATCTGCTCCGTGTTTATTCATCAATGACAAAAGAATGGACAATCAGTTTTAAGTGCACTGAACTTTCCTATTTGACTTAAACGGTGTCTCTCTTGGTAGAATGCAGCACCGTGATAAAACTGCAGCCCAACATACTCATTTTTTCATCTACATTAAAGAATGAGGCTGACTGGCTTCAAATTTTTGTACCACTAGCACAAACAACTATAAAATTTACCTCATTTGTACTCCCTCCGTTCCTAAATATAAGTCTTGTTAGAGGTTTCACTAGGAGACTACATACGGAGCAAATGAGTGAATCTACACTCTAAAATATGTCTATATACATCCGTATGTAGCCCCCTAGTGAAACATCTAAAAAGACTTATATTTAGGAACGAAGGGAGTAGTTTCTTATTATTGTAGCAGCAGCTTTTGTAAGGTTTTCCCAGAAGCAAGTTAAGTTAATTCTTCATGCCAGACATTATTGTCATGACATTACTGTGCAGAGAAAAGGAGGGGGAAAGATGAAGAATAATTTCACACTACCTCCTGAATATCCTTTTCTTCGTCAGTTAGTTCATCGTCATCAGTCTCTGCATCACCAGCATCGATTTCCTCTGCTTCTTCCTCGCTGTCGAACACTGAATACTCATCCCCAAGCTGTATCTGTATGAGATGAAGCAGTGCCAGGCCAAGTACAGTATTAGCATTTTACATCAACTAATACTAGGATAGAAATGCCGCATATAAGAAATCTGAAGCTTCCAGAATATATCTATGCACAGAACTGTCATGACTTGTGAGCCGTGAAAAACATTAAATTCTTATCATAGTATAACTCAATTTCTATGCATATAACCAATTGTGAAATATACGTAATAACATAAAGGCTTAGTTAAGATGCAAACCTCTTTGGAATTATCATCTGACATCTTTGGTGTGCTGCAACACGAGGATAAATACCTACTCCCTGTATCCGTGCCATCAGCCTTGGAGTCATCGGCGCTCCCAGCATGACTGGTGCATCCGGTATCACTTGGCCACGCGCTAATCCCAAAATAGCCAAACTGAAGATTGACAGGCTCTGCCTTCCCAATTTGCAGCGGGCCATACATAGGACTTCCAACCGACTTGTCACTGCCCGTGCCGTCATTTACGTTTCCACCGCTGTCGCCGGCATCAACAGGCCACGCCTTAGCAACGGAACCATCGGTGTTAAGCAGAGCCATCAGATTCCTAGAAGACCCCTTCCTCTGAATCAGCTGAAACATTCCCTTGGAACTCAACGAGTTTGCGGCGCACTGGTTCCTGTACTCTTCATCCACCATACCTGCAGTGTTTGTATGTGGGTCATAAAACTGCTCCCCCGCCTCCCGCCGGCGAAGGCAGCTGAAAACCGTGGCGTGTATGGCAGCCACGCTTCGGTCCACGTTGGTGTTGTTGATCTTCGGCACACGATGCTTGTCGGCCCGGTTGCAGAGGTATTCCTGGATTGCTCTGATGTTCTGGATGTATTTGACGTACCTGTTCTTTGCTGGATCAAGCGTCATGTACTTTGCACGGACTGCAAACCGTTCCATGTGCTTCTCCTCGTTGGTAATGTATACCATAAACGGTATCACGGAGGGATGTTTCTTCATCAGGCCCATCTATTATATATCAGACAATCATTAAGAGAAATCATAATGATTTCACTGCATAGTTACTCTATAAGAAAGACGAGAATGCAATTACTAAGGAAACATAAATAACACTGGTAAACAACATGATTTTGTTTTGTGTGTGTATGTGTGAGGAGAATAGCATATGGTTCTTGACCATACATACCACAAAATTCAGGCTTAAATGAACCCCTTCTACGATTAAAGATTCCTTCCGCTCCTCCCAGGTCGTAATTAATCTGTCAAGGCTGCCAATGATCATCTCGCTCTGCGCTTTGTACCCTTCTATGGCCATCTTCTTTTTGCTGGGAGCTTCGGTTCTAGGGGGCAGGTCTGAGGATGTGCCGTTACACTTGTCATCTGAAGTGCCATCATCTTTGTCTGCATCGGCATTTGAATGAGAAATAGCAGCGAGTTTATTTGCCTTGCTTTTCGCCTTAGCTTGGGCAACCGCAACAGGGTCTAGATAATCTCCTGCGTGGTAGGTTGACGCGTAGAGCAGAGGGTTTTCTCTCTCTTCTACGAAACTCCTCATCATGTGCCGTATAGAATCGGTAGAAACCACGGTTGTGATACCCAACCTGTTACCCTGGAAGAAAAAAAATCAGGATTAAGGAATTCCAGAATTATCAGCCGATTCACTTGTAGCAAGCAACACGGTTCTCCATGGATGTATAATACTGTATAGTAAGTGCGAGCACGAGGTGTTCACCGACTTTTATCCACCAAAAAAGGGTTTCCCTAACTACTATAGAAGATAAACACTTACCAACAAGGATGATAGAGTGGACTTGCCGCATCCACTCGTGCCACACAAGAGTACTGTCACCGATTCTTTCCTCTCCTTTATCCTGATGTAGAACACAAAAAAGGAAAGGTCATTGATGAAAGGAACTCCTATCAGAACATTTCACAGGAGCCATTCAACTTCTCGAAGACTGGTGACAGAGTTCAGTTGCATATCTTCTATGATATGATCTTGGGAAATAGACAAGGTTTGGCGAAATGGTGCGGCGCAGTTACCTGCAGGCAAGGAGCAGGTCGGCTCTCTGATTGGGCCCGACGTACTTGTACAAGGTGAGGGCGTCGCACACGACATCCAGGAACTCTTCCCTGGAAACAACAGCAGTGGTCTGGGTCTTGTACAGCTCGAACGGTATGTTAGTCATGTTCTCCGCGTCGAGGAGCTCGGCGACTTTGATGCTGTCTTGCTGTGTGGTGGATCCGTCCAGTTTCGACGGGTCTACAAAGTCGCTCCTGGTCACGTCGAACACTCTCTTGCTGATCTGGTGTCATGAACAAACAAGTGGCTGGGTGAGACGTTGTAGTCGGTTTTTACTCCTGATTGCATCTAGGATGGCAACAGTGACTGTTTATATGATGTATAAGCAAACAAATAGTGTGCCAAAATTGGAATCCTTAGACAAGGCAGATACTACCACTATTTTTCTGAACAAAACCGTGATGACATGGACAGAGATACTACGATTGCGATGTGGAGTCCAACCTATCTCTCTATCTAGTATCATTAGTAATCATTCAGTAGTACCACTAAATTGGGGGACTGCACTCAGGAGAACAGATTTTACAAAAGTGGGCTGTAGGATGTGTTAGAAGCAAACAGAGAGTGTAAGAATTGTGATTTATTTCAGACAAGGCGGGTAGTATTATACCGGGGAACAAAAAATAACCAGCTTGATACAGATGTAAGAATTAATGTTGCATGCAGGGCATGGTGGACATTCGTGAACTGAATCATGGTGACAGCGATAGAGACAGTAGTGTGCTGAGTCTAATCTAAAGATTCAGACTGAACCCAGTGAAAAAAAAATATGTAAACTGGACCATGAAACCATACACCTATTAAGTACAGAAAAACTGAATTGGCAGACAGATTGGGGGAGGGGAAGGCGGGACCTTGAAGGCGTGGCGTGGCTTGCAGCCCATGAGCTGGAGCGCGCTCTGCAGGACGGGGCGCGTGTAGCGGAAGCCGCTCCCCTGGCGGCCGTCGGCGACGGCAATGTAGAGCGGCGGCTGCTGCTTGGCGGCGGCCATGTCCGTCCCCTGCCCGGACTTGTTTGGGCAGGCGGCGAGCGGAGGAGAGAAGAAGCTGTGTATGGATGGAGAGGGCGGCGAGTCGAGGAGGAGCGCTGGTGGTGGAGGGGGAGGGGGGTTTGAGCCCGGGCGGGCATCGTCGCGGCGCGGGGATGCGGCAGGAGGTGGCGGGGGGCGGAGGGCGGTGCGGCGGCAGATGTCGCGCGCCGGGGACACGCCGCGGCCGCCCGTGGCATACACCTGTCCCCCCGCCCCGCCACGCCACGCCCACACTCTCGGCCTCCTTCGCTCCCTCTCGCCCCTGTCCGGTCATCCTGTCGTCTTGTTCCTTTCTAACCTTTTTTTGTTGTTGGTTTTTTTAGCCTTTTATTATTTATTTATATTCTATTTTCTCCGTTTCAAAATATAAGACCTTTTAAAGATTTCACTAGGGGGCTACATATGGAGCAAAATGAATGAATCTATACTCTAAAATATGTCTATATACATCCGTATGTAGTTTATAATGAAATGGGAGTAGTAGTACTCCTATTTGGTATACTGTCAATACCCGCCGTAAATAAGTGACTCCACTTTATACTAGAAATACTTGCAATGCTAAACTTTGCCAATTTTTTGATAATTTGGGTACTTTCAATGGTCTAAAGGTACACTAACAACCTATCGTCAGTGCCGCCACGGTAAATATTTAGCCGTGGTGGGCGCTAAATATACCCGTCACTGCTACGTATTTTGTGTGGCCGGCACTATGTTTCATCCACCGCCGCAAAGTATTTACCGTCGAGGATTGAGTCAAAGGCCCGTCGTTGTCAATATTTTTTTTCAAGCTTTCTGCGTTGGAATTTAGCGAATTTTTTCCCACACAATCCTAAAAAAATCAGTTTATCACCACCACCCCGGTACCTCGACTCAAAAAATCGTATCCATCACCACAACCCATGCCCCACCACCGTGCACGATCGCACCCCAACCCCAACCCTGGCACTTCCGCCCTTCCATCGGCGTCCCGACGCCCTCCACCGCCCCCTACACCGGCGTCTCGGCCCCTCCAGCGGCTACTAGGCCGGCGCCTCGTCCCCTAGGTGGGCTCCTATTCCTATATATACAATCAGTTGATATAACACTAACAAAAAACAGGGCTTTGATCCAGGTGAGATAGGAGCTTTAATCCCGGTTCTGTTACGAACCGGGACCAATGGGTGCATCAGTCCCGGTTCGTGAGGCCAGGGCGCCGGTCGGGCCAGGGTCCCGGTTCGTCTGACCCCTTTGGTCCCGGTTCCAGACACGAACCAGGACCAGTGGTCCTCGCTCCTGGCGCATAACCTTTAGTCCCGGTTGGTGGGTGGAACCGGGACTAAAGGTCTGTCTTCTGTCCCGGTTCTGGCCACCAACCGAGACTAAAGAGATGCCTATATATATCCTCGCCTCTGCCCATCCTCTCTGTTTTTGCCATGTGGAAGGTGTGCATGCCCTGCTTTGTTCACCATTCTATGCATGCACATGAGGTGTTCGATGAAATGTCCGAGCCACACTTAAGCTTTCTCCTCTCCAAGATCGGCCTCCAAGCTCCATTTTCCTCAAGATTTGTCTAGGTTTGGCGGTGCATCAACTATACAAGTGTTCTAAAAGGTTAGCTACTTCATCCTTTCATCTCTCAGTTTAGCTCATTTCAAATGCTCTAGAAGTAGAGTGGTTTGTGGATTTTAGTGTACGAGTGTATGTGGGAGTTCTTTTGATTTAGATGCACAATTTGAGCTCATATTAACTTCTTAGAGTCTGCACTTGTGTAGGGTGCCGTCCCGTCCCCGTCATCACCGTCGTCGATCGCCCGCGTCGATCTCGTCGCCGACACCACCGTGATGAGCCTCTTGTTCTTATCTTCTTTCTAAAAGAAAACAAAATTCTTACTTGTATGATTTAGATAGATACTTGTATAAATTTCTTACTTTTATTATTGTGTTTTATTATATAGTGCGATGATTTTGGTATCCGGCCACGTCGGCCTTGTCCGGCCTATGATTCAGACGTGGTATATTTTCTTTTATAACTATTTGTTTCATTTAATTAGTGTTTATGACAATTATGCCGACCAACGTGACATGGATGTTTTTATCTAGGAGGTATGTGAATCGGAAATTCCAACCGACCCTCTTGTTGAGAGGTTAAATTTAATTGAAAAAGAAAACAATTACTTGAAGAAAAAATTGAAAATAGTTGAGGAGAGGAATATGGAATTGGAGTTGCATATTGCCGATGTCGTCGATCATCACAAGATCAAGATGGATACAATGTGGTTGAAGATGGATACAATGCGTTTGAAGATGGATGCAATGCGCTTGAAGATTAGGAATATTAGAAAATATGCCATTGATAAAGAGGCTTGGTATCATTATGCTGTTGGGTCAATTGTTACCTTAGTTGCGATGTTGATCACATTTGTTGTTACATAGTTGTATGTTCTTTTATGAGAACTATATATGAACTTTATGTATTTATTTTTACAGTAATAACATTTGATCACTACTGTACTTTGGTTTTAAGTGATGATGAACTTGTATTAATTTGGTCATTTCTCTATTTATGATGTTTTGTAATAGTTTTTGATATGCTTAATTTCATAATACATATGAACCGCCAATGGATGTATGGTGACCGACGCACTTCAGAGTACATTACGGGCCTGCGTAATTTTCTCGGTGTGGCCGAGGCAACCAAGCAGAATGGTTTTATGTACTGTCCATGTGTTAACTGTGAGAATAAGAAGGATCACTCTTCCCCGAAACCTTTCACGTCCACCTGCTTGAGAAGGGTTTTATGCCCCATTATTATGTTTGGAGCAAGCACGGAGAAAGAGGGGTTATGATGGAAGTTAATGAAGAAGAAGAGGATGATGACAACTATTCGGATCCTATGTTCCCTGAATATGGTGATCCTGCAATGAGGGAAGTCGAAGATCAAGAGGCACCAGACGATGTGCCCGATGATGATATTCATCGGGTCATTGTTGATGCACAGAAATAATGCGAAAGTGAAAGGGAGAAGTTGAAGTTCGAGCGCATGTTAGAGGATCACAAAAAAGCGCTGTACCCAAATTGCGAAGATGGCAACACAAAGCTTGGTACCACACTGGAATTGCTGCAATGAAAGGCAGAGAATGGTTTATCTGACAAGGATTTGGGAAACTACTGAAAATAATGAAGAAAAAGCTTCCAAAGGATAATGAATTGCCTGAGAGTACATACGAAGCAAAGAAGGTTCTCTGCCCTCTAGGATTGGAGGTGCAAAAGATACATGCATGCCCTAATGACTGCATCCTCTGAAATGGTGAGTATGAGGATTTGAACACATACCCAGTATGCGGTGCATTGCGGTATAAGACCAGACGAGATGACCCTCATGATGGTGAGGGCGAGTGCCCCAGGAAGAGGGTTCCTGCAAAGGTGATGTGGTATGCTCCTATAATACCACAGTTGAATTGTTTGTTTAGAAACAAAGAACATGCCAAGTTGATGCGATGGCACAAGGAAGACCATAAGAAAGAGGGAAGTTGAGAGCACCCGCAATCGAGAGAAGGTGGGGGGACTTTACACGTGATGCAAGGAACGTATGGTTTGGTTTAAGTGCAGATGGCATTAATTCGTTTGGGGAGCACAACAACAATCATAACACCCGACCCGTGACTCTATGTATCTATAACCTTCCTCCTTGGTTGTGCATGAAGCGGAAGTTCATTATGATGCGAGTGCTCATCCAAGACCCTACACAACCCGGCAACGACATTGATGTGTACCTAAGGCCATTAGTTGAAGAAATTTTACAACTGTGGAATGGAAAAGGTGTACGTGTGTGGGATGAGCACAAACAACAGGAATTTGACCTACATGTGTTGCTGTTTGTAACCATCGATGATTGGCCTACTCTCAGTAACCTTTTAGGACAGACAAACAAGGGATACCATGCATGCACGCATTGTTTAGATGACACCGCAAGTATATATTTGGACAAATGCAAGAAGAATGTGTACCTGGGTCATCGTCTATTTCTTTCGACCAACCATCAATGTCGAAAGAAAGTCAAGAATTTCAAAGGCGAGGCAGATCACCAGAAGAAGCTCGCCCTCCGTACTAGTGATCACATACTTGATATGGTCAATGATTTACAAGTAATCTTTGAAAAGGGTCCTGACGGATAGTCTGTTCCGAATGACGCCAAGGGACGCACACCCATGTGGAAGAAGAAATCTATATTTTGGAACCTACCCTATTGGAAAGACCTAGAGGTCCGCTCTGCAATCGACGTGATGCACGTGACGAAGAATGTTTGCGTGAACTTACTAGGATTCTTGTGCGTGCATGGGAAGATGTGGCGCTCCGCCTGATTACCACTGTAGCCAGACGGTCGCCGCGCATACCAGCCCAGGAAATCACTCTGGCATGCACGTTTACAACAAGTATCATGAACACATGCATTTATTTTAATGGATATAATAGTCTTACATGGTATATTACAAGGGTGGTGGCAGCGGAAAAGCTCTATCTAAGCCAGCATGGTCTTGGTGCGGCTCCAATCCACAGGGATCTGACTCGGTTACGCTCCTAGCCCGCGAACGCTCTGGCTCCTCGACGACGGACGACGGATCCTTATGTGAACCTGGCCATGTTAAAAGCCGCTGAGTACTTTCGAATGTACTCGCAAGCAAAGCAAACTAACATATACACTAAGCAATGCAATTTATGGCATTCAAGCATGCACTTGTTATTAGAACAATATTAATTATCATGGTATAACTTACCTATCTAGCAGGATTAAATATCATAATAGGGTTATCTAGCAAGATAACTACTAAACTAAATACTATAAGGTAAAGCTTATTAAGTAAATGATTTATACTCCAAATGTCCTCACGATCCAATCTGAATCTGATCCAAATCCAATCCAACTCATGTGGTCATCCGACCACTCATCTCATAGCCATCCCATGGCTAACATGTCATATACTCCCTCCGTTCCTAAATATAAGTCTTTTAAGAGATTTCACTAAGAGACTACATACGGAGCAAAATGAGTGAATCTATACTCTAAAGTATGTCTATATACATCCGTATGTAGTCCTTTAGTGAAACCTCTAAAAAGACTTATATTTAGGAACGGAGGGAGTACCTGACATCTTCCGATGTCTGCACGAGACGAGTTCTTCCATCATTATTATCACTGATATGGTTGACCACCTACTGAGGTCTGGACGGGCTGTCCAATACCGTGGACGCGGCTATTCGAATAGATTTGACACTCTGCAGAGGTTGCACACTTTACCACACCATGGAGCACTGACCTCGTGATCCCATTCGGGTGGACCAATGTTGCTCCAACGGAACCTGCCTGACCTGTGACTCTTCCATCGTACCACCGACATTCATCCTCCCCCGGAGTCCTGCCCTGGATGGCCCCGTGTCCTCATGACACCCTGGGAGGCAAAACATTCAAACCAGGCGTGAGGGGCTTGCTTAAGGCCATAGAGAGAGCGATGAATGCGGCATACCATGCCATCATGAACAAAATATCCAGGTGGTGGCTGCATGTAAACCTCCTCACGTAGCTCACCATTAAGAAAGGCATTATTAGCATCAAGTTGAGACACATACCCGTGACGAATGGAGGCCATGACAAGAAGTGTGCGAACAATGATCATATGGGCCACATGAGCAAAAGTCACATCTTAATCACGACCATGCTCCTGCTGAAAGCCATGAGCCACAAGACGAGATTTTTAACGCTCAAGAGAACCATTAGAGCGAGTCTTAACCTTGTAGACCCACTTACAAGTGATGGGACGAACACCAGGAGGAAGAGAAACAAGATCCCACGTGCTAGTGTGCTCAAGAGCTGCAAGCTCCTCGGCCATCGCAAACTTCCATTTGGGATGAACAATAGGTTAGCGATAAGATGTTGGCTAAAAAACCACAGAACCAACGCTTGGAAAACCAAGGCAATCAACGGGCGAAAGTGGACGAGGATGCAAGCCATAACTAGGCTGAGACGAGGAAGATGGCACATGAGTAGACACATCCATAACACGTGGACGACGAGTATAATACTAAGGAAAAGAAGGAAGAATAGGAGGAGGGATCTCCGGAGTAGGCGAAGGTGACGAAGACGACACGGGGGATGCAGGTGCAGAATATTGTGACAAGTGAGGGTAGGAAACCATGGGAGATGACAACGTCGAATCTATAACAGGTGGAGAAGCAAGGGCAGTAGGACGGATGGGAAAGGGCTCAACGGTAGTTACTGGTGTGTCAGGAAAAGAGAGGATATATATATCATCCACTTCAAAGGTCGAGGAAGATGGACACGGGTAGAAGGGACGAGACTCATCAAAAGTCACATTTCCAGAAATACGCATCCGACGACTGGCAGGATCACAACAATGATAGCCCTTATGCTCATTGCTATAACCTAAGAAGACACACTCGACTGACTGAGCGAATAGTTTTGTGCGTTCATGAGGGGCAAGAAGAACATGGGAAGCACAACCAAACAAACGAAGTGCCGAATAATCGGGAGAAGGATCAAAGAGATGCGCAAAAGGAACGCCATCCTGCAAAGCAGTGGACATCTAAAGGTTGATGAGATACATGGAAGTCGAGTCAGCCTCAGCCCAAAAGTGAGGCGGAAGAGAGGCAACGATCATGATCACACGAGCCATCTCAAGAAGGTGACGATGCTTGCGCTCAACCACGCCATTCTGAGCATGAGCACCAGGACAAGAGAACTGAGCAAGAGTACCCTGCTCAACGAGAAATCCACGCAACATCTTGGAGATATACTCTCCAGCAGAGTCAGCACGGAATTTATGAATAGGCGTAGAGAACTCTGTGTGAACCATGACAGAAAAACACTTATAGATAGATAAGACCTCACTACGAGAAGACATAAAAAAGATCCATGATGAACCACAAGTATAGGGGATCAATCGTAGTCCTTTATATAAGTAAAAGTGACGAACCCAACGAGAAGGAGAAGGAAATGACAAGCAATTTTTAGCAACGTATTCTCTGCAAATGTTGTAAGTAACAGTGATAGATTGTATTGTAGCAAGATAATTCGTAACAAGTGACAAGTAACAATAGTAGAAAAGGTGCATCAAGGTAGACCAATCCTTTTTGTAGCAAAGGACAGTCCTGAAAGTACTCACATATAAAGCAAGCACTCTCGAGGACACATGGGAATTTCTGTCTAGTCATGTTTATCATATTGAGTTGATCCGCGTTTGCTAATTTGATAATTTGATATGTGGGTGGACCGATGCTAAGGTGCTGCTATTACTTGAACAAACAACCAACTTATGATTACCATCTCTCTCAAGCATACACAACTACGAAAGAAGAATTAAGATAAATCTAACCATAGCATTAAACATGTGGATCCAAATCAGTCCCTCATGAAGCAACGCATAAACTGGGGTTTAAGCTTCTATCACTCTCGCAACCCATCATCTACTTGTTACTCCATAATGACTTCCCTTAGGCCCATAACATGGTGAAGTGTCATGTAGCCGACGTTCATATGAAACCACTAAGAGAAGTAACAACATACATATCATCAAAATATCGAACGAATACCAACTTTATATGATCACTTATAACCGGACTTCTCCCATGTCCCCAGGAACAATAATTACTACTTACACCTCATCAACATGTTCAATATCAGAGGTGTAATAATGATAATTAAGGATCTGAACATAATATCTTCGACCAAGTAATCCAACAGGCATCAAGTACAAGATGTAATCAACACAAGTAGTAACCCACATGTACCAATCTAAGGTTTTGAGACAAAGATTGAATAAAAGAGATGAACTAGGGTTGGAGATGAGATGGTGTTGGTGAAGATGTTGATGAAGATTGGTCCTCCCACGAAGGAGGAAGCGTTGGTGATGACGATGGCTTCGATTTCCCCCTCCTTGAGGGATGATTCCTCGACAAAATCTCTTTGTCGGAGAGCAAAAGGGCCTCTTCCTAGGTTTCCGCTTCGAGACGGCGGCGCTTCATCCCGAAAGGTTGCTTATGACTTTTCTAGGTCAAAACACACCATATAGGAGAAGATGGACGTCAGAGGGCCAGCGGGGGGCCACAAGGCATCAGCGCGCGACCAAGGGGTGGTCACACCCTGTTGCCTTGTGGACAGCACATGGCCCCATCTGGTATAATTCTGTCCCAATAATTCTTAAATATTCCAAAAAAATCTCCGTGAAATTACAGGTCATTTGGAGCAAGTTGATTTTTCTGCCTTTTTCTCGGTTTCTCGATCCAGAATTCCAGTTTCCAGATATTTCCCTCTTAGTGGTGTACTTTGCATATTCAGAGAAAAAGGGCATAAGAATTGTATGATAATAGGGAATAATGGACAAGAATAACACAAACAACAATAATAATTCATGATGCAAAATGGACGTATCAATCCACATGTGTCGAGAGAAATCATCTATAAAGATACTATAGTAGCGATGGCCTCCCTTTAAGGAAAATGGAGATGGACCCCAAACATCAGAGTGAACAAGGTCAAAAGGACGCTGAGACACAGTCTCGCTATAAGGATAATTTAACTAAACCTGTTTACCAAGTCGGCAACCATGATAGTCTAAAGGCACACCGCCGGAGATGGATCCAAGAAGACTACGTCGAACTAAGGATGAGAGACAAAATCCACATAAATGACCCAGGCGATGATGCCACTACTGAAAAGGGATTGTAGACAAGGCAATAGAGGTGGAGAGACTAGCGGCGGTGGTAGCGGATGGAAGGTGAAGCCACCCAAGCTCCCAGAGACCCTCAGAGTCACGACACCGAGGGCCAGCACCAAGGAGGGAACGAGAGTCAATAACATGACCACCAGAAATGAGCTGCATGGTAAGACGAGGAACACGGGAAACATCGGGAAAATGAAAAGATGAACTGCTAAGAGTGCCTCGGCCAGTAACCGGGAGAGAGGTACCATCAACAATAAGAAGATGAACAAGAGACTCGAGAGGTCGAGTAGATGACATGTTAGATGAATCATGAGTCATATGAAAAGATGCTCCAGTATCAAGAATCCATGAAGATGTACCTCCTTCTGTAGAAGGTGGTCTCACAATGCTAGAAGAGCTCGTAGCAGAACCAACAGAACGTGTCGATGAAGAACCCGAATATGGAGCTAGCAGGCATCAAAATCGCACAATGTCCTACTCAATCAGGGGCACAACTGAAGATGTCGATGTAGATGCACCCGCCAATAGAGAGTCGGAGGCAATCAGCAGGGGGCGAAGTCACACAATCCCCTCCTCGGTGAAGTACACAACTGGAGCTGGCGACGTAGTGGCACCAAGAGAGAAGCGGCCACCACCACCTATGGAAGCCGCTAAATGTGTGGTGTAGCATGACCAGCATTGTCTGGAGAGGCCGGTGGAGAAGACAAGGCCGTGTGCAGACAAGCACCAAGCGCCAAGGGAAGACGCGTGGGCGAAGCGCAATAAATGGAGTCATATGCACCAGTACAACCGATGAAAGTCGCGAGAGGTATGGGGGAAGAGCGACATTCATCGATGAAAGTCGTAAGAGGAGTCGGTGTAGAGCGACAATCATCATATATGGAGCTCGCAGGAGTAGCAGCAGAAGAGCTACCGGCACAACATGCGGAAGACAATGAAGGGGACGATGTTACATACGAACGAGTATCAATCATCGAGAAACGACCAATATGTGAGACATGAGTAGTGAAGAAAACACCGTCAGGAGTCACCGGGCAGAGAGGGACATGTGTACCCGACAAAAAAAAATCCTTTTTCCTTATTTATGAGGCATGCAGTACTACTGCTCACACGTGAGTAGGAGAGGCTCTCGACCACAACCGCACGGAGATCACGCGAGCAACAGCACAACAACAGCTAAATCCAACCAAGGACGACGGAGAAGGGCGGCAGACGAGATGCAGTAGGTCCAGCGACGGCTGACTGGGGAGTCCGACAGATGGCAGCGAGCTCTAGTGAGGGGAGGCGGCCTCCGGCTGCAATACATAGGAGGAGGTAGCCCACGGGGAAGATCAACAGTCCGGGCGGCGGCCTCCGGCTTCAATCCAGAGGAGAAGGCGGCCCACGGGGCAGTGCGATGCGGGCGAGCAGAAGACTGCGGGGCGGGGTGATCTAGCGAGCGAAAGACTGTGGGGCAGGGCGATCTGATCCGATCGGAAGTGGCAGAGAAGATCCGACGGGCAAGCGGCCTCAATCTGGACTTGGGAGCAACAGTTGTAGCAACCCAGGAGGATACTACACCGACGAGCGACCTTCCGCTGGAACAGCCTTCAACGAGGGAAAGAGGAGACAACGCCATAGGCGGTTGTGCGAGAAATTGGATTGGGAGGAGCACAAAAATACCTATGCTCTAATACCATGTTAGAAATATGCAACCTGTATTCCCTAAGGGCCAATGGCCAATATATATATATACATATATAACTCTAACAATAATTAGCTTAATTTTTTATGCGATCTCATCTTACATCCTTAAGAAGTTGGTTCCAAGTCTCTCAACATGCAAAGTGCCCACTCACCATCCCACTAAGCAATGCATTTACAATCTTCTCTTCCACTAAGCCATGCAAAATATTCCACATAAGCGTTCTTAACATGCAAAGTGTCCACCTCAACGTCCCATTAAGCAACACATTTAAGTCTTCTCTCCCTCTAAGCCATGTAAAATTTGCCAACTAAGCGAGTCATAAATTTAACCTATAAATTATAATTATTTTTGCATTAGTATGTGCATGTAACACTGCCACCTCATATATTCATGTTAGTCAGTCTTCATATTTTATTAGAAATGAAAATTTTAATAGTTTCATAAGTTTTATTCTATTTTTAGACACTTTATTTTATTAATTTATAAGTTTATACTTTCTTTCCATTAGATTTAGCAACTACTTATGCATTTTTCAACAAAGTTACCGTAGCAATGGGCGGGGAGAGTCATCCACATTATGCATGTCCAATTTTTCTCCAATGAAGAAGACACCCGCGTGGACAACTCCAAAGAATTATAAACTCACATTATGCTACTTGTTCCAAAACTTTTGCAACAATAAACTAATTAAGTATAATAAATCTCATGTATTTGTATTTTCATGCTGATACTGTTAATTGTAATATTCATGTTCCACATAAGCAAGTATCATCTAAATATATTGCCAACAATTTCCGCAGCAAAGCGCGAGGAATTGTCTAGTTTACTAGGAAGTGAATGCTATATGCATGAGCTAACGCTTCCGTGGAACCAATCTATGTTGTCGTGGCAATGATTTCATTGCAGCCCACTGTAGTGAGCAGTGGCGGGCGGTAACAAACGCCCGCCGCCCGTACATCTACCGACTAACGACGGTCCATAAGGAAACTCAGGGATATTAATGCATCCTTTTAGTAGAGAACCGGAATAAAGAATTAACACATAGTGAATACATAAACTCCTCAAACTACGACAATCACGAAAAAGAATCTCAATTATTGTCGTCGTGGGGTATGCAGATCATGCCACGTAATAGGTGCATACAACTTGCAAGATAAGATCTAAAACACTCTTATATTCATAGAAACATAATAGGTCCAGATCTGAAATTATGGCACTCGAACCATAGTGACAAGCATTAAACATAGCAAAGCCATAGCAACATCAATCTCGTAACATAGTGGATACTAGGGATCAAGCCCTATCAAATTAACTTGATCAAATGGTAAATCTCATCCAATCCTATCACCATCCAGCAAGCCTAGAAAGTAATTACTCACTCGCAATGGTGAGCATCATGATGATGTTCATGGGGAAGGGTTGGTGATGATGATGGTGACAAATCCCCTCTTTAGAGCCCCAAATGGACTTCAGATCATACCTCCGGTGAAGAACATGAGGTGGCACTAGCTTTGTCTCGTAGAATGCGATGAAAAACTTCTCCCCTATTTTTATCTTTGGAGTTTGGAATTTATAGGACTGAAATTAAGGTTGGCGGAGCCACGAGGTGACCCCAAGCTAACAGGGCATGCGGGGGGGGGGGGGGGGGGGTGGGGGGTGGGGGGTGGACGCGCCCTGTTGGCTCGTAACCAACAGGTGCCCCCCCTCTGGTGGGTCTTCGCTCCAATAATTTTTATATTGTCTGGAAAAAATATGTAAAAAGTTTCGTTCAATTCCGAAAACTTTTATTTCTGCACGAAAACAACACCATGGCAGTTTTGTTGAAAACAACGTCAGTCCAGATTAGTTTCATTCAAATCATGCAAATTAGAGTCCTAAACAAGAGAAAAAAATCTTGGAAAAGTAGATACGTTTGTGACGTATCAAAGTACGACTACATCAACCACGTTATATACGCTTCCGCTTAACGGTCTACAAGGGAACGTAGACACTTTCACTCTCGTTGCTATGCATATGTGTAGATATATCTTGGGTGTTCGTAGTTTTGTTTTTGTTTTCCATACTTAGTTCCCCAACAATTAGTTGTGAGAATAATGACAATGAAGGCAAAGTGGGCACTGGTTATGTTTTAGTGAAAGGTGAATTATGAGGAGTCATATTTGGACAAACCAAATCCTAGGGATGGGAGACAAGTGGTGAACCGCATGTACCAGATACCGGGGCTTGCTTAAGGCAATATAGGGACTTGTGGAGTCGGCATACATGAAAAGGTTTGTGGAGCAAATGAAAGCTAAAGGTTGGTGGTTGTATACTGTTTCGGTGAAAAGAATGTAGGGAGATTGTAAATGTTGTAGGTTGTGGTTGATGAATTCAACACCATTGTTGCTTTGCATTCATTGGAGAGAAGCATGAAACTGGTTAAGCACAAAGGTGTAAAAGTGTTGCAAAGTAATACCGATGACAGACTTGTTATGTAATGGAGAAGTTCCGGAATAGTGTGAGTACTCATCAAGAATAATGACATAACATTTATAACTCGAAAAACTAAAATAGGAGAAGTCCACAAATGAGGGTGTATTATTTGGAACGAGCGGTAGTAAAATAATGGGATGGATAAAAAGGCAAGCATTGTTGTTGTCCAATTTAGCAAGAAGCACAAACAGGAGATTGCAGAATTGTTCTATTACATGATGGAAGAAAATTTGTAGCTATTATAGAAAAAGGAAGCTCGGCCCAGCTGATCCCCAAGACTCCGTTGCCCCAAATCGCCGAAGCTAGTTGTACAACAAGCTCTGGCGCAACTTTTATTCATCAAGCAGAAGTTGTAGAGGTCGCCTGAGCTATTTGATCTCTGGAGGATTCTCGTTGTTTCTAGGTCCTTGAAAGAGGAACAATAGGGATCAGATTTAGATGAAAAATAATATCACAATAACATTATGAACAAATATTAAGTTCTTGATAGTAGGTGGGAAACTAAAACATTATGAACAAGAAGCAAGAGAAGTGGATCTAGTAGTTGTGATGGGGAGCCTCGAACCATTTCCAACTACAACACTATGGGAATTGTGCATTGATGGTGAATAATAATTGTCGAGGATACTTTCATTCTTCACAATGTCAGAGGTGGCTCGGTGGAGTTGGGCTGAATTGAGAAATGGCTTATTGGGATTTTGATCATGGAGTATTGATCCCACAATGGAGTATGCGGGATGGAAGTATAGCACCGCTAGGATTGGGATGGAGTGCTTGGTTGAGGGATGGATGCACCGTCAGAAATGGGCAGCATCCAAGCATCACCTCGTTGTTTCAGATGAAAAGTCGCCCACCATGGAGAGAAGTTGCCTGACCAAGGAAACTAGGGCTGGACATATTGTTAATGACTAGTGTAGTTGGGAGCACCATGTCTATGAACTAGCCCGTCTAGGTGCACGGGTTGATGACTAGTGTCTATGAATTCTAGTATTGCTACGTTTACACGAGTTTCTAGTGGGACAGTCGTGATCCGAGTGACAGTTTTATCCTGTGCAGTCACTGTTTCGTTCCTTGCTGTGTTGCCCCTCAGCGTTGACATACACGCTTCCATTGTTTGGATAGAGTAGTTGCCAGTGGTGAGTGTCGTGGTGCATGTGTCATCGTCTCGAAGAAGCCCTCAGGTTTCTTATCCATGGGTTGATGACTACGACTGGTCATTAATTAACCCGATGTCAAGATGGTGCTTCTTGCGCACCAACATCTTATGTGTGCAACTTGGGTGAAAAACCTTGGTCACCAGGATAGCATTGTCATGTTGAGCTCACTTCATCATCTATGGCGACCACCAACGCTTGCTCCACTTGCTAGTTGATAAGGATGATGTTCGGATCACAACCTAAGGACTAGAAAGGTGAATAGTCCTATAAAATAATTGTTCTGATTTAAGGTTTGCAGTTTTTAGCACAAGACAAGAAGAACAATACAAGCAAAAATACTTATCTAGCAAGTAAGAGTAATGAGCGGCCAAAAATGACAAGTTGCAAATAAGTAGTAGGTAGGGTTTAGGAAAGCAAAACACTCATGCTGCAAGGATGTTTCCTGTGTGACAATGCCTCTAAATGGTATTTTAATGTGATGAAAATATTGCTAGTGGACCTAATTATAGTTTTTAAGCTTAATCTCAGGTAAATGGTTCCTCGGACAATTATTGTGGAGAGGGTTCACCCCCTCCCCAGTCACAGACAAACACACACTTCAAAAAGATCAAACATGTGGTTTTCCGGCTACTCAAAGCTTTTGCTTTGATTTATTTGAGTCGTAGGAAAACCGCACTATCAAGATGGTTCAAAGTTGTAGAATGATGGTGTGGGAACACCAAAAACTTATACTCTCGCCGTCCTACATCTACCACCAAAAAAGATCCTTCCAACCATCATGTTCTCATCCTCAGTGTGTCGTGAGAGTGTGCACAAAGTATCTGGTCACCTCGTGCACAAGGGCCAGTGATCAACTCTATGGACACCCCGTGTGCACGAGGTCCTGGACCATGTGCACACAGGGTATCACTTAACTCTCTTGACACCCCTTTCGCATGGGGTCAGATGTCTGGAAAAGGGTTCATAGTGAGCAACACTATATATTGGCACCTTCTTCTAACTCCAACCCTATCATTTTTCTTTGACATCATCCACCATTTCCAACACCTCATATTTCTCATATATATTTGTCTCTCCCACCAAAATTGTTGATACTTTGGGAACTGAGGGGGCAGGGTCCGATCTACAAGTTGACCAAACCGATTCATGTCCCCGACAAGATTTCTTCACAATCAATATGTTACTCATGGAGCTTGGGCTCCTAGATGTATAGGGTTCCTCCGAAAGCTTCGTTACCTGTTGTGTGCTCCAGATACATAAGTAAAGGTGTGTTGGTCGCTCTCAAGACTAACACCAAGTGATTCGAGGCACATCCATTGGAGGTGACTTGAGGAGATTACGGTAGGCCATTTGGTGGTGTTCCGGAGCCTTGACACCGACACCACTCCAACGGAGATTAGCACTTCCCCAAGGAAGTGTGAACTTTGGGATAAAATGTGTGCCCGCGACTCACTTGTGGGTATTCCTTTCCCCGCGGTACTTTGCCTTGTATTCTCGTGGGCTTGTTAATTATATGGCTGCCTAGTGTACATTGCCTTGAGATTTCTTACCATTTATGTTGAGTCCACCTAGTTGCATACATAGAGAACTTAGTTTATACTTAAATCTCTAAGGCCTCCTTTGGTTTGTTTGAATATTGTAGAAATTATATATGATAGAATTTTCAAAGGAAACAATCCTTTATATCCCTTTGGTTTGTTGAAATGGATTCCTATTACTATCCATAGGAACCAATCTTTCAAATTTCAAAGAATTTTTTTTAGTTTAGACTCAATGAAAGAATTCACATCCTATGCATCCAATGACATATCTTTCTCTATAGTAATTGAGATACATGTCATCTCACTTCCAATGATTTCCCTATTCCTATGATATTCCTGTCCTATGAATCAAAGGAGGCTTAAAAATTGACAATTAAGCTTAAAATTTAGTCTCCCATTCACCTGCCCCCTCTAGTCAATATCGATCCTTTCACCGTGGCTCATGTAGTGCACGCTATCATACGTCCAAATTAATGGATGCTTCAAACCAAGGGTTCCAGGATCACAATGACCCCGATTGTGATGCCAACCAAGCAACCCATGAATCACATATTCTATCATGTGTTGAACTTAGATGCGTCGCTAAGTGTAGATCTTCACAAAGTGGGTGATGCACAAGCCCATACAACATGATATGATCTGGAGTGACTACTCCTAACCGTCTAGAATATGCTCAACATCCAAGAGTAACAAGCAAAGCAAAGTACTTGATAAGAACTACTTGAATGATCTTCAACCAAAGCTTCTCTCAAGAATCTAAGTGATCACTCTTTCATAGGAATACGATTATGGTGAAGGAAATGAACTAGAGGTGTAGGTTTTCAATAAAGGGGAGTTCGTGGCTTTGAAAGAATCGAAGAAGTAAACATGGAATCACCCAACACTTCATTTCTTATTGGCCTTCCTTGGATGTCTCTTCCTCGTGTGATTAGTGGATGTAGTGGGATTGAGCAAAGTGACTTGTAAATGGTGGAATGAGTGAGTGAAATGATTAAAGGTGGAACGAAATGGTTGTAGCCACATATGTGTACTAGAGGTTATTTATAGAGAAGATCCCGAATCTGAATGTTACTATAAAATTAACTAGGCTTGGAAGCACTAGTAGTAAACTAGCGGAACAACCAAGACCGTTCAAATAAATCTGAGTGGTTGGTGCATGCATGCTATAGAGAACGGTGACGCCTTCACTTCTGGTAGAAACAACGACAATTTTCCCTATGATTTCCCTGAAGAATGAAGGTCCTTGGGATGGCAGTACCGTCCAAAATATCTGCTGGAGCAAGGTTTTGGAAAGCGAGACCGTACATGAAGAGTTTGGGTTGCCATGGGTTTTAATCTAGGCGCCTAGCCCCTGCCTCAGAAAAGAGGTAAAGCACTATGAAGTGAGATCTCTTATTGGGGGTCTTTTATGCAAGAGAGCATGCGACGCACAAGCAAGCCTGACTGGGCTGCCCCCTTGTCAGTCACTTCACCGAGCATACTGTAGCAAGCGGTTCATTGTAGTGTGCGGTTCACTGCAGCAACATGTTACTATAGCAGTTATTGTTTTGTTTTACCAATATTATTTTTCACCAGTTAAAAATGAGAGAGTCTATTTTAGGAAAGTGTGATTTTTTTCAAAATCCACGAACATTTTCTTCAATAATATAAAAATTAAATTTAATCGCTCTTTTTTCAAACTTGGTTAAGCACAAACTTTTTTGAACCATGAACTTTCGGAAAACGTAAGCATTTTTTAAAAATGGGAACAATTTATGAAGTCTTAAAGTTTTTTTGTAAATTCAAAATATTTTTAATTTCCGAACATTTTTTGAAAAAGCAAACACGTTTTGCAATTTCTGAACAATTTTGATTTTTAAACATTTTTATAGAAAATGATAAAAAAAAGGAAAATGAAAGAACCAATTAGGAACCTTCTAGAAGGGTCACAAAAAAGGTCCTCTCTTACAAACAGTTAATCGAGTCGGTCGCTCCCTTTCTGAAGCAGTGGTGTCTTGACGCAAAATGGGTAAATAGGAAAATCCCTATGGAGTGACATCCAAACTAAGGCTAGACAGACTGAGAGAGGTTTTCGAATCGGCCCAAGCTTCATTGGGCCTCACTAGTTAATGAGCTGGCTCGGTCCATCTCGACACAAAAAGGCCACGCCGGCACATATGGCTGAGTGCGTTGGACGCAGTGCCGACCCAAATCTAAAACGAGACGGACCCGGGCGGACGGCCGACCCAAACGGACAAACGAACAAAAAGCAGACAAGATCACCGTTCGTTTGAGTCGGCCCGTTGGAGTTACTCTTACAAGTGAAATCTTGAACGAGAAACTAATTAATCGAGTAGAAATAGAAACATATATCATGTATGATGCAGCCACCACAAACAGCCAAACATGGTGGAGATGGAAATGGTGGTTGGCCATCCCTTAGAAACATATCTGACGCACCTTGTGTTTCATTGTCGTCGGAGCCCCCCTTGTCTGGGCCGTCCACTTGCATTCCCCTCTGCATGACATGGAACCAGATATTTCTCATCTCCTGGTAGCACAGAGGCTTTGCGATGAAGCAGCAAGCACCTTCGTTAATTGTCCTCATCACCATCTTCTTGCTATAATCGGTAGAGAAGACTACACAAACACATCCAGGATTTTCAGATCTATATCTGTATGTATCGCTACTGACCTAAAAGTAGCCATGCATGCATGTAAATATGTGCGACATGTCGAGGACTCACTGATGACCGGGTAACGATCTCGGACGCGCTCGAGGAGGTCGAAGCCATCAAATCCTGCCCCTTTGCCGCCGGCGTGCACGACTGTCATGATGATGTCAAAGTCGACACCTTTTCGATCATTCTCCACCTCTCTCAGTGCTTCTATCGGCGACGCCATCGCCGTCACTGCACGACACAAACACGTACGTTACAAGCGGGTCCAGATCTTCCAAGAAAAGGCAGACAAGACATGCAACACTGAGCGCTAGGAGATCCCATATGGTTGTGGAGTACCTTTGTAGCCACAACTCTTGAGAATTTGCGTCGAGTCCTGGAGGCTCCTGGGGTCATCCTCCACCACGAGGACCCTCATCCCCACGGGGAAATCCTCAGCTGGGAAAGTGTCCCTGACAGTGCTCGAAGGGAAGGTGTCGCCGTTCTCCATGGCACACACGCACCTACTGCTTGTCACAAGGTACTGCTGGTGATAGAAAGAGTGTGGAAAAGATCCAAAGATACAACCCATATATATATAGTCCAAAGCTTCTTTTCTCTTCAAGAAAGAGATTGGAGTAATGCACTAAGATTTGCAATATATTTTTTAATTAATGCAGTGCACTAAAACTATATGCAACGTATTGAACTACATATAATGTAGTAGTGACCTTTCCAATTAATAGAGTATATTAAAGGTACATGATTCCAATCGCACAACTGCCAATTGCTTAATTAGTGAAGTGCATTGAAACTAAATATATTGTATTAATATTTCATATAATGTATTAAAACTCTATATATTGTTGTAACCTTTCTCGTGGTCCTTATGGCAGAAGCACAACTGTGCTTACCGTAGAAGCAGATCTGTGCTTCCGCAATAAACAGAAATGTGTTTCTCGTGGAGCCCAGTTCAAAAAAAGCATAGATGTGCAACGCAAAGGAAAAAATCTTCTCCATGACGTAGGAAAAACAAGGCAAAAACCAGAAAAACATTCTAAAATCCAAAAACACATACAAGAAAATAGATGACCAAAATTCAGAGAAAGCGTTCGCCACCTGACATATGGTGACGGCTGGACGGGTCCCTTGGCGCACTCCTAGGTTAGCAAAGGTGCCCCTTGAAGTGCCCTGAAAGGGTAACTGCTGGTTAGTGACTCCCGAGTGTGCCTCTTCGTCGTTTAACACACTAGATTACACAACAACACATAGGGCGTCGACCGTATGGGCCGGCCCGGTAAATCGCTTGCTTGCTCTCCTGCGAAAAAAAGGCAAGCTCGCTCGCTGCCCATTCAACTATGTGTTCGTTTATCACAAAGACAAAAAAACTACGTGTCTATGGTTTTAAAAAACAGTTTGCTATCTGCTAGACAATTGTATTAGAAAAGACGACCGGTTTCCTTATTAATTTTTAAAAATCTTGATAAAATCGTCAAATATTCATGATTTTAAAATTGCTCAAGGATTTCAAGAGAGGTCCATGAACTTGAAAAATGTAAGGGTTTTGAAAAAATGTTCACATATTTGGAAAAGGACAATTCAGGAAAAGTTCATGAACTACTTTAAAAACATTAAAACTCAGAATTTGTTTTTTCTAATTTTAAAAGTTCCTGAAAAGGATCCTAAATTTGAAACATCTTCATGTATTTGAAATAAAGTTCATGGATTTGAGAGTTCATAAATTTGAAATAGTTCATGCATTCCATAAATGTTCTAGAACTAGAAAAGGTTAAACTATTTTGTGGATTCAAAAAAATCATAGATTCGAAAGCCATCTATGGATTAGAAAAAAAATCATGGATTAGAATATAGTTCATGGGTTAAAATTGTTCCTCAATTTTTAAAATGTTTACAGATTTGAAAAATGTTCGTGTATTCCAAAAACATACAATTCTTCTTTTTAGCGAATTTGTAGGACAATGTCTGTTAATTTTGTAAAATTTCACATAACTAAAACTCTTCTTTGGTTTTCAGGTGGTAGCTACTACCTAGAAATGGTAGTAGAATCGGACCTATTCAGGGTCATTCAATGCATTATAGACGTATGTTGATTTAAAATGAAATAAATTAGATAAATGGTAAATAAAAGCAAATAATATAATAAGCTAACATAGAAAAAGGTAAAATGGAAACAAGTAAATTGAAAAGGAAAACAATAAAAGAAAACACACACAAAAACATCAAAACCAAAAAAAAAGATGGAAAAAACTACCCAGGGAAAACCTAGTCCAAAAACGACGGGGAGAGATAGTGGGCCGCGGCCTAGTTATATGTAGTGGAATGGGGGTGTGTGCCATGTACCCTTTTGCATATTTGACGAGAGCAACTAATTGACGAGCGCTCCTTAGGGAGTCTCCTAACGATCACTCTCACGCGCCATCATTTGGCACGTTCTGAGCCGTCATCACGTGTCGCGCTCTGAGCGTTTTCCCTGGTTTGTTTTTTTGCACGCGTTTTCAGCTTTTTAGGTGGTTTATTAAATGTTTTTTCGGGGTTTCAGTTTTTCATCGGTCTTTCTTAGATTTTGGACGAAAAATACCTTTTTTGCGCTAAAAGACATGTTTTATTGTTTCTTGAAAAGCATGGTTTTGCTTCCGCGATTGACACGGATATACTTTCTTGAGAGGCACGACGGTTCGTCTCAGAAATGAAAAAACACGTTTTCTATTTCTTTCGCGAGAGGCACGATCGTGCATCTCGGAAAAATAAAAATAGAACACATTTTTTTCCTTCCATGAGAGGCACGGTTTTTCCGTTTGTTTTTTTGTGTGTGAAAAAAAAGTTTGTCAAAACCTATCAACATGTGATCTAGTTTTGAAGACTTCGACGGTTGGAATCCAACGACGAAAACAGTTTAAAATTTGAACGTATAATTTAAGAGATGAAACGTTTTGAAAATAACGAATCTACAAAAAAGGAGGAGCTCTCAGGTTACGACAACTGACACACATGCAGTGCGTTATTTGTCAAAACCTGAGGAGGTGAGAGTGATCTTTAAAAGAAGTACTCCATTCGTCCGAAAATACATGTAATAGAAATAAATATATCTAGATGTACTTTAGTTCTAGATACATATATTTTTATCAATTTGTGCGAGAAGTAATTCCGGACGGAGGGAGTACTCCTTAATTAGTGATTTGGATGATTGACGCTTAAAGCGCGAAATAGGATTTGGCGTGACTCCCTCAATATCTATTAAGGTGATGCAATCTCGAACCTGCTTGAACGAGGCCATGCCAACCCTTTATTTTTGGTATACACTCTACCCTTTGGTTAATCTACATTGCTTCTCTATTTACTTGAAAAGAATGTAAGGTTTCATATTATTTTTTCACCACCAGTTCGTCCAAACTTACTGATATGATAATGAATCACCATTATTCACTTATCTTCTAAATCAATTTTACTTTAATTTGCCTAACACACTTTCATCAAAACATAAGGTAAATCACATGCAAGATTGGACTATATACATTTATTTATCGATTTTGCTAAAGCACATCTAGAAATGACATAAGTATTACACATCCAAGTCCTATATCATTGATTTTTATTTATATGTTTGCATTAATATGGATAGATAAATCGCAAGCTTACGTACTAGCATTGTCCTAGTAGTGATGTAAAAAGGAGATGTTTTGTCGCCATTTAAAAGAAAACATGGCACCAATACTATTGTTTTATCTGCGTGTAATAAACATCATAGCCGGCAATGATATGCTGTCATGGTCAGTTCATATGTGAGCAGTAACAAATCAATCGTGTTGTTTAGATTCTTTATTTCAACATCATTACCAGTGTATGTATTGTTTAGATTGACTAGCATAAAGACCCGTGCGTTGCAACGGAAAATACTAATTAGAGTACAAATCTTGAAATTATTGATTTTTTATAGTTTATGTGAACATTTTTTTAAAATTTCATTGACATTTTCTTCGAACTCATGAATATGTTTTTAATGCATGATCATTTTCCGAATTATCAATGTTTTATATTTGCTAAATAGTTTTTTGAAAACCATGAATTATTTTATAATATGCGAACAATTTTCTAAAATAATCCACATTTTTTGAATCCGTAAACATTTAATGATTTCCCAAAGCATTTTTTGAATTATAGAACAATTTACGATTTCATGATTTTTTTTAAAAAAACTCGCAACTTTTGAAATTATAATATGCGAACAATTTTTAAAATTATCCACATTTTTTTCAATCCATAAACATTTAATGATTTCCCAAAGAATTTTTTGAATTATAGAATAATTTACGATTTCATGATTTTTTTTTTGAAATTTTGCAACTTTTAAAATTTGGGTTTCTGAAAATTCCCTATTTAGTTTATAAAGAAAAATCAAATATGGACGGGCTCATGAACTGGTGCTAGGACAAAGGAGGGGCATGCTGCTATTAAAGAGAGAAAAAAAGGGGTAGAAGAAATTTCAACAAAGAGGGATTGAACCCAGCTCTCTTGGATGCACAAGAGGTGCTCCAGCCACTACGACAAACGGCTGGTAGTGGGAAATTAGGGTCTCAGTCTTTAAGAAGGATTGATACACTAGCAAATGATGTAACTGTGTTTCCCAATGCAATATAAAAGCCGTCAGGCTTTCCCCGCTCAAAAAAAAAGAAGGATAGCGTTGACAGGAAAAAAATCTGAACCGTTTTTTCAATTATGGATGGCATAGTGGGTGATTTAAGCCAACTTCGGGGGTAATTTTAATGACGTACCACAGAAACAATAGATGCTTTATTAATAGATAAAGATTTCCTTGGTTAGTTTGCCGGCAATGATATGCAATCATGGTCAGTTCATATGTGAGCAGTAGCAAATCAATCGTGTTGTTTAGATTCTTCGTTTCAACATCATTACCAGTGTATGTATTGTTTAGATTGATTTCCTTGGTTAGTTTGCCATTGACCTCGCCGCGCGTACATCGTAGCCCCGAACAGGCTAGCTGGCTTGAACGGTGAACCGATCGACGACGATGTGCGACGGTGAAATCATGATATCCCTGTGTGGCAACCGTCCCGGTAAAAACCGCGTCGAGCGCAACAAACAACAATGTTTGGTCCATATGATAATGGAAAGCGAGCTCGATAAACCCCAAGAGAATCTTCCTACTGCTTTTGACGCGCAAGGAAGAATGTTCGCATGCATCCTCCGTCCATCGCCGTCCGTAATTTAACCAACCAAGCGTGTGCCTTGTAAGATGACCCGCCCTATCCATGCATGACTATACTTGGCTGATGGGTTGGGATACACGGTGCTTGTTTCGTTTTCCAACGACCTCAAGCATCAGACGCGCTGGTCAGTGGCTCTAGCCGGCCCGACGACTGACCGCTCATTCGTTCCCCTGGCCGTGAACCCCGCAACCGAGATGGCGACAACGAAGCCCATGCCAAAGAAAAAGTATCAAATCTAGAGATCTTAAAAAGCCACGGCCTTAAGTCTGACGGCGCAAGCTCGGACATGATCCTTATATATACTGACCCTGCCAAGTAGAAGGGTGTTTTTTTTTCACTTTCAGTGCATACCGCCTATGCTACCAAGCATCCTCAGGGCCCCCCTGCTAGCATTCATCACCAGCAACCGTGTTGTATCAGCAACAGTCGGCTCTCTCAAGTACTCTGGACCAAACACAACTATGATAGCTTTGCAAAACCTATACATGGACTGAAAGCATATGGACTTGTTCATTCGTACATACTCATCAATGAGATCATTGGAAACTCCATATGCAAGCATCCGAATGTTAGCAGTGCATATTTTATAAGGGGAGAAGCCAATCTTTCCAAGGTAGTCCCTCTTGCATTTGAAATAGTTATCGTACTCGATCACCCCCTCCCGAATACGGTTGACTACATGCCTAGTCATGCAAAAACGACGTTGAAATATGGAATCTTTGTATAAAGCGGGTTTCGGATCTCGAAGTAGTCCTTCCAGAATAGGAAATGTCCATTCTCCCGGTTGCGATTCAGCGCCGACATATGCCTCGGTATGGAGCCCCTAAACTGCCGCCGGTCCTTACTAAGGTGGTCATAGACGAACGCAGCTCCCACGATCTCTTCATCGTCGGATAAAGAATCATCGAAATCACAAATAAAGTTATGGAAGAAAAGTTCATTGTCGGGGTCCATTTGTACCTTGCGGGCATCTTGGACAAATTGGGCCAGTGAAATGCCCCGCGCCCCATCGAGACAAAGTAGCAGAGCTGGGCGTCGGGGACGGTGGTGGCAGGAGATGAGGTTGCAGAGAAGGGTTAGTCTGCGGCAGGTTGCCTAGCGGCGACAACAGAAATGGGTGGCGGGAGTGGGAGGCAGAGCGGGAGGGATCGTTGGAGGGGAAGGGAAAAAGGAGGATGGCCTTTGTGCCACTGGCTGGCGGTCCAAGGGAAGAGACGCGCGGGCGTCGCGCGCGTCCGTCCCGTGTCTGCGTTGATGCAAATCCGCCCTAAATTTAAGTCTGCAATGGATCACGAATGAACGAAAAACGGACGCGTGTTCGTTTGAATTGACATGTTGGACGATGTTTTCTGTCCGAGATGATCTAAACGAACGTGAGGGGATGAAAGGGATGGTCTACTTTGATAAAAAAATTAGGATTTGATCCATTCTGGCCAGTTTTCTACGATATTAATCACTGATTTTGGGACTCGGGGTGACACAAACGTTTGGGGAACTTGGGACCCGGTTTCGGGGACCTCATCAAAAGTCGTAGATTTGGTCCATTTTGGCCAGTTTTCTATGCAATTTGTGAGTGATTTTGGTTCCCGGGGCCATCCGAACGTTCGGGGAACTCTGGGGAGTGGTTGTAGGGACCTCGTGAAAACTCGTACATTTGGTCTATTCTGGCTAGTTTTCTATGCTATTACTCACTGATTTTGGGACCCGGGTCGATACGAACGTTCGGGAAACTTTGGGGTCAGGTTACGGGGACCTCGTGAAAACTTGCAGATTTGGTCCATTCTCGCCTGTTTCCTATGCTATTACTCAGTGATTTTGTGTCCCATGGCGCTACAAACGTTCGGGAAACTTCGGGGACCGGTTACGGGGACCTCGTCAAAACTTGCAGATTAGTCCATTCTGGCCAGTTTTTATGCTATTAGTCACCGATTTTGGTTCCGCGGGAGATCTGAACGTTCCGCGAACTCCGGGGACCGGTTACGGGGACCTCATGAAAACTCACAGACTTAGTCCATTCTAATTAGTTTTGTACCCTATTACTCATTGTTTTGGGACTCGGGGCGATACAAATGTTCATGGAACTTGGGGTCCGGTTATGGGGACCTCATCAAAACTCACAGATTTGGTCTATTTGGGCCGGGTTTCTATGCAACTTTTCACTCATTTTGGTTCTCGGGGCGATCCGAACGTTCTGCGAACTCCGGGGACCCGTTACGGGGACCTCATCAAAACTTGCAGTTTTTATCCATTCTGGCCAGTTTTCTACACTATTTCTTACTGATTTTGGGACCCGGGAAGATACGAATATTCGGGGAACTGCGGGGTGCGGTTACGGAGACCTCGTGAAAGCTCGTAGATTTGGTCCATTCTGGCCAGTTTTCTATGCTATTACACACTGATTTTGGGTCCCGTGGCGCTACAAACGTTCGGGGAACTTCTCGCACCTGTTACGGGGACCTCGTCAAAACTCGTAGATTTGGTCCATTTTTGCCAGTTTTCTATGCTATTAGTCATTGATTTGTATCCCGGGATGATCTAAACGTTCTGCTAACTCCGAGGACCCATTACGGGGACCTCGTCAAAACTCGCAGATTTTGTCCATTCTAGCCAGTTTTCTACGCTATTACTCAATGATTCTTTGTCTCGTGGCGCTACAAACGTTCGGGGAACTTCGGCGGACCGGTTACGGGGACTTCGTCAAAACTCGTAGATTTGGTCCATTCTAGCCAGTTTTCTATGCTATTAGTCACTGATTTTGGTTTCCAAGGTGATTCGAACGTTGTGCGAACTTCGGGGACCGGCTACGGGGACCTCATCAAAACTCGCAGTTTCTATCCATTCTGGCTAGTTTTCTACGCTATGTCTTACTATTTTGGGACCCGGGGCGATATGAATGTTCAGGGAACTACGGGGTCCGGTTACACGGACTTCGTGAAAGCTCATAGATTTGGTCCATTCTGCCCAGTTTTCTATGCTATTACTCACGGATTTTGGGTCCCGTGGCGATACAAACGTTCGGGGAACTTCAAGGACGTGTTACGGGGACCTCGTCAAAACTCGTAGATTTGGTCCATTCTGGCAAGTTTTGCATGCTATTATTCACCGATTTTCGTTCCCTGGATGATCTGAACGTTCCGCTAAATCCGAGGACCGTTTACGGGGACCTCGCACTAAACTCGCAGATTTTGTCCATTCTGGCCAGTTTTCTACGCTTTTACTCATTGATTTTGGGACCTGGAGCGACACGAATGTTCGAGGCACTTTGGGTCCCGGTTACGGGGACCTCATGCCAGTTTTTTATGTTATTACTCAATGATTCTCTGTCCCGTGGCGCTACAAACGTTCGGGGAACTTCGAAGACCGGTTACGGGACCTTGTCAAAACTCGTAGATTTGGTCCATCCTAGCCAGTTTTCTATGCTATTAGTCACTGATTTTGCTTTCCAGGGTGATTCGAACGTTGTGCGAACTCCGGGGACCGATTACGGGGACTTCATCAAAACTCGCAGTTTTTGTCCATTCTGGCCAGTTTTCTACGCTATTTCTCACTGTTTTTTGGGACCTGGGGCGTTCGGGGAATTTTGGAGTCCGGTTACGGGGACCTCGTGAAAGCTCGCAGATTTGGTCCATTCTCGCCTGTTTTCTATGCTATTACTCAGTGATTCTGTGTCCCGTGGCGCTACGAACGTTCGGGGAACTTTGGGGACTGGTTACGGGGACCTTTCCAAAACTCGCAGAATATTTCATTCCGACCAGTTCTCTATGCTATTAGTCACTGATTTTGGATCCCGGGATGATCTGAACGTTCCGCTAACTCCGGGGACCGATTACGGGGACCTCGTGAAAACTCGCAGCTTTTGTCCATTCTGGCCAGTTTTCTACGCTATTACCCACTGATTTTGGGACCCAGGGCGATATGAACGTTCCAGGAACTTTGGGTTCTGGTTACGGGGACCTCGTGAAAACTTGCAGATTTGGTCCATTCTGGCCAGTTTTCTATGCTATTACTCACTGATTCTGTGTCTTGTGGCGCTACAAACGTTCGGGGAACTTCGGGGACCGGTTACGGGGACCTCGTGAAAACTCGTATATATGGTCCATTCTGGCCAGTTTTCTATGCTATTAGTCACTGATTTTGGTTTCTAGGGCGATTCGAACGTTGTGCGAACTCTGGGGACCGGTTACGGGGACCTCATCAAAACTCATAGTTTTTATCCATTATGGCTAGTTTTCTACGCTATTTCTTACTGATTTTGGGACCCAGGGCGATACGATTGTTCAGTGAACTGCGGGGTCCGGTTACGGGGACCTCGTGAAAGCTCGTAGATTTGGTCCATTCTGGCCAATTTTCTATGCTATTAGTCACTGATTTTGGGCCTATTGGCGCTACAAACGTCGGGGAACTTCTTGGACGTGTTACGGGGACCTCGTCAAAACTCGCAGATTTGGTCCATTCTGGCAATTTTCTATGCTATTAGTCACTGATTTTGGTTCCCTGGATGATCTGAACGTTCCGCTAACTCCGAGGACCTCGCACTAAACTCGCAATTTTTGTCCATTCTGGCTAGTTTTCCATGCTTTTACTCACTGATTTTGGGACCTGGAGCGATACAAACGTTCGAGGAACTTTGGGTCCCAGTTATGGGGACCTCATGAAAACTCGTAGATTCGGTCCATTCTGGCCAATTTTCTATGCTATTACTCAATGATTCTGTGTCCCGTGGCGGTACAAACGTTCGAGGAACTTCGGGGACCAGTTACGGGGACCTCGTGAAAACTCATAGATTTGGTCCATTCTGGCCAGTTTTCTATGCTATTAGTCATCATTTTGGTTTCCAGAGCGATTCGAACATTGTGCGAACTCCGAGGACCGGTTACGGGGACTTCATCAAAACTCACAGTTTTTGTCCATTCTGGCGAGTTTCTCACTGATATTGGGACCTGGGGCAATACGAATATTCGGGGAACTTCGGGGTCCGGTTATGGGGAACTCGTGAAAGCTCACACATTTGGTCAATTCTAGCTAGTTTTCTATGCTATTACTCAGTGATCTTGCATCCCATGGCGCTACAAACGTTCGCGTAACTTTGGGGACCTGTTACGGGGACCTGGTTAAAACTCGCAGATTAGGCCATTCTGGCCAGTTTTTTAGGTTATTAGTCCCCGATTTTGGTTCCGCGAGCGATCTGAACATTCCGCGAACTCCGGGGACCGGTTACGGGGACCTCGTGAAAACTCGCAGAGTTGGTCCATTCTAGTTAGTTTTGTACGCTATTACTCATTGGTTTTGAGACTCGGGGCGATACGAATGTTCGAGGAACTTGGGGGTCCTATTATGGGCACCTCGTCAAAATCGCAGATTTGGTCCATTTGGGCCAGTTTTCTATGCAAATTCTCATTGATTTTGGTTCCCGGGGCGATCCGAACGCTCAGGGAACTCTAGGGACCCGTTACGGCGACCTCATCAAAACTTGCAGTTTTTATCCATTCTGGCCAGTTTTCTACGCTTTTTCTTACTGATTTTGGGACCCGGGGCAATACGAATATTCGGGGAACTGCGGAGTCCGGTTACGGAGACCTCGTGAAAGCTCGTAGATTTGGTCCATCCTGGCCAGTTTTCTATGCTATTACAAACTGATTTTGGGTCCCGTGGCGCTACAAACGTTCAGGGAACTTCTAGGACCAGTTATGGGGACCTCGTCAAAATTCGGAGATTTGGTCCATTTTGGTTAGGTTTTATGCTATTACTCACTGATTTTGGATCCCAGGATGATCTGGACATTCCGCTAACTCCGAGAACCGATTACGTGGACCTCGTCAAAACTCGCAGATTTTGTCCATTCTAGCCAGTTTCTACGCTATTACCCACTGATTTTGGGACACGGGGCGATACGAACGTTCGAGGAACTTTATGTTCCGGTTACGGGGACCTCGTGAAAACTCGCAGATTTGGTCCATTCTGGCCAGTTTTATATGCTATTACTCACTGATTATGTGTCTCGTGGCGCTACAAACGTTTGGGGAACTTCGGGGACCAGTTACGGGGACCTCGTGAAAACTCTTAGATATGGTCCATTCTGTCCATTTTTCTATGATATTATTCACTGATTTTGGTTTCGAGGGCGATTCGAACGTTGTGCGAACTCCGGGGACCGGCTACGGGGACCTCATCAAAACTCACAGTTTTTATCCATTCTTGCTAGTTTTCTACGCTATTTCTTACTAATTTTGGGACCCGGGGCGATACGAATGTTCGGGGAACTGCGGGTTCCGGTTACAGGGACCTCGTGAAAGCTCGTAGATTTGGTCCATTCTGGCCAGTTTTCTATGCTATTACTCACTGATTTTGGGCCCCTTGGTGCTACAAACATCGCGGAGCTTCTAGGACCTGTTACGGGGACCTCGTGAAAACTCGCAGATTTGATCCATTCTGGCCAGCTTTCTATGCTATTAGTCACTGATTTTGGTTCCGTGGATGATCTGAACGTTCCGCTAACTCCAAGGATCGATTATGGGGACCTCGCACTAAACTCGCAGATTTTGTCCATTATGGTCAGTTTTCTACGCTTTTACTCACTGATTTTGGGACCTGGAGCGATACGAACGTCCGAGGAGCTTTGGGTCCCGGTTACGGGGACCTCATGAAAACTCGTAGATTTGGTCCATTCTGGCCAGTTTTCTATGGTATTAGTCAATGATTCTGTGTCCCGTGGCGCAACAAACGTTCGGGGAACTTCGGGGACCGGTTACGGGGACCTCGTCAAAACTCGTAGATTTGGTCCATTTTGGCTAGTTTTCTATGCTAGTAGTCACTAATTTTGGTTTCCAGAGCGATTCGAACGTTGTGCGAACTCCCGGGGCCGGTTACGAGGACTTCATCCAAACTCGCAGTTTTTGTCCATTCTAGCTAGTTTTCTCACTGATTTTGGGACGTGGGGCGATGCGAATATTCGGGGAACTTCGGGGTTCGGTTATGGGGACCTCGTGAAAACTCATAGATTTGATCCATTATTGCCAGTTTTCTACGCTATTAATCACTGATTTTGGGACCCGGGGCGATACAAACGTTCCGGAAACTTGGGGCCCGGTTCCGGGGACCTCATCAAAACTTCTGTCATCATAGGTCATAGGCTGCTGTTTTGGTCCGCCAGTTTTCTATGCTATTAGTCACTGATTTTGGTTCCCGGGCGATCTAAACGTTCCGGGAACTCCGGCGACATCTTCAAAACTCGCGGATTTGGTCCATTATGTCGAGTTTTCTATGCTATTACTCACAGATTTTGGGTCCCGGGGCGAGCCAAACGTTCAGCGACCTCGTCAAAACTCGCATATTTTGGTCCATTCTGGCAACTTTTATATGTTATTACTAACTAATTTTGGTTCTCGGGGCGATCCGAACATTCCGGGAATTCCGGGGACCGGTTGCGAGGACCTCGGCAAAACTCGCAGATTTTGTCCATTCTGGCCAGCTTTCTATGCTATTATTCACTAGTTTTGGGACCCGAGGCGATACGAATGTTCGGGGAACTTCGGGGTCCGGTTACGGAGACCACATCAAAACTCGTAGATTTTGTCCGTTCTCGCCAGTTTTCTATGCTATTACTCACTAATTTTATGTCCCGTGGCGCTACAAACGTTCGGGGAACTTCTGGGACTGGTTACGGGGACCTCATCAAAACTCGCAGCTTTGGTCCATTCTGGCCAGTTTTCTATTCTATTACTCACTGATTCTATGTCCCGTGGTGCTACAAACATTCGGGGAACTTCGGGGACTCGTACGGGGACCTCGTCAAAACTGACAGATTTGGTCCATTCTCACCAGTTTTCTATGCTATTACTCACAGATTTTGGGTCCCACGGCGATCCGAATATTCTGCGAACTCCGAGGACCGGTTACAGGGACCTCATCAAAGCTCGCATATTTTGTCCATTCTGGCCAGTTTTCTACGCTATTACTCACTGATTTGGGGACCCGGGGCGATACGAATGTGCGAGGAACTTGGGGGACCGGTTACGGGGACCTCATCAAAACTCACAGATTTTGTCCATTCTGGCCAGTTTTCTATGCTATTACTCACTGATTTTGGTTCCCGGGGCGATCTGAACGTTTCGCGAACTCCGGAGACCTCGTCAAAACTCGCGGATTTGGTCCATTCTTTTCAGTTTTCTATGCTATTACTCACAGATTTTGGGCCCCGGGGCGATTCGAACGTTCGGGGAACTTCGTGGTCCGTTATGGGGACATTGTCAAAACTCGCACATTTTGGTCCATTCTGGCTAGTTTTATATGCTATTACTCACTGACTTTGGTAGCCGGGGCGATCCGAAAATTCTGCGAATTCCGGGGATCGATTGAGATGACCTTGGCAAAACTCGCAGATTTTGTCCATTGTGGCGAGCTTTCTATGCTATTACTCACTGATTTTGGGACACGAGGCGATACGAATGTTCTTGGTACTTTGGGGTCCGCTTACGGAGACCACGTCAAAACTCGTAGATTTTGTCCGTTCTGGCCAGTTTTCTATGCTATTACTCACTGATTCTATGTCCCGTGGCGCTACAAATGTTCGGAGAACTTCGGGGACTAGTTATGGGGACCTCGTCAAAACTCGCAGATTTGGTCCATTCTGACCAGTTTTCTGTGCTATTACTCACAGAATTTGGGTCCCAGGGCGATCCAAACATTCTGTGAACTCCGAGGACCGGTTACGGGGACCTCATTAAAACTCGCTGATTTTGTCCATTCTGGCTAGTTTTCTACGCTATTACTCACTGATTTTGGGACCCTGTGCGATACGAATGTTCGGGGAACTTAGGGGACCGGTTACGGGGACCTTGTCAAAACTCGCAGATTTGGTCCATTCTGGCCTGTTTTCTATGCTATTACTCACTGATTTTGGTTCCCGGGCGATTTGAACTTTCCACGAACTCCGGGGACCTCGTCAAAACTCGCTGATTTGGTCCATTCTGTCCAGTTTTCTATGTTATTACTCATAGATTTTGGGTCCTGGGGCGATCCAAACGTCCGGGGAACTTCAGGGTCCGGTTATGGGGACATTATCAAAACTCGCATATTTTGGTCCATTCTGGCCAGTTTTATATGCAATTACTCACTGATTTTGCCTCTGGTGGGTCTTCGCTCCAATAATTTTTATATTGTGTGGAAAAAGTATCTAAAAAGTGTCGTTCAATTCCAAAAACTTTTATTTCCGCACGAAAACAACACCATGGCAGTTTTGTAGAAAACAACGCCAGTCCAGATTAGTTTCATTCAAATCATGCAAATTAGAGTCCTAAACAAGAGAATAAAATCTTGGAAAAGTAGATACGTTTGTGACGTATCAAAGTACGACTACATCAACCACGTTATATACGCTTCCGCTTAACGGTCTACAAGGGCACGTAGACACTTTCACTCTCGTTGCTATGCATATGTGTAGATATATCTTGGGTGTTCGTAGTTTTGTTTTTGTTTTCCATACTTAGTTCCCTAACAATTAGTTGTGAGAATAATGACAATGAAGGCAAAGTGGGCACTGGTTATGTTTTAGTGAAAGGTGAATTATGAGGAGTCATATTTGGACAAAACAAATCCTAGGGATGGGAGACAAGTGGTGAACCGCATGTACCTTGTGGAGTCGGCATACATGAAAAGGTTTGTGGAGCAAATGAAAGCTAAAGGTTGGTGGTTGTATACTGTTTCGGTGAAAAGAATGTAGGGAGATTATAAATGTTGTAGGTTGTGGTTGATGAATTCAACACCATTGTTGCTTTGCATTCATTGGAGAGAAGCATGAAACTGGTTAAGCACAAAGGTGTAAAAGTGTTGCAAAGTAATACCGATGACAGACTTGTTATGTAATGGAGAAGTTCCGGAATAGTGTGAGTACTCATCAAGAATAATGACATAACATTTATAACTCGAAAAACTAAAATAGGAGAAGTCCACAAATGAGGGTGTATTATTTGGAACGAGCGGTAGTAAAATAATGGGATGGATAAAAAGGCAAGCATTGTTGTTGTCCAATTTAGCAAGAATCACAAACATGAGATTGCAGACTTGTTCTATTACATGATGGAAGATAATTTGTAGCTATTATAGAAAAAGGAAGCTCGGCTCAGCTGATCCCCAAGACTCCGTTGCCCCAAATCGCCGAAGCTAGTTGTACAACAAGCTCTGGCGCAACTTTTATTCATCAAGCAGAAGTTGTAGAGGTCGCCTGAGCTATTTGATCTCTGGAGGATTCTCGTTGTTTCTAGGTCCTTGAAAGAGGAACAATAGGGATCAGAATTAGATGAAAAATAATATCACAATAACATTATGAACAAATATTAAGTTCTTGATAGTAGGTGGGAAACTAAAATATTATGAACAAGAAGCAAGAGAAGTGGATCTAGTTGTTGTGATGGGGAGCCTCGAACCATTTCCAACTACAACACTATGGGAATTGTGCATTGATGGTGAATAATAATTGTCGAGGATAATTTCATTCTTCACAATGTGAGAGGTGGCTCGGTGGAGTTGGGCTGAATTGAGAAATGGCTTATTGGGATTTTGATCATGGAGTATTGATCCCACGATGGAGTATGCGGGATGGAAGTATAGCACCACTAGGATTGGGATGGAGTGCTTGGTTGAGGGATGGAGGCACCGTCAGAAATGGGCAGCATCCAAGCATCACCTCGTTGTTTCAGATGAAAAGTCGCCCACCATGGAGAGAAGTTGCCTGACCAAGGAAACTAGGGCTGGACATATTTTTAGTGACTAGTGTAGTTGGGAGCACCATGTCTATGAACTAGCCCGTGTAGGTGCACGAGTTGATGACTAGTGTCTATGAATTCTAGTATTGCTACGTTTACACGAGTTTCTAGTGGGACAGTCGTGATCCGAGTGACAGTTTTATCCTATGCAGTCACTGTTTCATTCCTTGCTGTGTTGCCCCTCAGTGTTGACATACACGCTTCCATTGTTTGGATAGAGTAGTTGCCAGTGGTGAGTGTCGTGGTGCATGTGTCATCGTCTCGAAGAAGCCCTCAGGTTTCTTATCCATGGGTTGATGACTACGACTGGTTATTAATTAACCCGATGTCAAGATGGTGCTTCTTGCGCACCAACGTCTTATGTGTGCAACTTGGGTGAAAAACCTCGGTCACCAGGATAGCATTGTCGATGTTGAGCTCACTCCATCATCTATGGCGATCAGCAACGCTTGCTCCACTTGCTAGCTGCTAAGGATGATGTTCGGATCACAATCTAAGGACTAGAAAGGTGAATAGTCCTATAAAATAATTGTTCTGATTTAAGGTTTGCAGTTTTTAGCACAAGACAAGAAGAACAATACAAGCAAAAATACTTATCTAGCAAGTAAGAGTAATGAGCGGCCAAAAATGACAAGTTGCAAATAAGTAGTAGGTAGGGTTTAGGAAAGCAAAACACTCATGCTGCAAGGATGTTTCTTGTGTGACAATGCCTCTAAATGGTATTTTAATGTGATGAAAATATTGCTAGTGGACCTAATTATAGTTTTTAAGCTTAATCTCAGGTAAATGGTTCCTCGGACAATTATTGTGGAGAGGGTTCACCCCCTCCCCAGTCACACACAAACACACACTTCAAAAAAGATCAAACATGTGGTTTTCCGGCTACTCAAAGCTTTTGCTTCGATTTATTTGAGTCGTAGGAAAACCGCACTATCAAGATGGTTGAAAGTTGTAGAATGTTGGTGTGGGAACACCAAAAACTTATACTCTTGCCGTCCTACATCTACCACCAAAAAAGATCCTTCCATCCATCATGTTCTCATCCTCAGTGTGTCGTGAGAGTGTGCACAAAGTATCTGGTCACCTCATGCACAAGGGCCAGTGATCAACTCTATGGACACCCCGTGTGCACGAGGTCCTGGACCATGTGCACACAGGGTATCACTTAACTCTCTTGACACCCCTTTCGCATGGGGTCAGATGTCTGGAAAAGGGTTCATAGTGAGCAACAATATATATTAGCACCTTCTTCTAACTCCAACCCTATCATTTTTCTTTGACATCATCCACCATTTCCAACACCTCATATTTCTCATATATATTTGTCTCTCCCACCAAAATTGTTGATACTTTGGGAACTGTGGGAGCAGGGTCCGATCTACATGTTGACCAAACCGATTCATGTCCCCGACAAGATTTCTTCACAATCAATATGTTACTCATGGAGCTTGGGCTCCTAGATGTATAGGGTTCCTCCGAAAGCTTCGTTACCTGTTGTGTGCTCCAGATACATAAGTAAAGGTGTGTTGGTCGCTCTCAAGACTAACACCAAGTGATTCGAGGCACATCCATTGGAGGTGACTTTGGAGATTACGGTAGGCCATTTGGTGGTGTTCCGGAGCCTTGACACCGACACCACTCCAACGGAGATTAGCACTTCCCCAAGGAAGTGTGAACTTTGGGATAAAATGTGTGCCCGCGACTCACTTGTGGGTATTCCTTTCCCCCGCGGCACTTTGCCTTGTATTCTCGTGGGCTTGTTAATTGTATGGCTGCCTAGTGTACATTGCCTTGAGATTTCTTACCATTTATGTTGAGTCCACCTAGTTGCATATATAGAGAACTTAGTTTATACTTAAATCTCTAAGGCCTCCTTTGGTTTGTTTAAATATTGTAGAAATTATATATGATCGAATTTTCAAAGGAAACAGTCATTTATATCCCTTTGGTTTGTTGAAATGGATTCCTATTACTATCCATCGGAACGAATCTTTCAAATTTTAAAGTATTTTGTTAGTTTAGACTCAATGAAAGAATTCACATCCTATGCATCCAATGACATATCTTTCTCTATAGTAATTGAGATACATGTCATCTCACTTCCAATGATTTCCATATTCCTATGATATTCCTGTCCTATGAATCAAAGGAGGCTTAAAAATTGACAATTAAGCTTAAAATTTAGTCTCCCATTCACCTGCCCCCTCTAGTCAATATCGATCCTTTCACCGTGGCTCATGTAGTGCACGCTATCATACGTCCAAATTAATGGATGCTTCAAACCAAGGGTTCTAGGATCACAATGACCCCGATTGTGATGCCAACCAAGCAACCCATGAATCACATATTCCATCATGTGTTGAACTTAGATGCGTCGCTAAGTGTAGATCTTCACAAAGTGGGTGGTGGACAAGCCCATACAACATGATATGATCTGGAGTGACTACTCCTAACCGTCTAGAATATGCTCAACATCCAAGAGTAACAAGCAAAGCAAAGTACTTGATAAGAACTACTTGAATGATCTTCAATCAAAGCTTCTCTCAAGAATCTAAGTGATCACTCTTTCATAGGAATACGATTATGGTGAAGGAAATGAACTAGAGGTGTAGGTATTCAATAAAGGGGAGTTCGTGGCTTTGAAAGAATCGAAGAAGTAAACATGGAATCACCCAACACTTCATTTCTTATTGGCCTTCCTTGGATGTCTCTTCCTCGTGTGATTAGTGGATGTAGTGGGATTGAGCAAAGTGACTTGTAAATGGTGGAATGAGTGAGTGAAATGATTAAAGGTGGAACGAAATGGTTGTAGCCACATATGTGTACTAGAGGTTATTTATAGAGAAGATCCCAAATCTGAATGTTACTATAAAATTAACTAGGCTTGGAAGCACTAGTAGTAAACTAGCGGAACAACCAAGACCGTTCAAATAAATCTGAGTGGTTTGAGCATGCATGCTATAGAGAACGGTGACGCCTTCACTTCTGGTAGCAACGACGACAATTTTCCCTATGATTTCCCTTAAGAATGAAGGTCCATGGGATGGCAGTACCGTCCAAAATATCCGCTGGAGCAAGGTTTTGGAAAGCGAGACCGTACATGAAGAGTTTGGGTTGCCATGGGTTTTAATATAGGCACCTAGCCCCTGCCTCAGAAAAGAGGTAAAGCACTATGAAGTGAGATCTCTTATTGGGGGTGTTTTATGCAAGAGAGCATGCGACGCACAAGCAAGCCTGACTGGGCTGCCCCCTTGTCAGTCACTTCACCGAGCATACTGTAGCAAGCGGTTCATTGTAGTGTGCGGTTCACTGCAGCAACATGTTACTATAGCAGTTGTTGTTTTGTTTTACCAATATTATTTTTCACCAGTTAAAAATGAGAGAGTCTATTTTAGGAAAGTGTGATTTTTTTCAAAATCCACGAACATTTTCTTCAATAATATAAAAATTAAATTTAATCGCTCTTTTTTCAAACTTGGTTAAGCACAAACTTTTTTGAAACATGAACTTACGGAAAACGTAAGCATTTTTTAAAAATGGGAACAATTTATGAAGTCTTAAAGTTTTTTTATAAACTCAAAATATTTTTAATTTCCGAACATTTTTTGAAAAAGCAAACACGTTTTGCAATTTCTGAATAATTTAGATTTTTAAACATTTTTATAGAAAATGATAAAAAAAGGAAAATGAAAGAACCAATTAGGAACCTTCTAAAAGGGTCACAAAAAAGGTCCTCTCTTACAAACAGTTAATCGAGTCGGTCGCTCCCTTTCTGAAGCAGTGGTGTCTTGACGCAAAATGGGTAAATAGGAAAATCCCTATGGAGTGACATCCAAACTAAGGCTAGACAGACTGAGAGAGGTTTTCGAATCGGCCCAAGCTTCATTGGGCCTCACTAGTTAATGAGCTGGCTCGGTCCATCTCGACACAAAAAGGCCACGCCGGCACATATGGCTGAGTGCGTTGGACGCAGTGTCGACCCAAATCTAAAACGAGACGGACCCGGGCGGACGGCCGACCCAAACGGACAAACGAACAAAAAACAGACAAGATCACCGTTCGTTTGAGTCGGCCCGTTGGAGTTACTCTTACAAGTGAAATCTTGAACGATTACTCAGAAACTAATTAATCGAGTAGAAATAGAAACATATATCATGTATGATGCAGCCACCACAAACAGCCAAACATGGTGGAGATGGAAATGGTGGTTGGCCATCCCTTAGAAACATATCTGACGCACCTTGTGTTTCATTGAAGCCCCGTTGGTTGTCGTCGGAGCCCCCCTTGTCTGGGCCGTCCACTTGCATTCCCCTCTGCATGACATGGAACCAGATATTTCTCATCTCCTGGTAGCACAGAGGCTTTGCGATGAAGCAGCAAGCACCTTCGTTAATTGTCCTCATCACCATCTTCTTGCTATAATCGGTAGAGAAGACTACACAAACACATCCAGGATTTTCAGATCTATATCTGTATGTATCGCTACTGACCTAAAAGTAGCCATGCATGCATGTAAATATGTGCGACATGTCGAGGACTCACTGATGACCGGGTAACGATCCCGGACGCGCTCGAGGAGGTCGAAGCCATCAAATCCTGCCCCTTTGCCGCCGGCGTGCACGACTGTCATGATGATGTCAAAGTCGACACCTTTTCGATTATTCTCCACCTCTCTCAGTGCTTCTATCGGCGACGCTATCGCCGTCACTGCACGACACAAACACGTACGTTACAAGCGGGTCCAGATCTTCCAAGAAAAGGCAGACAAGACATGCAACACTGAGCGCTAGGAGATCCCATATGTTTGTGGAGTACCTTTGTAGCCACAACTCTCGAGAATTTGCGTCGAGTCCTGGAGGCTCCTGGGGTCATCCTCCACCATGAGGACCCTCATCCCCACGGGGAAATCCTCAGCTGGGAAAGTGTCCCTGACAGTGCTCGAAGGGAAGGTGTCGCCGTTCTCCATGGCACACACGCACCTACTGCTTGTCACAAGGTACTGCTGGTGATAGAAAGAGTGTGGAAAAGATCCAAAGATACAACCCATATATATATAGTCCAAAGCCTCTTTTCTCTTCAAGAAAGAGATTGGAGTAATGCACTAAGATTTGCCATATATATTTTAATTAATGCAGTGCACTAAAACTATATGCAACGTATTGAACTACATATAATGTAGTATAGACCTTTCCAATTAATAGAGTATATTAAAGGTACATGATTCCAATCGCACAACTGCCAATTGCTTAATTAGTGAAGTGCATTGAAACTAAATATATTGTATTAATATTTCATATAATGTATTAAAACTCTATATATTGTTGTAACCTTTCTCGTGGTCCTTATGGCAGAAGCACAACTGTGCTTACCGTAGAAGCAGATCTGTGCTTCCGCAATAAACAGAAATGTGTTTTTCGTGGAGCCCAGTTCAAAAAAAGCATAGATGTGCAACGCAAAGGAAAAAATCTTCTCCATGACGTAGGAAAAACAAGGCAAAAACCAGAAAAACATTCTAAAATCCAAAAACACATACAAGAAAATAGATGACCAAAATTCAGAGAAAGCGTTCGCCACCTGACATATGGTGACGGCTGGACGGGTCCCTTGGCGCACTCCTAGGTTAGCAAAGGTGCCCCTTGAAGTGCCCTGAAAGGGTAACTGCTGGTTAGTGACTCCCGAGTGTGCCTCTTCGTCGTTTAACACACTAGATTACACAACAACACATAGGGCGTCGACCGTATGGGCCGGCCCGGTAAATCGCTTGCTTGCTCTCCTGCGAAAAAAGGCAAGCTCGCTCGCTGCCCATTCAACTATGTGTTCGTTTATCATAAAGACAAAAAAACTACGTGTCTATGGTTTTAAAAAAGAGTTTGCTATCTGCTAGACAATTGTATTAGAAAAGACGACCGGTTTCCTTATTAATTTTTAAAAATCTTGATAAAATCGTAAAATATTCATGATTTTAAAATTGCTCAAGGATTTCAAGAGAGGTCCATGAACTTGAAAAATGTAAGGGTTTGAAAAAATGTTCACATATTTGGAAAAGGACAATTCAAGAAAAGTTCATGAACTACTTTAAAAACATTAAAACTCAGAATTTGTTTTTTCTAATTTTAAAAGTTCCTGAAAAGGATCCTAAATTTGAAACATCTTCATGTATTTGAAATAAAGTTCAGGGATTTGAGAGTTCATAAATTTGAAATAGTTCATGCATTCCATAAATGTTCTAGAACTAGAAAAGGTTAAACTATTTTGTGGATTCAAAAAAATCATAGATTTGAAAGCCATCTAAGGATTAGAAAAAAAATCATGGATTAGAATATAGTTCATGGGTTAAAATTGTTCCTCAATTTTTAAAATGTTTACAGATTTGAAAAATGTTCGTGTATTCCAAAAACATACAATTCTTCTTTTTTTGCGAATTTGTAGGACAATGTCTGTTAATTTTGTAAAATTTCACATAACTAAAATCTTCTTTGGTTTTCAGGTGGTAGCTACTACCTAGAAATGGTAGTAGAATCGGACCTATTCAGGGTCAGACAATGCATTATAGACGTATGCTGATTTAAAATGAAATAAATTAGATAAATGGTAAATAATAACAAATAATATAATAAGCTAACATAGAAAAAGGTAAAATGGAAACAAGTAAATTGAAAAGGAAAACAATAAAAGAAAACAGACACAAAAACATCAAAACCAAAAAAAAAGATGGAAAAAACTACCCAGGGAAAACCTAGTCCAAAAACGACGGGGAGAGATAGTGGGCCACGGCCTAGTTATATGTAGTGGAATGGGGGGTGTGTGCCATGTACCCTTTTGCATATTTGACGAGAGCAACTAATTGACGAGCGCTCCTTAGGGAGCCTCCTAACGATCACTCTCACGCGCCATCATTTGGCACGTTCTGATCCGTCATCACGTGTCGCGCTCCGAGCGTTTTCCCTGGTTTGTTTTTTTGCACGCGTTTTCAGCTTTTTAGGTGGTTTATTACGTGTTTTTTTGGGGTTTCAGTTTTTCATCGGTCTTTCTTAGATTTTGGACGAAAAATACCTTTTTTGCGCTAAAAGACATGTTTTTTTGTTTCTTGAAAAGCATGGTTTTGCTTCCGCGATTGGCACGGATATACTTTCTTGAGAGGCACGACGGTTCGTCTCAGAAATGAAAAAACACGTTTTCTATTTCTTTTGCGAGAGGCACGATCGTGCATCTCGGAAAAATAAAAATAGAACACATTTTTTCCTTCCATGAGAGGCACGGTTTTTCCGTTTGTTTTTTTGTGTGTGAAAAAAAGTTTGTCAAAACCTATCAACATGTGATCTAGTTTTGAAGACTTCGACGGTTGGAATCCAACGATGAAAACAGTTTAAAATTTGAACGTATAATTTAAGAGATGAAACATTTTGAAAATAACGAATCTACAAAAAAGGAGGAGCTCTCAGGTTACGACAACTGACACACATGCAGTGCGTTATTTGTCAAAACCTGAGGAGGTGAGAGTGATCTTTAAAAGAAGTACTCCATTCGTCCGAAAATACATGTAATAGAAATAAATATATCTAGATGTACTTTAGTTCTAGATACATATATTTTTATCAATTTATGCAAGAAGTAATTCCGAACGGAGGGAGTACTCCTTAATTAGTGATTTGGATGATTGACGCTTAAAGCGCGAAATAGGATTTGGCGTGACTCCCTCAATATCTATTAAGGTGATGCAATCTCGAACCTGCTTGAACGAGGCCATGCCAACCCTTTATTTTTGGTATACACTCTACCCTTTGGTTAATCTACATTGCTTCTCTATTTACTTGAAAAGAATGTAAGGTTTCATATTATTTTTTCACCACCAGTTCGTCCAAACTTACTGATATGATAATGAATCACCATTATTCACTTATCTTCTAAATCAATTTTACTTTAATTTGCCTAACACACTTTCATCAAAACATAAGGTAAATCACATGCAAGATTGGACTATATACATTTATTTTTCGATTTTGCTAAAGCACATCTAGAAATGACATAAGTATTACACATCCAAGTCCTATATACAGCTGCTCGTCGTTTCACTGCATCTCGGCGTCGGGCTCGTGGCTAGGGAGCTTCAAGGGGATGCGGCGGAGCTAATGCGTGGCTCGGAAGGGAGAAGGGGCGGCTAGATCGACGGCGAGCTCGAGCTCTGCTCGGGCTCCAGTGGCGGCACAAGGAGGGAGGAGAGATCCGAGAGGAGGGGGAGAACTGGCGTTGGGAATGGATAGCCACGGGCTCGGGAAGCTTATCCCCGGCCTTGCCAGCGCGAGGCGGCGGCCAGGCAGGCGCACAGGTGCGTGGCCGCGCCGGAGTACGCGGCGGCCCACCTCCTGCTGCCCACTGGCGGGGGAGGAAGACGACAGGAGCTGAGATGGGCCGGGCTAGGTGAGCGACAGGTAACTTCTTTTCCCTTTTTTCTGTTTTTGTTTCTGTTTTGCCATTTCACTGATTTTCTATTTATTTCAACTCCCAAATAGATTGTAAAAGCTATGTTAAGCACCCTAGAATAATTTATGGAATATTTCCAACTATTTCCAAAGTTTTCAACATTTTTGAAAATTTAAAGTTTCTGATTTCAAATTTAAAACTTGAAACCAGTAGCTTTTGCATTTATTTAAAATGCTTAAAGTGTCAAGAAAATAGTTTTCTTCAATGCCCATTTACTTTCATGATTTAACAGAAAGTTTGAACTTTTCTTGAGGCCATTTTGGATTCATTGATTTTAACTAGTTTGAGATTTCCTTTATTTATTGAAATGGCTAGGGTTTGAGTTTTTTTTCCTTTACCACTTTCTTGTTCTTGTTGGAAAATTCTTAGATGCAGATGCAAAGAAGACATGAGCACAAGACTAACTTGCTTGAGGTGTCAGGGATGTGACAACTCACCCCCACTCAGAAGAATCTCGTCCCGAGATTTAGAAGTCGTCGGGAATAACGCAGGATATTCAAGTCGGAGACGATCCTTTCTTTCCCAAGTTGCCTCCTTTTCAGAATGATTTGACCATTGAACTTTAAGAAATTTGAGGTTTCGACGTCGAGTGGTACGCTCAGCTTGATCAAGAATACGCACGGGGTATTCTCGGTATGAAAGGTTATCTTGGAGATCAAGCGTTTCGTGGTCCACTTCACGGATAGGATCCGAAAAGCAACGCATGAGTTGCGAGACGTGGAAAACATCATGAACCTTGGAAAGATGTGGAGGAAGTTCCAACTGGTAGGCAACTTCTCCTCGTTTGGCAAGAATGCGAAAAGGACCAATGTAACGAGGAGCCAATTTTCCCTTGATACCGAATCGATGGGTACCCTTCAAAGGTGTAACCCGAAGGTAAGCCTTCTCGTCAACTTCAAAGGTCACAGCCTTATGATGACGATCATATTGGCTCTTTTGACGAGACTGGGCTATTTCAACTTTTCACGAATAATGCGAACCTGCTCTTCTGCATCCTGGATCATATCCAGGCCAAAGAGTTGCCTCTCTCCGGTTTCTGACCAATTAAGAGGTGTTCGACATCTTCGTCCATAGAGAACTTCAAAAGGGGCTTTTCCCAAGCTTGATTGGTAACTATTGTTATAAGCGAATTCGGCGAATGGAAGACACTTCTCCCAATTCATACCGAACGATATAACACAAGCTCGGAGCATATCTTCTAGAATTTGATTCACTCTTTCTACTTGACCACTTGATTGGGGATGGAAAGCAGTGCTAAAAGATAAGTGAGTCCCCATGGCATTTTGAAAGCTTTCCCAGAAGCGAGAAGTAAAGATACTTCCACGGTCCGAGTTAATCTCCAGGGGAACACCATGAAGAGACACCATTCGAGAGATATATAACTCTGCTAGCTCGCTAGCTGTTATACTCTCACGAACAGGAAGAAAATGAGCCACTTTGAAAAGACGGTCAACGACCACAAAGATAGCATTATTCCCTTTCTTGGTCTTGAGAAATCCGGTAATGAAATCCATGCTAACTTTATCCCATTTCCATTCAGGAATAGCTAGAGGTTGAAGGGTGCCAGCAGGCCTTTGATGTTCTGCCTTAACTCGACGACAAACATCGCAGTTAGCAACGAACCCAGCAATTTCTCTCTTCATCCTAGTCCACCAGAACCTCTGGCGTAGGTCCTGATACATCTTGGTACTACCGGGATGAATGGTGAGAGGAGAATCATGAGCCTCCTTAAGGATTAACTGCCTTAGATGTGGGTTCTTAGGAACCACTAGACGATTCTGGAAGAACACAACACCTTGATCATTCATGGAAAATTCTTTAGCGTTTCCGCTAAAAATATTTTCCTTGATCCGTGATATACCCTTGTCACGCTTTTGGCCAGCTATAATTTGATCCTGAAGAGTAGGCTTCGCCACCAGGGTAGAAAGGAATCCTTGAGGAACAATATGAAGATTCAACTTCCGAAAGTCCTCATAGAGATGTGGTTGACCTTGTTGTAGCATCAAATTGTTACAATAAGATTTACGGCTTAGTGCATCGGCCATAACATTGGCCTTCCCCGGGGTGTAAGTTATCCCTAAGTCGTAATCGGAGATCAACTCAACCCACCGTCTTTGCCTGAGATTCAAATCCGGCTGGGTGAAGATATATTTCAGACTTTGGTGATCAGTGAATATTTTGCAACGATTACCCAGAAGGTAATGTCGCCAGGTTTTTAGTGCATGGACCACAACTGCAAGCTCAAGGTCATGTGTGGGATAATTATCCTCATGTGGACGCAACTGTCGAGATGCGTATGCAATCACATGACGATCTTGCATGAGAATGCAACCTAATCCTTGTCGCGAGCGTCGCAATAGATAACAAAGTCCTTAGAAAAATATGGTGGTAGCAACACAGGTGCGGAAGTCAGGCGTCTTTTTAGTTCCTGAAAACTATGCTCACACTGTGGTGTCCACTCGAACTTTTTATCTTTCTTGAGGAGTTCAGTTAGAGGCTTTGCAACATTGGAGAAATTCTCGACAAAGCGGAGACAATAGCTCGCTAGACCAAGAAAACTCCTAACTTGCTTAACCGATTCAGGTTGAGTCCAATCAAGGACAGCTTGAACTCTCTCGGGATTGACAACAATACCCTTACCAGAGATTACGTGACCCAGATAGGTCACTTCTGGTAACCAGAATTCACATTTTGAAAACTTGGCATAAAGGCGATGCTCTCGAAGTTTCATCAATACCAGCCTTAGATGCTCGGCATGTTCTTGTTCATTCTTCGAGTAGATGAGAATATCATCGAGGTATACCACGACGAATTTATCCAAATACTCCATGAAGATTGAATTCATCAGTCGAGAGAAGGTGGCTGGGGCATTGGTCAAACCGAAGGACATGACGGTGTACTCGTATTGGCCATAACGAGTAACGAAAGCCGTTTTTGGAATGTCCCCGTTCTTAATCTTGATTCGATGGTATCCCAACCTCAAATCCATTTTGGAGAAGACTGAGGATCCAGCGAGCTGATCGTACAGGTCGTTGATCCTGGGGAGCGGATACTTGTTCTTTATGGTGACCAGATTAACTGGTCGGTAATCTACAACCATCCGATCCGTTCCGTCTTTCTTCTTGATGAAGAGGACGGGGCAAGCCCAAGGAGAAGAGCTAGGACGAATGAAACCTTTATTCAAGGCCTCATCTAGTTGCTTCTTAAGTTCGGCTAGCTCCAGGGGTGCCATCTTATATGGTCTTCTGGCTATTGGGACAGTTCCGGGAACAAGATCTATCACAAACTCTACATATCTGTCAGGTGGAATTCCTGGCAGTTCCTCTGGAAAAACATCCGGGAAGTCACGGACTACCGGAATGTCTTCAAGTTCCGGAAGAGGGTTGGCATTTAAGGAATAGAGTTGGCATTTGGCAGCTCGAGTAGAAACATTTACTATCTCACACGAGGGATGGGTAAGCTGGACATTTCTAGAATGAGTATCAATCTTGGCATAGTGAGCTGACATCCAATCCATGCCCAAGATGATATTAATATCCAAAGATTTCAGGGCTATCAATGAGGCTAGAAAAACTAGCCTGTCTACTAGAATTTCATTGTCATAGGTTATCCTAGAGGTTTGCCATTTACTACCAGGGGTTTGGACAACCAATGGGATTGGCATATCACAAAAAGACATGTTATGCAACTGTGCATAACTTTCTGAAATGAAGGAATGAGAAGACCCAGTGTCAAAGAGAACGGACGCTGGGTGATGATTAACAAGAAGCGTACCCAGCATGACGTCGGGATCCTCTGCAGCTTCTTCTGCTGACACATAGTTCACACGGCCACGTGCAGGAGTTGGCTTCACATAGTAAGCTTTGCCCAACTTGGCCTGCCCGACAGACTTTCCGGGTTGCTTGGCACCCACATTCTCAGGACACTCACGAGAATAGTGCCCTGGTTCTCCACACTTGTAGCATATCACCTGGTTGGCACGTGGTGCAGCATTGCTAGCTGGACCACCATAAGCTTTTGCTGGAGGGTTGGCCTGATTCGTCTGAGGCGCCACGTAGGATGGCCTCGGAGTGTATCTTGGCGGCAGAGAACTGTTTGGAACCCACAGCCTGCGTTTTGGAAACGCGGAACCAGAAGATGAGCCAAAGTCACGGGAGTGCTTCCTTGTGGCTTCGAAGTCAGTATGTCCAGTCTCGGCACTGATCGCTTTGTTGACCAAGGCTTGAAAGCTTGCACACTCATGGAGGTGCAGATCACGACGAAGCTCAGGGCTCAGACCCTTACGGAACCTTGCTTGCTTCTTGGCATCAGTAGACACCTCCTCTGTTGCATAGCGGGCGAGGTTACCGAACTTGCGGCTATAGGCATCCGCAGACAACTTGCCCTGAGTGAAGGCACAAAATTCCTCTCTCTTTCTGTCCATCAGGCCCTCTGGAATATGGTGCAGACGAAAAGCTGCACTGAAGTCTGCCCATGTGGCTGCTGGTTCAGCGGGACGCATTGCTTCAAAATTCTCCCACCGCAGATTGGCGGGTCCCTCCAGGAAATATGCCGCAAAGGTCACCTTGTCGGCCTCAGACACATTCGCAGAACGAATCTTGCGTGAGATGCTGCACAACCAGTCATCAGCGTCGAGGGGGTCGACGGAATGATGAAACTTTGGAGGATTCAGCTTCACAAAGTCGTTGAGGGACACTGCAGCATTCCTAGGCTGACGAGCCGTATTCTGCTCAATACGCTCTAGCAGTCGGTTGGTCTCCCTTTTGTTTCTCTCTGCCTCAAGCATCACTTCCGCCAGAGAGGGCGGATGAGGCAGGTCTTCCTGCGACGCTTGACTACCCTCGCCTTGCTCATGACCAGGGGCACGGTTCAACCTGGTGAACACCATCCTGACAAACAAACTCATAGCTTAGACCAATATCATATCAATACTAGCTATGGATTAAGAATGTACTGAACACACGGAATGCGGAAATGAATATCCGAACAACATGGTAACAAGCAACTGCTATATATACACCATGGTTCATACACACCCTTACATAGTTCAGTACAACCTTAACTGAAGAGCAAACTACTGAAATTATGAAACTACTCATCAGAGGCTTACAAGCTTCCTATACATTATTTATCTAGGCCTCCGGAATTCATTTCACATTACAGGCATACTTCACAAGTCACGCAGGACTATGAACGTACGGCTACTACCATACCATCCTTCCGCTCACAGCTCAGGCATCCGCATAGAACATCTCATAGAGATTACCTCCATGACCTGGAAGCTCAACGTGTGGATCAGGAAACACTCTAGCCTGAGATCCCTGGGATCCATAAGGACACGGATGTGGCCTTGGTCCCCTGACTGGTGGTAAGAGGGGTCCCCGAAGAGGTGTGACTCCTCCTATGGCTGGCCAGTCAACGTGAGCCCGAAGATGGGTCCTAACAGGGTTCAGCATCTCCATATCTCCGTACCCTGTCTGGACTACCGGTGCCAGCTGCGTCAAAGTCGTCCACAGACGGGCACGGGTAGCATAAAGCTCCATGCGGAGAGCACGAGCATCCCTGTCTCTGTTCTCTAGCATCTCAACAGTGGACTGCAGTAGTGGATCCTCCATAGAAGAATCAAAATAGACTCCACTGAGGTATCCCTCTTCACCAGGCTGAGAGGCCGGAACATAGCAGAACTCTGAATTCTGCAGCAGTGCATGTCTCGCTCTCATAATGGTCAGCATTGAATAGGCAGCATCCTGTACTGCCATGTCAACAGTGACTCCCAACCCATAGGACAAATGGATTGGCTCCTCAGCTCCAGGGTAGTCTGGAAATACCCTAACAGTGCAGATGTACTGGCTCTGGTTGAAGTCTCGGTACTGTTCCTCTACTGTGTACTCGGGGTACCAGCGGTAACCGCACACCGACATCACCCTGACCAGCATGGCCGTATGACCCAGTACATCAATGCACCTGGTCAGATGTACCACCTGACGAGAAGGACGGCCAGGCATCTGTAAATAGAGAGTAATGCAAAAGCATTAGAGCTCCGAATGAAAAATTGGGCAGCATAACGACTGTAAATGCTCAAAAACAAATTTTGAGACAACCCAAAAATGGAATAGCGTAACCACTCAACTATCAAGTTCAACTCTCTGATCATCAAACTTATTTCCTTTTCCTAGGAATGAAAGAAACCCAATATCTCTTGACCCGTAGTCTTATAATCTACCGATCAGAAACACGAGCCTAGAAGAAGATGAGTAACCTAGTCCTTAATTCCCGCAGAAAAGACGAGGATGACCAGAATAGAATAACTTGAGAAGAGAACAAGAGTCTTACGTTCCCTTCCACACAAAAATCCCTTATATATAACTAAAGCAATTCTAGACTCAACTTCGACCAGTTTGGCTTAGTAATCCTACAGTCAGTCAGGCTCTGATACCAACGCTGTCGGGACCCCGATCCTAAGCCATAGGAATCCAGCCTGTAACACATCGCATCCCTTTGCGGTCTCACGCACGGTTAACTCCACGGCTGCAGCCTTACCTTAGCCGGGACCGTTTGCGTCTTTTGACTCACGTATGCAATAGTGTCGCTAGCATTCCAATGTCAAAGAACCCGGATCGACATGTCTAGTCATAAACCAAAGTGGCAGTACCGCACAAGGACAGGCATACATGACCCAACAAGGCAGGTGTTGGTCATCAGCAATGTAGACGAGTCGTAGCAAGCTACAAGGACTCCATTACATCGCGTGACATTTCCCCAAAGGGGACAGACACAGCGGCTAAGAAGGACACATGCCGGTCAACCAATGTGTCCGGAGCAGTAGCGAACTACCAAGGCTCGTTGGATCACAAAGGGGTATTTCCTTGTAAGGAGTGCTACTAAAGTTCACGGCTAGGTAATCGAACCCCATACATATCAAGTACGACACACGTACGCATGGTATTCCGATATGTATAGATACATCGATGGCATCACAACATAACCATAAACATACAAGCTTTATTTAAGAGGCCCGGAAGAGCCACACACATAATATTACACATTAAGGGTCTCACGACCCATAATAGAAGTCATTCAGTTACAAGCCAGCGGAAGAGTTTAAACTGTCTGAGTACAGACAGGACAACTAGAGGCACATGGCCTGACTATACTACGGATCCAACGTAGGGCCAGATCGTAGCTAGGACACCAGCTACTCGTCGTCGTCGATGTCTACGAAGAACCCTCCATTAGGGTCATTAGCAACCTCTGCAACATTTATTAAGCAAACATGAGTACGAAGGTACTCAACAAGACTTTAGGATAACTATCTACTCATGCAAAGTATCAAGAAGGTATTGTGGGGTTTCATGCGGAAAGCCAGCATTTGACTCGTGGCTAGACAACTTGCATTTTTAAATAATTTTGACAACTTGATTTCTCGCACACGAGTCCACTAACACCACAACAATACACCATTGTGGAATCATCCCGTCTCCATACGGAAATGCCGTCCACGACACTCACGCTTATCTTGACAATTTTATGAGTAGCCATTGAAGTTATCTATGAACAACATATGTCTCCAAGTAGTCCATATCCGCGGACGTGGCTATTCGAATAGATCATAACCCTGCAGGGGTGTACTTCGTCACACACGCTCTCGCCACTTATCGCCATGTGCACGTCATGCACCTCGGCAAACTTCAAGCGGAAGCCTAGCGAGGGAGTCGGCCACGACCGTTAACCACACTAGTACCTAGTCCAGGTTTATCGCCTATCTGAGAGTAACCCGTACGGAAGTCCGGCCGGGGTTTCCGCCACGGCCTCAAACGATGTGCGCAGGGTTCCCAAGCCCACCATCCGGGTGCCACTTGGTACACCGTGCCACTGCCTACCGCATCACGGCCCACCTCTTAGGTCAGCACCATGCACGGCCTCCAGCATTACTATAAACACCAGAAACTACTTGCAACTCCTGGACCGAGTACTAAGCGATTAATAGGCCGAGCGGGGTCATATTTCAGGGCCCAGCATGTGGTAGTATCTAGTCTTGGATTACATACACGGAACTCAGTTCCTAAGGACGGTTCCAATGAAACAACCCGCCATGTACTCCTACACAGCCTTTCACCGGTACCTTTACCAAATCAAGTTCAACACACAACCTTTGCTTACCGAACACATTCTCACAATTCTGTTCATCTCCCAGATGACAGACCATACACAACTCTAAGCATAGCATGCATAGCAGGATAAGACACATCATGGCTCAAGCAACTACCAGGTATGCTAGGTTGCAAGGTTCGGCTATTTACTGTGACAAGGTTAGGTCATGCAAATGAAGTGGGTTCAACTAACGTGGCAAAAGCAGTTGAAGCATTTGATCCTAATGCAATAAATAAGTGCAGGAGCAAGAACATGGGAATTATCGGGATGATCAAAAGGGTTGCTTGCCTTGTTGCTCAGAGGAGGTACAATATCCGTCAGACGGATATTCGGTGGAATCCGGGGGTGCGGAGCCTACCGAAATGAATGGCAACAATCAATAACAATCATATGCAAACAAGATGATGCATGAGCATGGCATGAGAATGCAAGGTGATAAGCTAATATAGTCAACATGTATTAGGTTTGAAGTTGATTTGAATCAAATTCAAATATCACTTCGAACGAGGTATTCTCAGATACCGTTTTAATTGATTCGACCTGATGCTCAGATCAACTTGATGTTAACATGCATGGGATGTCATGTTAAGTTGCTGGTTTGTTATTAGGACAGTGTGTGATCATGTCATTCATAATGAAATTTGAATAATTTCCAAATTCCATTTATAAAGTATTTATAAGAATTGACCAATTCATTAATCTACATGTTTGGGTTCTGTAACTTTTTCAAACATGATTGAAAATAGCATATTCAGATTCCTTGAATTTTTCTGATACTTTTTCATATATAAATTATTTTCATTGGAGTTACAGATTAATTACTATGAATTTTTGAAGTTTTAAACATTTCTGGAATTATTTTTATACTGGAAATACCTTTACTGCATCAGCATGACATCAGCAGGTCCATCTGGCCGTTGAAAGTCAAACCTGACCAGTGGGACCCACTGGTCAGTGTCTCTGGTCAATTTTAGTTTAAGATTAAACTTAATTAACTGATTAAACTTACTGGACCCACTTGTGAGTGTTTTATTAACTTATTTGATTTATTTTTATTATTTCTAAACTGATCAGAGGCTGGCCCCACCCGTCAGTAGCTCAGGCCAGCTGAGATCCACCGGCGGCGAGGTCATGCTCGCCGGCGGGGAGCCTCCGGCGACCACCAGAACGGCGGAGGGGCTCGGAAACGGTGCATAGGGGGCCAAACGCTACGCGGAGAGCACCAGAGGAACGACACATCTCTCGCAGCTCCATTTCTGCACTTAGCCGGGGCTGATCTGGCCGGAGATGACGCCGGCGACGAGCTCGGCGGGGCCAAGGTTCGGGCGTCATCGGGGTCTTTGATTCCGAGGGAACTACGCACGGAACTTAGCTCCTATGGCATCTACGCGACGGCCTGAAGCTGCTGGTGCCCTCAGAAGGACGAGCTGATCACCGGAGGGCTACCGGCGACGAGCTGCAGCGGCGGATCTTGCTGGGCTCCGGTGGAACTTGGGCTAGAGGAGGGGATCGACGGGGAGATCTTAGGGGAAATGACCGCATGCTCACGGGGAGTGCAGTGGTGGCGCTAGTCTGCTCGGGGACGGCCTGGAGAGGGAGAACGTCGGCGGCGATCTTCGGTGACCCGAGGAAGAAGACGACAGCTGCTCGTCGTTTCACTGCATCTCGGCGTCGGGCTCGTGGCTAGGGAGCTTCAGGGGGATGCGGCGGAGCTAATGCATGGCTCGGAAGGGAGAAGGGGCGGCTAGATCGACGGCGAGCTCGAGCTCTGCTCGGGCTCCAATGGCGGCAGAAGGAGGGAGGAGAGATCCGAGAGGAGGGGGAGAACTGGCGCTGGGAATGGATAGCCACGGGCTCGGGAAGCTTATCCCCGTCCTTGCCAGCGCGAGGCGGCGGCCAGGCAGGCGCACAGGTGCGTGGCCGCGCCGGAGCACGCGGCGGCCACCTCCTGCTGCCCACTGGCGGGGGAGGAAGACGACAGGAGCTGAGATGGGCCGGGCCAGGTGAGCGACAGGTAACTTCTTTTCCCTTTTTTTCTGTTTTTGTTTCTGTTTTGCCATTTCACTGATTTTCTATTTATTTCAACTCCCAAATAAATTGTAAAAGCTATGTTAAGCACCCTAGAATAATTGTTGGAATATTTCCAATTATTTCCAAAGTTTTCAACATTTTTGAAAATTTAAAGTTTCTGATTTCAAATTTAAAACTTGAAACCAGTAGCTTTTGCATTTATTTAAAATGCTTAAAGTGTCAAGAAAATAGTTTTCTTCAATGCCCATTTACTTTCATGATTTAACAGAAAGTTTGAACTTTTCTTGAGGCCATTTTGGATTCATTGATTTTAACTAGTTTGAGATTTCCTTTATTTAAAGAAATGGCTAGGGTTTGAGTTTTTTTTTCCTTTACCACTTTCTTGTTCTTGGTGGAAAATTCTTTGATGCAGATGCAAAGAAGACATGAGCACAAGACTAACTTGCTTGAGGTGTCAGGGATGTGACAAAGGTTTCATATTATTTTTTCACCACCAGTTCGTCCAAACTTACTAATATGATAATGAATCACCATTATTCACTTATCTTCTAAATCAAATTTACTTTAATTTGTCTAACACACTTTCATCAAAACATAAGGTAAATCACATGCAAGATTGGACTATATACATTTATTTATCGATTTTGCTAAAGCACATCTAGAAATGACATAAGTATTACACATCCAAGTCCTATATCATTGATTTTTATTTATATGTTTGCATTAATATGGATAGATAAATCGCAAGCTTACGTACTAGCATTGTCCTAGTAGTGATGTAAAAAGGAGAAATGTTTTGTCGCCATTTAAAAGAAAACATGGCACCAATACTATTGTTTTATCTGCGTGTAATAAACATCATAGCCGGCAATGATATGCTGCCATGGTCAGTTCATATGTGAGCAGTAACAAATCAATCGTGTTGTTTAGATTCTTTGTTTCAACATCATTACCAGTGTATGTATTGTTTAGATTGACTAGCACAAAAACCCGTGCGTTGCAACGGAGAATACAAATTAGAGTACAAATCTTGAAATTATTGACTTTTTTTAGTTTATGTGAACATTTTTTTTTAAATTTCATTGACATTTTCTTCGAACTCATGAATATGTTTTTAATGCATGATCATTTTCCGAATTATCAATGTTTTATATTTGCTAAATAGTTTTTTGAAAATCATGAATTATTTTATAATATGCGAACAATTTTCTAAAATAATCCACATTTTTTTGAATCCGTAAACATTTAATGATTTCCCAAAGCATTTTTTGAATTATAGAACAATTTATGATTTCATGATTTTTTTAAAAAAAATTCGCAACTTTTGAAATTATAATACGCGAACAATTTTTAAAATCATCCACATTTTTTTGAATCCGTAAACATTTAATGATTTCCGAAAGCATTTTTTGAGTTATAGAACAATTTATGATTTCATGATTTTTCTTTTGAAATTTTGCAACTTTCGAAATTTGGGTTTCTGAAAATTCCCTATTAAATTTATAAAGAAAAATCAAATATGGACGGGCTCATGAACTGGTGCTAGGACAAAGGAGGTGCATGCTGCTATTAAAGAGAGAAAAAAGGGGGAGAAGAAATTGCAAGAAAGAGGGATTGAACCCAGCTCTCTTGGATGCACAAGAGGTGCTCCAGCCACTACGACAAACGGCTGGTAGTGGGAAATTAGGGTCTCAGTCTTTAAGAAGGATAGCGTTGACAGGAAAAAAATCTGAACCGTTTTTTCAATTATGGATGGCATAGTGGGTGATTTAAGGCAACTTCTGGGGCAATTATAATGACGTACCACAGAAGCAATATATGCTTTATTAATAGATAAAGATTTCCTTGGTTAGTTTGCCGGCAATGATATGCAATCATGGTCAGTTCATATGTGAGCAGTAGCAAATCAATCGTGTTGTTTAGATTCTTCGTTTCAACATCATTACCAGTGTATGTATTGTTTAGATTGATTTCCTTGGTTAGTTTGCCATTGACCTCGCCGCGCGTCCACCGTAGCCCCGAACAGGCTAGCTGGCTTGAACGGTGAACCGATCGACGGCGACGTGCGACGGTGAAATCATGATATCCCTGTGTGGCAAGCGTCCCGGTAAAAACCGCGTCGAGCGCAACAAACAGCAACGTTTGGTCCATATGATAATGGAAAGCGAGCTCGATAAACCCCAAGAGAATCTTACTACTGCTTTTGACGCGCAAGGAAGGATGTTCCCATGCATCCTCCATCCATCGCCGTCCGTAATTTAACCAACCAAGCGTGTGCCTTGGTGGTCAGTCAGATGACCCGCCCTATCCATGCATGACTATACCTGGCTGATGGGTTGGGATACACGGTGCTTGTTTCATTTTCCAACGACCTCAAGCATCAGACGCGCCGGTCAGTGGCTCTAGCCGGCCCGACGACTGACCGCTCATTCGTTCCCCTGGCCGTGAACCCCGCAACCGAGATGGCGACAACGAAGCCCATGCCAAAGAAAAAGTATCAAATCTAGAGATCTTAAAAAGCCACGGCCTTAAGTCTGACGGCGCAAGCTCGGACATGATCCTTATATATACTGACCCTGCCAAGTAGAAGGGTGTTTTTTTTCACTTTCAGTGCATACCGCCTATGCTACCAAGCATCCTCAGGGCCCCCCTGCTAGCATTCTAGCATCATCACCAGCAACAGTGTTGTATCAGCAACAGTCGGGTCTCTCAAGTACTCTGGACCAAACACAACTATGATAGCTTTGCAAAACCTATACATGGACTGAAAGCATATGGACTTGTTCATTCGTACATACTCATCAATGAGATCATTGGAAACTCCATATGCAAGCATCCGAATGTTAGCAGTGCATATTTTATAAGGGGAGAAGCCAATCTTTCCAAGGTAGTCCCTCTTGCATTTGAAATAGTTATCGTGCTCGATCACCCCGTCCCGAATACGGTTGACTACATGCCTAGTCATGCAAAAACGACTTTGAAATATGGAATCTTTGTATAAAGCGGATTTCGGATCTCGAAGTAGTCCTTCCAGAATAGGAAATGTCCATTCTCCCGGTTGCGATTCAGCGCCGACATATGCCTCGGTATGGAGCCCCTAAACTGCCGCCGGTCCTTACTAAGGTGGTCATAGACGAACGCAGCTCCCACGATCTCTTCATCGTCGGATAAAGAATCATCGAAATCACAAATAAAGTTATCGAAGAAAAGTTCATTGTCGGGGTCCATTTGAACCTTGCGGGCATCTTGGACAAATTGGGCCAGTGAAATGCCTCGCGCCCCATCGAGACAAAGTAGCAGAGCTGGGCGTCGGGGACGGTGGTGGCAGGACATGAGGTTGCATGGAAGGCTTAGTCTGCGGCAGGTTGCCTAGCGGCGACAACAGAGATGGGTGGCGGGAGTGGGAGGCAGAGCGGGAGGGATCGTTGGAGGGGAAGGGAAAAAGGAGGACGGCCTTTGTGCCACTGGCTGGCGGTCCAAGGGAAGAGATGGGCGGGCGTCGCGCGCGTCCGTCCCGTGTCTGCGTTGATGCAAATCCGCCCTAAATTTAAGTCTGCAATCTAACGAATGAACAAAAAAAACGGACGCGTGTTCGTTTGAATCGACATGTTGGACGATGTTTTCTGTCCGAGACGATCTAAACGAACGTGAGGGGATGAAAGGGATGGTCTGCTTTGATAAAAAATTTAGGATTTGATCCATTCTGGCCAGTTTTCTACGATATTAATCACTGATTTTGGGACTCGGGGTGATACAAACGTTCGGGGAACTTGGGGCCCGGTTTCGGGGACCTCATCAAAAGTCGTAGATTTGGTCCATTTTGGCCAGTTTTCTATGCAATTTCTCAGTGATTTTGGTTCCCGGGGCCATCCGAACGTTCGGGGAACTCCGGGGAGTGGTTGTAGGGACCTCGTGAAAACTCGTACATTTGGTCTATTCTGGCTAGTTTTCTATGCTATTACTCACTGATTTTGGGACCCGGGTCGATACGAACGTTTGGGGAACTTTGGGGTCAGGTTACGGGGACCTCGTGAAAACTTGCAGATTTGGTCCATTCTAGCTAGTTTTGTACCCTATTACTCATTGTTTTGGGACTCGGGGCGATACAAATGTTCATGGAACTTGGGGTCCGGTTATGGGTACCTCATCAAAACCCACAGATTTGGTCTATTTGTGCGAGTTTTCTATGCAACTTCTCACTCATTTTGGTTCCCGGGGCGATCCGAACGTTCTGCGAACTCCGGGGACCCGTTACGGAGACCTCGTGAAAGCTCGTAGATTTGGTCCATTCTGGCCAGTTTCCTATGCTATTACGCACTGATTTTGGGTCCCGTGGCGCTACAAACGTTCGGGGAACTTCTCGGACCTGTTACGGGGACCTCGTCAAAACTCGTAGATTTGGTCCATGTTTGCCAGTTTTCTATGCTATTAGTCACTGATTTGTATCCCGGGATGATCTGAATGTTCCGCAAACTCCGAGGACCCATTACGGGGACCTTGTCAAAACTCGCAGATTTTGTCCATTCTGGCCAGTTTTCTACGCTATTACTCAATGATTCTGTGTCTCGTGGCGCTACAAACGTTCGGGGAACTTCGGGGACCGGTTACGGGGACCTCGTCAAAACTTGTATATTTGGTCCATTCTGGCCAGTTTTCTTAGTTATTAGTCACTGATTTTGGTTTCCAGGGTGATTCGAACGTTGTGCGAACTCCGGGGACCGGCTACGGGGACCTCATCAAAACTCACAGTTTTTATCCATTCTGGCTAGTTTTCTACGCTATGTCTTACTATTTTGGGACCCGGGGCGATATGAATATTCAGGGAACTATGGGGTCCGGTTACAGGGACTTCGTGAAAGCTCATAGATTTGGTCCATTCTGCCCAGTTTTCTATGCTATTACTCACGGATTATGGGTCCCGTGTCGCTACAAACGTTCGGGGAACTTCAAGGACGTGTTATGGGGACCTCGTCAAAACTCGCAGATTTGGTCCATTCTGGCAAGTTTTGTATGCTATTATTCACCGATTTTCGTTCCGTGGATGATCTGAACGTTCCGCTAAATCCGAGGACCGTTTACGGGGACCTCGCACTGAACTCGCAGATTTGGTCCATTCTGGCCAGTTTTCTACGCTTTTACTCACTGATTTTGGGACCCGGAGCGATACGAATGTTCGAGGAACTTTGGGTCCCGGTTACGGGGACCTCATGCAAACTCGTAGATTTGGTCCATTCTGGCCAGTTTTTTATGTTATTACTCAATGATTCTCTGTCCCGTGGCGCTACAAACGTTCGGGGAACTTCTAAGGCCGGTTACGGGGACCTCGTCAAAACTCGTAGATTTGGTCCATCCTAGCCAGTTTTCTATGCTATTAGTCACTGATTTTGCTTTCCAGGGCGATTCGAACGTTGTGCGAACTCCGGGGACCGGTTACGGGGACTTCATCAAAACTCGCAGTTTTTGTCCATTCTGGGCAGTTTTCTATGCTATTTCTCACTGTTTTTTGGGACCTGGGGCGTTCGGGGAATTTTGGAGTCCGGTTACGGGGACCTCGTGAAAGCTCGCAGATTTGGTCCATTCTCGCATGTTTTCTATGCTATTACTCAGTGGTTCTGTGTCCCGTGGCGCTACGAACGTTCGGGGAACTTTGGGGACTGGTTACGGGGACCTCGCCAAAACTCGCAGATTATTTCATTCCGGCCAGTTTTCTATGCTATTAGTCACTGATTTTGGATCCCGGGATGATCTGAACGTTCCGCTAACTCCGGGGACCGATTACGGGGACCTCGTGAAAACTCGCAGCTTTTGTCCATTCTGGCCAGTTTTCTACGCTATTACCCACTGATTTTGGGACCCGGGGCGATACGAACGTTCCAGGAACTTTGGGTTCTGGTTACGGGGACCTCGTGAAAACTCGCAGATTTGGTCCATTCTGGCCAGTTTTCTATGCTATTACTCACTGATTCTGTGTCTTGTGGCGCTACAAACGTTCGGGGAACTTCGGGGACCGGTTACGGGGACCTCGTGAAAACTCGTAGATATGGTCCATTCTGGCCAGTTTTCTATGCTATTAGTCACTGATTTTTGTTTCCAGGGCGATTCGAACGTTGTGCGAACTCCGGGGACCGGCTACAGGGACCTCATCAAAACTCACAGTTTTTATCCATTCTGGCTAGTTTTCTACGCTATTTCTTACTGATTTTGGGACCCGGGGCGATACGATTGTTCAGTGAACTGCGGGGTCTGGTTACGGGGACCTCGTGAAAGCTTGTAGATTTGGTCCATTCTGTCCAATTTTCTATGCTATTAGTCACTGATTTTGGGTCTATTGGCGCGACAAACGTCGGGGAACTTCTAGGACGTGTTACGGGGAGCTCGTCAAAACTCGCAGATTTGGTCCATTCTGGCAATTTTCTATGCTATTAGTCACTAATTTTGGTTCCCTGGATGATCTGAACGTTTCCCTAACTCCGATGACCGTTTACGGGGACCTCACACTAAACTCGCAAATTTTGAACATTCTGGCTAGTTTTCTATGCTTTTACTCACTGATTTTGGGACCTGGAGCGATACGAACGTTCGAGGAACTTTGGGTCCCGGTTACACGGACCTCATGAAAACTCGTAGATTTGGTCCATTCTGGACAGTTTTCTATGCTAGTACTCAATGATTCTGTGTCCCGTGGCGGTACAAACGTTCGGGGAACTTCGGGGACCGGTTACGGGGACCTCGTCAAAACTCATAGATTTGGTCCATTCTGGCCAGTTTTCTATGCTATTAGTCACTGATTTTGGTTTCCCGGGCGATTCGAACATTGTGCGAACTCCGAGGACCGATTACGGGGACTTCATCAAAACTCGCAGTTTTAGTCCATTCTGGCGAGTTTTCTACGCTATTTCTCACTGATATTGGGACCTGGGGCAATACGAATATTCGGGGAACTTCGGGGTCCGGTTATGGGAAACTCGTGAAAGCTCACACATGTGGTCAATTCTAGCTAGTTTTCTATGCTATTACTCAGTGATCTTGCATCCCATGGCGCTACAAACGTTCGCGTAACTTTGGGGACCTGTTACGGGGACCTCGTCAAAACTCGCAGATTAGGCCATCCTGGCCAGTTTTTTAGGTTATTAGTCCCCGATTTTGGTTCCGCGGGCGATGTGAACATTCCGCGAACTCCGGAGACCGGTTACGGGGACCTCATGAAAACTCGCAGAGTTGGTCCATTCTAGTTAGTTTTGTACGCTATTACTCATGGTTTTGGGACTCGGGGCGATACGAATGTTCAAGGAACTTGGGGTCCTATTATGGGCACGTGGTCAAAATCGCAGATTTGGTCCATTTGGGCCAGTTTTCTATGCAATTTCTTACTGATTTTGGTTGCGGGGCGATTCGAATGCTCGGGGAACTCTAGGGACCCGTTACGGGGACCTCATCAAAACTTGCAGTTTTTATCCATTCTGGCCAGTTTTCTACGCTTTTTCTTACTGATTTTGGGACCCGGGGCGATACGAATATTAGGGGAACTACAGAGTCCGGTTACGGAGACCTCGTGAAAGCTCGTAGATTTGGTCCATTCTGGCCAGTTTTGTATGCTATTATAAACTGATTTTGGGTCCCGTGGCGCTACAAACGTTCGGGGAACTTCTAGGACCTGTTACGGGGACCTCGTCAAAATTCGGAGATTTGGTCCTTTTTAGTTAGTTTTCTATGCTATTACTCACTGATTTTGGATCCCAGGATGATCTGGACGTTCCGCTAACTCCGAGAACCGATTACGTGGACCTCGTCAAAACTCGCAGATTTTGTCCATTCTAGCCAGTTTTCTACGCTATTACCCACTGATTTTGGGACACGGGGCGATACAAACGTTCGAGGAACTTTATGTTCCGATTACGGGGACCTCGTGACAACTCACAGATTTGGTCCATTCTGGCCAGTTTTATATGCTATTACTCACTGATTATGTGTCTCGTGGCGCTACAAACGTTCGGGGGACTTCGGGGACTGGTTACGGGGACCTCGTGAAAACTCTTAGATATGGTCCATTCTGGCCAGTTTTCTATAATATTAGTCACTGATTTTGGTTTCGAGGGCGATTCGAACGTTGTGCGAACTCCGGGGACCGGCTACGGGGACCTCATCAAAACTCATAGTTTTTATCCATTCTTGCTAGTTTTCTACGCTATTTCTTACTAATTTTGGGACCCGGGACGATACGAATGTTCGGAGAACTGCGGGTTCCGGTTACAGGGACCTCGTGAAAGCTCGTAGATTTGGTCCATTCTGGCCAGTTTTCTATGCTATTACTCACTGATTTTGGGCCCCTTGGTGCTACAAACATCGCAGAACTTCTAGGACCTGTTACAGGGACCTCGTCAAAACTCGCAGATTTGGTCCATTCTGGCCAGTTTTCTATGCTATTAGTCACTGATTTTGGTTCCGTGGATGATCTGAACGTTCCGCTAACTCCAAGGACCGATTATGGGGACCTCGCACTAAACTCGCAGATTTTGTCCATTCTGGTCAGTTTTCTACGCTTTTACTCACTGATTTTGGGACCTGGAGCGATACGAACGTCCGAGGAGCTTTGGGTCCCGGTTATGGGGACCTCATGAAAACTCGTAGATTTGGTCCATTCTGGTCAGTTTTCTATGGTATTAGTCAATGATTCTGTGTCCCATGGCGCAACAAACGTTCAGTGAACTTCGGGGACCGGTTACGGGGACCTCGTCAAAACTCGTAGATTTTCGTCCATTTTGGCTAGTTTTCTATGCTAGTAGTCACTAATTTTGGTTTCCATTGCGATTCGAACATTGTGCGAACTCCGGGTGCCGGTTACGGGGACTTCATCAAAACTCGCAGTTTTTGTCCATTCTGGCTAGTTTGCTCACTGATTTTGGGACGTGGGGCGATGCGAATATTCGGGGAACTTCGGGGTTCGGTTATGGGGACCTCGTGAAAACTCATAGATTTGATCCATTGTACGGTATTAATCACTGATTTTGGGACCCGGGGCGATACAAACGTTCCGGGAACTTGGGGCCCGGTTCCGGGGACCTCATCAAAACTCGTGTATCATAGGTCATAGGCTGCTGTTTTGGTCGGCCGGTTTTATATGCTATTAGTCACTGATTTTGGTTCCCGAGCGATCTAAACGTTCCGGGAACTCCGGCGACCTCTTCAAAACTCGCGGATTTGGTCCATTCTGTCCAGTTTTCTATGCTATTACTCACAGATTTTGGGTCCCGGGGCGATCCAAACGTTCATCGACCTCGTCAAAACTCGCATATTTTGGTCCTTTCTGGCCAGTTTTATGTTTTATTACTCACTAATTTTGGTTCTCGGGGCGATCCGAACATTCCGGGAATTCCGGGGACCGGTTGCGAGGGCCTCGGCAAAACTCGCAGATTTTGTCCATTCTGGCCAGCTTTCTATGCTATTATTCACTGGTTTTGGGACCCGAGGCGATACGAATGTTCGGGGAACTTCGGGGTCCGATTACGGAGACCACGTCAAAACTCGTAGATTTTGTCCGTTCTGGCCAGTTTTCTATGCTATTACTCACTAATTTTATGTCCCGTGGCGCTACAAACGTTCGGGGAACTTCTGGGACTGGTTACGGGGACCTCATCAAAACTCGCAGCTTTGGTCCATTCTGGCCAGTTTTCTGTGCTATTACTCACTGATTCTATGTCCCGTGGCGCAAGAAATATTCGGGGAACTTCGGGGACTCGTACGGGGACCTCGTCAAAACTGGCAGATTTGGTCCATTCTGACCAGTTTTCTATGCTATTACTCACAGATTTTGGGTCCCACGGCGATCCGAATATTCTGCGAACTCCGAGGACCGGTTACAGGGACCTCATCAAAACTCGCATATTTTGTCCATTCTGGCCAGTTTTCTACGCTATTACTCACTGATTTGGGGACCCGGGGTGATACGAATGTGCGGGGAACTTGGGGGACCGGTTACGGGGACCTCGTCAAAACTCAAAGATTTTGTCCATTCTGGCCAGTTTTCTATGCTATTACTCACTGATTTTGGTTCCCGGGGCGATCTGAACGATTCACAAACTCCGGAGACCTCGTCAAAACTCGCGGATTTGGTCCATTCTTTTCAGTTTTCTACGCTATTACTCACAGATTTTGGGCCTCGGGGCGATTCGAATGTTCGGGGAACTTCGGGGTCCTTTATGGGGACATCGTCAAAACTCCCACATTTTGGTCCATTCTGGCCAGTTTTATATGCTATTACTCACTGACTTTGGTAGCCGGGGTGATCCAAAAATTCTGCGAATTCCGGGGACCGATTGAGATGACCTTGGCAAAACTCACATATTTTGTCCATTGTGGCGAGCTTTCTATGCTATTACTCACTGATTTTGGGACCCGAGGCGATACGAATGTTCTTGGTACTTTGGGGTCCGCTCCAATAATTTTTATATTGTCTGGAAAAAATCTCTAAAAAGTTTCGTTCAATTCCAAAAACTTTTATTTCCGCACGAAAACAACACCATGGGAGTTTTGTTGAAAACAACGTCAGTCCAGATTAGTTTCATTCAAATCATGCAAATTAGAGTCCTAAACAAGAGAAAAAAAATCTTGGAAAAGTAGATACGTTTGTGACGTATCAAAGTACGACTACATCAACCACGTTATATACGCTTCCGCTTAACGGTCTACAAGGGCACGTAGACACTTTCACTCTCGTTGCTATGCATATGTGTAGATATATCTTGGGTGTTCGTAGTTTTGTTTTGTTTTCCATACTTAGTTCCCCAACAATTAGTTGTGAGAATAATGACAATGAAGGCAAAGTGGGCACTGGTTATGTTTTAGTGAAAGGTGAATTATGAGGAGTCATATTTGGACAAAACAAATCCTAGGGATGGGAGACAAGTGGTGAACCGCATGTACCAGATACCGGGGCTTTCTTAAGGCAATATAGGGACTTGTGGAGTCGGCATACATGAAAAGGTTTGTGGAGCAAATGAAAGCTAAAGGTTGGTGGTTGTATACTGTTTCGGTGAAAAGAATGTAGGGAGATTATAAATGTTGTAGGTTGTGGTTGATGAATTCAACACCATTGTTGCTTTGCATTCATTGGAGAGAAGCATGAAACTGGTTAAGCAAAAAGGTGTAAAAGTGTTGCAAAGTAATACCGATGACAGACTTGTTATGTAATGGAGAAGTTCCGGAATAGTGTGAGTACTCATCAAGAATAATGACATAACATTTATAACTCGAAAAACTAAAATAGGAGAAGTCCACAAATGAGGGTGTATTATTTGGAACGAGCGGTAGTAAAATAATGGGATGGATAAAAAGGCAAGCATTCTTGTTGTCCAATTTAGCAAGAATCACAAATAGGAGATTGCAGAATTGTTCTATTACATGATGGAAGAAAATTTGTAGCTATTATAGAAAAAGGAAGCTCGGCCCAGTTGATCCCCAAGACTCCGTTGCCCCAAATCGCCGAAGCTAGTTGTACAACAAGCTCTGGCGCAACTTTTATTCATCAAGCAGAAGTTGTAGAGGTCGCCTAAGCTATTTGATCTCTGGAGGATTCTCGTTGTTTCTAGGTCCTTGAAAGAGGAACAATAGGGATCAGATTTAGATGAAAAATAATATCACAATAACATTATGAACAAATATTAAGTTCTTGATAGTAGGTGGGAAACTAAAACATTATGAACAAGAAGCAAGAGAAGTGGATCTAGTAGTTGTGATGGGGAGCCTCGAACCATTTCCAACTACAACACTATGGGAATTGTGCATTGATGGTGAATAATAATTGTCGAGGATACTTTCATTCTTCACAATGTCAGAGGTGGCTCGGTGGAGTTGGGCTGAATTGAGAAATGGCTTATTGGGATTTTGATCATGGAGTATTGATCCCACGATGGAGTATGCGGGATGGAAGTATAGCACCGCTAGGATTGGGATGGAGTGCTTGCTTGAGGGATGGAATTATGCCCTAGAGGCAATAATAAATGTATAGTTATTATTATAATTCCTGTATCAAGATAATAGTTTATTATCCATGCTATAATTGTATTGAATGAAGACTCATTTACATGTGTGGATACATAGACAAAACACCGTCCCTAGCATGCCTCTAGTTGGCTGGCCAGTTGATCGATGATAGTCAGTGTCTTCTGATTATGAACAAGGTGTTGTTGCTTGATAACTGGATCACGTCATTGGGAGAATCACGTGATGGACTAGACCCAAACTAATAGACGTAGCATGTTGATCGTGTCATTTTGTTGCTACTGTTTTCTGCGTGTCAAGTATTTATTCCTATGACCATGAGATCATATAACTCACTGACACCGGAGGAATGCTTTGTGTGTATCAAACGTCGCAACGTAACTGGGTGACTATAAAGATGCTCTACAGGTATCTCCGAAGGTGGTAGTTGAGTTAGTATGGATCAAGACTGGGATTTGTCACTCCGTGTGACGGAGAGGTATCTCGGGGCCCACTCGGTAATACAACATCACACACAAGCCTTGCAAGCAATGTAACTTAGTGTAAGTTGCGGGATCTTGTATTACGGAACGAGTAAAGAGACTTGCCGGTAAACGAGATTGAAATAGGTATGCGGATACTGACGATCGAATCTCGGGCAAGTAACATACCGAAGGACAAAGGGAATGACATACGGGATTATACGAATCCTTGGCACTGAGGTTCAAACGATAAAGATCTTCGTAGAATATGTAGGATCCAATATGGGCATCCAGGTCCCGCTATTGGATATTGACCGAGGAGTCTCTCGGGTCATGTCTACATAGTTCTCGAACCCGCAGGGTCTGCACACTTAAGGTTCGACGTTGTTTTATGCGTATTTGAGTTATATGGTTGGTTACCGAATGTTGTTCGGAGTCCCGGATGAGATCACGGACGTCACGAGGGTTTCCGGAATGGTCTGGAAACGAAGATTGATATATAGGATGACCTCATTTGATTACCGGAAGGATTTCGGAGTTACCGGGAATGACGAATGGGTTCCGGGGGTTCACCGGAGGGGGGCAACCCACTCCGGGGAAGCCCATAGGTATTTGGGGGGGTCACACCAGCCCTTAGTGGGCTGGTGGGACAGCCCACCAAGTCCTATGCGCCAAGGAATAAAAATCAAAGGAAGAAAGAAAAAAAAAGGAAGAAGTGGGAAAGGGGAAGGACTCCCTCCCACCAAACCAAGTAGGACTCGGTTTGGGGGGGGAGAGTCCTCCCCCCTGGCTCGGCCGACCCCCTTGGAGTCCCTTGGACTCCAAGGCAAGGTCCCCCTCCCTCCTCCTATATATATGGGGCTTTTAGGGCAGATTTGGGACGACTTTCTCACGGCTGCCCGACCACATACCTCCATAGTTTTCCCTCTAGATCGTGTTTCTGCGGAGCTCGGGCGGAGCCCTGCTGAGACAAGATCACCACCAACCTCCGGAGCGCCGTCACGCTGCCGGAGAACTCTTCTACCTCTCTGTCTCTCTTGCTGGATCAAGAAGGCCGAGATCATCGTCGAGCTGTACGTGTGCTGAACGCGGAGGTGCCGTCCGTTCGGTACTAGATCGTGGGACTGATCGCGGGATTGTTCGCGGGGCGGATCGAGGGACGTGAGGACGTTCCACTACATCAACCGCGATCTCACATCGCTTCTGCTGTACGATCTACAAGGGTACGTAGATCACTCATCCCCTCTCGTAGATGGACATCACCATGATAAGTCTTCGTGCGCGTAGGAAAATTTTTGTTTCCCATGCGACGTTCCCCAACAGTGGCATCATGAGCTAGGTTCATGCGTAGATGTCTTCTCGAGTAGAACACAAAAGGTTTTGTGGGCGGTGATGTGCGTTTTGCTGCCCTCCTTAGTCTTTTCTTGATTCCGCGGTATTGTTGGATCGAAGCGGCTTGGACCGACATTACTCGTACGCTTACGAGAGACTGGTTTCATCGTTACGAGTAACCCCCTTTGCTCAAAGATGACTAGCAAGTGACGGTTTCTCCAACTTTAGTTGAATCGGATTTGACCGAGGAGGTCCTTGGATGAGGTTAAATAGCAACTCATATATCTCCGTTGTGGTGTTTGCGTAAGTAAGATGCGATCCTACTAGATACCCTTGGTCACCACGTAAAACATGCAACAACAAAATTAGAGGACGTCTAACTTGTTTTTGCAGGGTATGATTGTGATGTGATATGGCCAATGATGTGATGTGATATATTGGATGTATGAGATGATCATGTTGTAATAGAAATATCGACTTGCACGTCGATGGTACGGCAACCGGCAGGAGCCATAGGGTTGTCTTTATACTAACATATGTGCTTGCAGATGCGTTTACTATTTTGCTAGGATGTAGCTTTAGTAGTAATAGCATAAGTAGCACGACAACCCCGATGGCGACACGTTGATGGAGATCATGATGATGGAGATCATGGTGTGGCGCCGGTGACAAGAAGATCGTGCCGGTGCTTTGGTGATGGAGATCAAGAAGCACGTGATGATGGCCATATCATGTCACTTATGAATTGCATGTGATGTTAATCCTTTTACGCACCTTATTTTGCTTAGAACGACGGTAGCATTATGAGGTGATCTCTCACTATAATTTCAAGACGAAATTGTGTTCTCCCCGACTGTGCACCGTTGCTACAGTTCGTCGTTTCGAGACACCACGTGATGATCGGGTGTGATAGACTCAACGTTCACATACAACGGGTGCAAAACAGTTGCGCACGCGGAACACTCGGGTTAAGCTTGACGAGCCTAGCATGTGCAGACATGGCCTCGGAACACATGAGACCGAAAGGTCGATCATGAATCATATAGTTGATATGATTAGCATAGGGATGCTTACCACTGAAACTACTCTCGACTCACGTGATGATCGGACTTGGGATAGCGTAAGTGGATCATGAACCACTCAAATGACTAGAGAGATGTACTTTTTGAGTGGGAGTTTAGCAGATAATTTGATTAGGTTGAACTCTAATTATCTTGAACATAGTCTAAAGTCCACTTTGAATATATTTGTGTTGTAGATCATGGCTCACGCAAGTGTCATCCTCAATTTTAATACGTTCCTAGAGAAAGCTAAGTTGAAAGATGATGGAAGCAACTTTGTAGACTGGGCTCGTAATCTTAGGCTAATCTTACAAGCTGGAAAGAAGGATTATGTCCTTAATGCTGCGCTAGGAGATGAACCACCCGCTACGGCTGATCAGGATGTTAAGAACGCTTGGCTAGCACGTAAGGAGGACTACTCAATAGTTCAATGTGCAGTATTGTATGGCTTAGAGCCGGGACTTCAACGTCGCTTTGAGCGTCATGGAGCATTTGAGATGTTCCAGGAGTTGAAGTTTATCTTTCAGAAGAACGCCCGGATCGAGAGGTATGAGACCTCCGATAAATTCTATGCTTGCAAGATGGAGGAAAGCTCGTCTGTCAGTGAACATGTGCTCAAGATGTCTGGGTACTCAAACCGTCTAGCTGAACTAGGGATTGAACTCCCGCAAGAAGCTATCACTGACAGAATCCTCCAATCACTGCCGCCAAGCTATAAAGGCTTTGTGTTGAACTACAACATGCAAGGGATGAACAAGTCTCCCGGCGAGTTGTTTGCGATGCTGAAAGTCGCAGAGTCTGAACTCCGTAAAGAACATCAAGTGTTGATGGTGAGCAAGACCACTAGTTTCAAGAGAAACGGCAAAGGCAAGAAGGGCAATTCGAAGAAGAGCGGCAAGCCAGTTGCCAATCCGTCGAAGAAACCCAAGGCTGGACCTAAGCCTGAAACGGAGTGCTTCTATTGCAAGGGTATGGGTCACTGGAAGCGCAATTGCCCCAAGTATCTGGCAGATAAGAAGGCGGGCGAAAAATCAGGTATATTTGATATACATGTTATTGATGTGTACTTAACCAGCTCTCGTAGTAGTGCCTGGGTATTCGATACCGGTTCTGTTGCTCACATTTGCAACTCGAAGCAGGAACTGCGGAATAGACGGAGGCTGGCGAAAGACGAAGTGACGATGCGTGTAGGAAACGGTTCCAAGGTTGATGCAATCGCCGTCGGCACCGTGTCACTTCAACTACCATCGGGATTAGTGATGAACTTAAATCATTGTTATTTAGTGCCTGCGTTGAGCATGAACATTATATCTGGATCTTGTTTATTGCGAGACGGTTACTCTTTTAAGTCTGAGAATAATGGTTGTTCTATTTCTATGAGTAACATCTTTTATGGTCATGCACCGAATGTGAGAGGATTGTTCATATTGAATCTTGATAGAGATACGCATATACATAACATTGAGACCAAAAGAGTTAGAGTAAACAATGATAGCGCCATATTTTTGTGGCACTGCCGCTTGGGTCATATTGGTGTAAAGCGCATGAAGAAACTCCATGCTGATGGACTTTTGGAGTCACTTGACTTTGATTCACTTGACACGTGCGAACCATGCCTCATGGGCAAGATGACTAAAACTCCGTTCTCCGGAACAATGGAGCGTGCAAGTGACTTGTTGGAAATCATACATACCGATGTGTGTGGTCCGATGAGCGTGGAGGCACGCGGCGGATATCGTTATTTTCTCACCTTCACTGACGATTTAAGTAGATGTGGTTATGTCTACTTGATAAAGCACAAATCTGAAACATTTGAAAAGTTCAAGCAATTTCAGAGTGAAGTGGAAAATCATCGTAACAAGAAGATCAAGTTCCTACGGTCTGATCGTGGGGGTGAGTATCTGAGTTTCGAGTTTGGTACTCACTTAAGACAATGTGGAATTGTTTCGCAGTTAACACCGCCTGGAACACCACAGCGTAATGGTGTGTCCGAACGTCGTAATCGTACTTTGTTAGAAATGGTGCGATCTATGATGTCTCTTACTGATTTGCCGTTATCGTTTTGGGGTTATGCATTAGAAACAGCTGCATTCACTTTAAATAGGGCACCATCAAAATCCGTTGAGACGACACCATACGAACTGTGGTATGGCAAAAGACCAAAGTTGTCGTTTCTTAAAGTTTGGGGATGTGATGCTTATGTCAAAAAGCTTCAGCCTGAGAAGCTGGAACCCAAAGCGGAAAAGTGCGTCTTCATAGGTTACCCAAAAGAGACAGTTGGGTACACCTTCTATCTCAAATCCGAGGGCAAAGTGTTTGTTGCTAAGAACGGAACTTTTCTCGAGAAGGAGTTTCTCTCGAGAGAATTGAGTGGGAGGAAGATAGAACTTGACGAGGTTGTCGAACCTCTCATCCCTCTGGATGGTGGCGCAGGGCAAGGGGAAACCCCTGTGATTGCGACGCCGGTTGAGGAGGAAGTTAATGATGATGATCATGAAACTCCAGTTCAAGTTTCTGTTGAACCACGCAGGTCGACGAGATCACGCGCTGCTCCAGAGTGGTACGGTAATCCCGTCTTGACAATCATGTTGTTAGACAACAATGAACCTGCAAATTATGAAGAAGCAATGGTGGGCCCAGATTCCAACAAATGGCTAGAAGCCATGAAATCCGAGATAGGATCCATGTATGAGAACAAAGTCTGGACTTTGGAGATACTACCTGAGGGCCGCAAGGCTATTCAGAACAAATGGATCTTTAAGAAGAAGACGGACGCTGACGGTAATGTGACCGTTTATAAAGCTCGACTTGTGGCAAAGGGTTTTTCACAAGTTCCAGGAATTGACTACGATGAGACTTTCTCTCCCGTAGCGATGCTTAAGTCCGTCAGAATCATGTTAGCAATAGCTGCATTTTTCGATTATGAAATTTGGCAGATGGATGTCAAAACGGCGTTCCTTAACGGTTTTCTTAAGGAAGAGTTGTATATGATGCAACCCGAAGGTTTTGTCGATCCTAAAAATGCTGACAAGGTGTGCAAGCTCCAGCGATCCATTTATGGACTGGTGCAAGCATCTCGGAGTTGGAACAAACGCTTTGATGAGGTGATCAAAGCATTTGGGTTTATACAAGTGGTTGGAGAATCTTGTATTTACAAGAAAGTGAGTGGGAGCTCTGTGGCGTTTCTAATATTATATGTGGATGACATATTACTGATTGGAAACAACGTAGAGCTTTTGGAGAGCATAAAAGGTTACTTGAATAAAAGTTTCTCTATGAAGGACCTAGGAGAAGCTGCTTACATTCTAGGCATTAAGATCTATAGGGATAGATCAAAACGCCTGATAGGACTTTCACAAAGCACATACCTTGATAAAGTTTTGAAGAGGTTCAAAATGGAACAGTCCAAGAAAGGGTTCTTTCCAGTGTTACAAGGTACGAGATTGAGTAAGACTCAGTGCCCAGCAACTGATGAAGATAGAGAGCATATGCGCACCGTCCCCTATGCTTCAGCCATAGGCTCTATCATGTATGCAATGCTGTGCACTAGACCGGATGTTAGCGTGGCCATAAGTATGGCAGGCAGGTTCCAGAGTAATCCAGGAGTGGATCACTGGACAGCGGTCAAGAATATCCTGAAGTACCTGAAAAGGACTAAGGAGATGTTTCTCGTGTATGGAGGTGACGAAGAGCTCGCCGTAAAAGGTTACGTCGATGCAAGCTTTGACACAGATCCGGACGACTCTAAGTCACAAACCGGATACGTATTTATTCTTAATGGGGGTGCAGTAAGCTGGTGCAGTTCCAAGCAAAGCGTCGTAGCAGATTCTACATGTGAAGCAGAGTACATGGCTGCCTCGGAGGCGGCTAAGGAGGGTGTCTGGATGAAGCAGTTCATGACGGATCTTGGAGTGGTGCCAAGTGCACTGGATCCAATAACCTTGTTCTGTGACAACACTGGTGCCATTGCCCTGGCAAAGGAACCAAGGTTTCACAAGAAGACCAGACACATCAAACGACGCTTCAACCTCATCCGCGACTACGTCGAGGAGGAGGACGTAAATATATGCAAAGTGCACACGGATCTGAATGTAGCAGACCCGCTGACTAAACCTCTTCCACGGCCAAAACATGATCGACACCAGAACTGTATGGGTGTTAGATTTATTACAATGTAATTCACATGGTGATGTGAGGGCTAGATTATTGACTCTAGTGCAAGTGGGAGACTGTTGGAATTATGCCCTAGAGGCAATAATAAATGTATAGTTATTATTATAATTCCTGTATCAAGATAATAGTTTATTATCCATGCTATAATTGTATTGAATGAAGACTCATTTACATGTGTGGATACATAGACAAAACACCGTCCCTAGCATGCCTCTAGTTGGCTGGCCAGTTGATCGATGATAGTCAGTGTCTTCTGATTATGAACAAGGTGTTGTTGCTTGATAACTGGATCACGTCATTGGGAGAATCACGTGATGGACTAGACCCAAACTAATAGACGTAGCATGTTGATCGTGTCATTTTGTTGCTACTGTTTTCTGCGTGTCAAGTATTTATTCCTATGACCATGAGATCATATAACTCACTGACACCGGAGGAATGCTTTGTGTGTATCAAACGTCGCAACGTAACTGGGTGACTATAAAGATGCTCTACAGGTATCTCCGAAGGTGGTAGTTGAGTTAGTATGGATCAAGACTGGGATTTGTCACTCCGTGTGACGGAGAGGTATCTCGGGGCCCACTCGGTAATACAACATCACACACAAGCCTTGCAAGCAATGTAACTTAGTGTAAGTTGCGGGATCTTGTATTACGGAACGAGTAAAGAGACTTGCCGGTAAACGAGATTGAAATAGGTATGCGGATACTGACGATCGAATCTCGGGCAAGTAACATACCGAAGGACAAAGGGAATGACATACGGGATTATACGAATCCTTGGCACTGAGGTTCAAACGATAAAGATCTTCGTAGAATATGTAGGATCCAATATGGGCATCCAGGTCCCGCTATTGGATATTGACCGAGGAGTCTCTCGGGTCATGTCTACATAGTTCTCGAACCCGCAGGGTCTGCACACTTAAGGTTCGACGTTGTTTTATGCGTATTTGAGTTATATGGTTGGTTACCGAATGTTGTTCGGAGTCCCGGATGAGATCACGGACGTCACGAGGGTTTCCGGAATGGTCTGGAAACGAAGATTGATATATAGGATGACCTCATTTGATTACCGGAAGGATTTCGGAGTTACCGGGAATGTACCGGGAATGACGAATGGGTTCCGGGGGTTCACCGGAGGGGGGCAACCCACTCCGGGGAAGCCCATAGGTATTTGGGGGGGTCACACCAGCCCTTAGTGGGCTGGTGGGACAGCCCACCAAGTCCTATGCGCCAAGGAATAAAAATCAAAGGAAGAAAGAAAAAAAAAGGAAGAAGTGGGAAAGGGGAAGGACTCCCTCCCACCAAACCAAGTAGGACTCGGTTTGGGGGGGGAGAGTCCTCCCCCCTGGCTCGGCCGACCCCCTTGGAGTCCCTTGGACTCCAAGGCAAGGTCCCCCTCCCTCCTCCTATATATATGGGGCTTTTAGGGCAGATTTGGGACGACTTTCTCACGGCTGCCCGACCACATACCTCCATAGTTTTCCCTCTAGATCGTGTTTCTGCGGAGCTCGGGCGGAGCCCTGCTGAGACAAGATCACCACCAACCTCCGGAGCGCCGTCACGCTGCCGGAGAACTCTTCTACCTCTCCGTCTCTCTTGCTGGATCAAGAAGGCCGAGATCATCGTCGAGCTGTACGTGTGCTGAACGCGGAGGTGCCGTCCGTTCGGTACTAGATCGTGGGACTGATCGCGGGATTGTTCGCGGGGCGGATCGAGGGACGTGAGGACGTTCCACTACATCAACCGCGATCTCACATCGCTTCTGCTGTATGATCTACAAGGGTACGTAGATCACTCATCCCCTCTCGTAGATGGACATCACCATGATAGGTCTTCGTGCGCGTAGGAAAATTTTTGTTTCCCATGCGACGTTCCCCAACAGGAGGCACCGTCAGAAATGGGCAGCATCCAAGCATCACCTCGTTGTTTCAGATGAAAAGTCGCCCACCATGGAGAGAAGTTGCCTGACCAAGGAAACTAGGGCTGGACATATTGTTAATGACTAGTGTAGTTGGGAGCACCATGTCTATGAACTAGCCCGTGTAGGTGCACGGGTTGATGACTAGTGTCTATGAATTCTAGTATTGCTACGTTTACACGAGTTTCTAGTGGGACAGTCGTGATCCGAGTGACAGTTTTATCCTGTGCAGTCACTGTTTCATTCCTTGCTGTGTTGCCCCTCAGTGTTGACATACACACTTCCATTGTTTGGATAGAGTAGTTGCCAGTGGTGAGTGTCGTGGTGCATGTGTCATCGTCTCGAAGAAGCCCTCGGGTTTCTTATCCATGGGTTGATGACTACGACTGGTCATTAATTAACCCGATGTCAAGATGGTGCTTCTTGCGCACCAACATCTTATGTGTGCAACTTGGGTGAAAAACCTCGGTCACCAGGATAGCATTGTCGATGTTGAGCTCACTTCATCATCTATGGCGACCACCAACGCTTGCTCCACTTGCTAGCTGATAAGGATGATGTTCGGATCACAATCTAAGGACTAGAAAGGTGAATAGTCCTATAAAATAATTGTTCTGATTTAAGGTTTGCAGTTTTTAGCACAAGACAAGAAGAACAATACAAGCAAAAATACTTATCTAGCAAGTAAGAGTAATGAGCGGCCAAAAATGACAAGTTGCAAATAAGTAGTAGGTAGGGTTTAGGAAAGCAAAACACTCATGCTGCAAGGATGTTTCCTGTGTGACAATGCCTCTAAATGGTATTTTAATGTAATGAAAATATTGCTAGTGGACCTAATTATAGTTTTTAAGCTTAATCTCAGGTAAATGGTTTGTCGGACAATTATTGTGGAGAGGGTTCACCCCCTCCCGAGTCACACACAAACACACACTTCAAAAAAGATCAAACATGTGGTTTTCCGGCTACTCAAAGCTTTTGCTTCGATTTATTTGAGTCGTAGGAAAACCGCACTATCAAGATGGTTGAAAGTTGTAGAATGATGGTGTGGGAACACCAAAAACTTATACTCTTGCCGTCCTACATCTACCACCAAAAAAGATCCTTCCATCCATCATGTTCTCATCCTCAGTGTGTCATGAGAGTGTGCACAAAGTATCTGGTCACCTCGTGCACAAGGTTCAGTGATCAACTCTATGGACACCCCGTGTGCACGAGGTCCTGGACCATGTGCACACAGGGTATCACTTAACTCTCTTCACACCCCTTTCGCATGGGGTCAGATGTCTGGAAAAGGGTTCATAGTCAGCAACAATATATACTGGCACCTTCGTCTAACTCCAACCCTATCATTTTTCTTTGACATCATCCACCATTTCCAACTCCTCATATTTCTCATATATATTTGTCTCTCCCACCAAATTGTTGATACTTTGGGAACTGAGGGAGCAGGGTCCGATCTACAAGTTGACCAAACCGATTCATGTCCCCGACAAGATTTCTTCACAATCAATATGTTACTCATGGAGCTTGGGCTCCTAGATGTATAGGGTTCCTCCGAAAGCTTCGTTACCTGTTGTGTGCTCCAGATACATAAGTAAAGGTGTGTTGGTCGCTCTCAAGACTAACACCAAGTGATTCGAGGCACATCCATTGGAGGTGACTTGAGGAGATTACGGTAGGCCATTTGGTGGTGTTCCGGAGCCTTGACACCGACACCACTCCAACGGAGATTAGCACTTCCCCAAGGAATTGTGAACTTTGGGATAAAATGTGTGCCCGCGACTCACTTGTGGGTATTCCTTTCCCCGCGGTACTTTGCCTTGTATTCTCGTGGGCTTGTTAATTGTATGGCTGCCTAGTGTACATTGCCTTGAGATTTCTTACCATTTATGTTGAGTCCACCTAGTTGCATATATAGAGAACTTAGTTTATACTTAAACTCTAAGGCCTCCTTTGGTTTGTTTGAATATTGTAGAAATTATATATGATAGAATTTTCAAAGGAAACAGTCCTTTATATCCCGTTGGTTTGTTGAAATCGATTCCTATTACTATCCATAGGAACCAATCTTTCAAATTTTAAAGTATTTTTTTAGTTTAGACTAAATGAAAGAATTCACATCCTATGCATCCAATGACATATCTTTCTCTATAGTAATTGAGATACATGTCATCTCACTTCAAGTGAGTTCCATATTCCTATGATATTCCTGTCCTATGAATCAAAGGAGGCTTAAAAATTGACAATTAAGCTTAAAATTTAGTCTCCCATTCACCTGCCCCCTCTAGTCAATATCGATCCTTTCACCGTGGCTCATGTAGTGCACGCTATCATACGTCCAAATTAATGGATGCTTCAAACCAAGGGTTCTAGGATCACAATGACCCCGATTGTGATGCCAACCAAGCAACCTATGAATCACATATTCCATCATGTGTTGAACTTAGATGCGTCGCTAAGTGTAGATCTTCACAAAGTGGGTTGTGCACAAGCCCATACAACATGATATGATCTGGAGTGACTACTCCTAACTGTCTAGAATATGCTCAACATCCAAGAGTAACAAGCAAAGCAAAGTACTTGATAAGAACTACTTGAATGATCTTCAATCAAAGCTTCTCTCAAGAATCTAAGTGATCACTCTTTCATAGGAATACGATTATGGTGAAGGAAATGAACTAGAGGTGTAGGTATTCAATAAAGGGGAGTTCGTGGCTTTGAAAGAATTGAAGAAGTAAACATGGAATCACCCAACACTTCATTTCTTATTGGCCTTCGTTGGATGTCTCTTCCTCGTGTGATTAGTGGACGTAGTGGGATTGAGCAAAGTGACTTGTAAATGGTGGAATGAGTGAGTGAAATGATTAAAGGTGGAACGAAATGGTTGTAGCCACATATGTGTACTGGAGATTATTTATAGAGAAGATCCCGAATCTGAATGTTACTATAAAATTAACTAGGCTTGGAAGCACTAGTAGTAAACTAGCGGAACAACCAAGACTGTTCAAATAAATCTGAGTGGTTTGTGCATGCATGCTATAGAGAACGGTGACGCCTTCACTTCTGGTAGCAACGACGACAATTTTCCCTATGATTTCCCTGAAGAATGAAGGTCCATGGGATGGCAGTACCGTCCAAAATATCCGCTGGAGCAAGGTTTTGGAAAGTGAGACCGTACATGAAGAGTTTGGGTTGCCATGGGTTTTAATCTAGGCACCTAGCCCCTGCCTCAGAAAATAGGTAAAACACTATGAAGTGAGATCTCTTATTGGGGGTGTTTTTGTTGGGGAACGTCGCATGGGAAACAAAAAAATTCCTACGCGCACGAAGACCTATCATGGTGATGTCCATCTACGAGAGGGGATGAGTGATCTACGTACCCTTGTAGATCATACAGCAGAAGCGTTAGTGAACGCGGTTGATGTAGTGGAACGTCCTCACGTCCCTCGATCCGCCCCGCGAACAATCCCGCGATCAGTCCCACGATCTAGTACCGAACGGACGTCACCTCCGCGTTCAACACACGTACAGCTCGACGATGATCTCGGCCTTCTTGATCCAGCAAGAGAGACGGAGAGGTAGAAGAGTTCTCCGGAAGCGTGACGGCGCTCCGGAGGTTGGTGATGACCTTGTCTCAGCAGGGCTCCGCCCGAGCTCCGCAGAAACACGATCTAGAGGAAAAACCGTGGAGGTATGTGGTCGGGCTGCCGTGGAAAAGTCGTCTCAAATCAGCCCTAAAACCTCCGTATATATAGGTGGGAGGGAGGGGACCTTGCCTTGGGGCTCAAGGAGCCCCAAGGGGGTCGGCCGAGTCCAAGGGGGAAGGCTCCCCCCTCCCAAACCGAGTTGGACTTGGTTTGGTGGGTGGGAGTCCTTCCTTCCCTTCCCACCTCCTCCTTTTTTTTCTTTTCTCTTTGATTTTCTTTCCTAGGCGCATAGGGCCCTTTTGGGCTGTCCCACCAGCCCACTAAGGGCTGGTGTGCCACCCTCAAGGCCTATGGGCTTCCCCCGGGGTGGGTTGCTCCCCCCCCCCCCCCCCGGTGAACTCCCGGAACCCATTCGTCATTCCCGGTAACTCCGAAAACCTTCCGGTAATCAAATGAGGTCATCCTATATATCAATCTTCGTTTCCGGACCATTCCGGAAACCCTCGTGACGTCTGTGATCTCATCCGGGACTCCGAACAACATTCGGTAACCAACCATATAACTCAAATACGCATAAAACAACGTCGAACCTTAAGTGTGCAGACCCTGCAGGTTCGAGAACTATGTAGACATGACCCGAGAGACTCCTCGGTCAATATCCAATAGCGGGACCTGGATGCCCATATTGGATCCTACATATTCTACGAAGATCTTATCGTTTGAACCTCAGTGCCAAGGATTCATATAATCCCGTATGTCATTCCCTTTGTCCTTCGGTATGTTACTTGCCCGAGATTCGATCGTCAGTATCCGCATACCTATTTCAATCTCGTTTACCGGCAAGTCTCTTTACTCGTTCCGTAATACAAGATCCCGCAACTTGCATTAAGTTACATTGCTTGCAAGGCTTGTGTGTGATGTTGTATTACCGAGTGGGCCTCGAGATACCTCTCCGTCACACGGAGTGACAAATCCCAGTCTTGATCCATACTAACTCAACGAACACCTTCGGAGATACCTGTAGAGCATCTTTATAGTCACACAGTTACGTTGCGATGTTTGATACACACAAAGCATTCCTCCGGTGTCCGTGAGTTATATGATCTCATGGTCATAGGAACAAATACTTGACACGCAGAAAAACAGTAGCAACAAAATGACACGATCAACATGCTACGTCTATTAGTTTGGGTCTAGTCCATCACATGATTCTCCTAATGATGTGATCCCGTTATCAAGTGACAACACCTGCCTATGGCCAGGAAACCTTGACCATCTTTGATCAACGAGCTAGTCAACTAGAGGCTTACTAGGGACAGTGTTTTGTCTATGTATCCACACAAGTATTGTGTTTCCAATCAATACAATTATAGCATGGATAATAAACGATTATCATGAACTAAGAAATATAATAATAACTAATTTATTATTGCCTCTAGGGCATATTTCCAACAGTTTTATGCAAGAGAGCATGCGACGCACAAGCAAGCCTGACTGGGCTGCCCCCTTGACAGTCACTTCACCGAGCATACTGTAGCAAGCGGTTCATTGTAGTGTGCGGTTCACTGCAGCAACATGTTACTATAGCAGTTATTGTTTTGTTTTACCAATATTATTTTTCACCAGTTAAAAATGAGAGAGTCTATTTTAGGAAAGTGTGATTTTTTTCAAAATCCACGAACATTTTCTTCAATAATATAAAAATTAAATTTGATCGCTCTTTTTTCAAACTTGGTTAAGCACAAACTTTTTTGAAACATGAACTTACGGAAAACGTAAGCATTTTTTAAAAATGGGAACAATTTATGAAGTCTTAAAGTTTTTTTGTAAACTCAAAATATTTTTAATTTCCGAACATTTTTTGAAAAAGCAAACACGTTTTGCAATTTCTGAACAATTTAGATTTTTTAAACATTTTTATAGAAAATGATAAAAAAGGAAAATGAAAGAACCAATTAGGAACCTTCTAGAAGGGTCACGAAAAAGGTCCTCTCTTACAAAAAGTTAATCGAGTCGGTCGCTCCCTTTCTGAAGCAGTGGTGTCTTGACGCAAAATGGGTAAATAGAAAAATCCCTATGGAGTGACATCCAAACTAAGGCTAGACAGACTGAGAGAGGTTTTCGAATCGGCCCAAGCTTCATTGGGCCTCACTAGTTAATGAGCTGGCTCGGTCCATCTCGACACAAAAAGGCCACGCCGGCACATATGGCTCAGTGCGTTGGACGCAGTGCCGACCCAAATCTAAAACAAGACGGACCTAGGCGGACGGCCGACCCAAACGGACAAACGAACAAAAAGCACACAAAATCACCGTCCGTTTGAGTCGGCCCGTTGGAGTTACTATTACAAGTGAAATCTTGAACGATTACTCAGAAACTAATTAATCGAGTAGAAATAGAAACATATATCATGTATGATGCAGCCACCACAAACAGCCAAACATGGTGGAGATGGAAATGGTGGTTGGCCATCCCTTAGAAACATATCTGACGCACCTTGTGTTTCATTGAAGCCCCGCTGGTTGTCGTTGGAGCCCCCCTCGTCTGGGCCGTCCACTTGCATTCCCCTCTGCATGACATGGAACCAGATATTTCTCATCTCCTGGTAGCACAGAGGCTTTGCGATGAAGCAGCAAGCACCTTCGTTAATTGTCCTCATCACCATCTTCTTGCTATAATCGGTAGAGAAGACTACACAAACACATCCAGGATTTTTAGATCTATATCTGTATGTATCGCTACTGATCTAAAAGTAGCCATGCATGCATGTAAATATGTGCGACATGTCGAGGACTCACTGATGACCGGGTAACGATCCCGGACGCGCTCGAGGAGGTCGAAGCCATCAAATCCCGCCCCTTTGTCGCCGGCGTGCACGACTGTCATGATGATGTCAAAGTCGACACCTTTTCGATCATTCTCCACCTCGCTCAGTGCTTCTATCGGCGACGCCATCGCCGTCACTACACGACACAAACACGTACGTTACAAGCGGGTCCAGATCTTCCAAGAATAGGCAGACAAGACATGCAACACTGAGCGCTAGGAGATCCCATATGGTTGTGGAGTACCTTTGTAGCCACAACTCTCGAGAATTTGCGTCGAGTCCTGGAGGCTCCTGGGGTCATCCTCCACCACGAGGACCCTCATCCCCATGGGGAAATCCTCAGCTGGGAAAGTGTCCCTGACAGTGCTCGAAGGGAAGGTGTCGCCGTTCTCCATGGCACACACGCACCTACTGCTTGTCACAAGGTACTGCTGGTGATAGAAAGAGTGTGGAAAAGATCCAAAGATACAACCCATATATATATAGTCCAAAGCCTCTTTTCTCTTCAAGAAAGAGATTGGAGTAATGCACTAAGATTTGCCATATATTTTTTAATTAATGCAGTGCACTAAAACTATATGCAACGTATTGAACTACATATAATGTAGTAGTGACCTTTCCAATTAATAGAGTATATTAAAGGTACATGATTCCAATCGCACAACTGCCAATTGCTTAATTAGTGAAGTGCATTGAAACTAAATATATTGTATTAATATTTCATATAATGTATTAAAACTCCATATATTGTTGTAACCTTTCTCGTGGTCCTTATGGCAGAAGCACAACTGTGCTTACCGTAGAAGCAGATATGTGCTTCCGCAATAAACAGAAATGTGTTTCTCGTGGAGCCCAGTTCAAAAAAGCATAGATGTGCAACGCAAAGGAAAAAATCTTCTCCATGACCTAGGAAAAACAAGGCAAAAACCAGAAAAACATTCTAAAATCCAAAAACACATACAAGAAAATAGATGACCAAAATTCAGAGAAAGCGTTCGCCACCTGACATATGGTGACGGCTGGACGGGTCCCTTGGCGCACTCCTAGGTTAGCAAAGGTGCCCCTTGAAGTGCCCTGAAAAGGTAACTGCTTGTTAGTGACTCCCGAGTGTGCCTCTTCGTCGTTTAACACACTAGATTACACAACAACACATAGGGCGTCGACCGTATGGGCCGGCCCGGTAAATCGCTTGCTTGCTCTCCTGCGAAAAAAAGGCAAGCTCGCTCGCTGCCCATTCAACTATGTGTTCGTTTATCACAAAGACAAAAAACTACGTGTCTATGGTTTTAAAAAACAGTTTGCTATCTGCTAGACAATTGTATTAGAAAAGACGACAGGTTTCCTTATTAATTTTTAAAAATCTTGATAAAATCATAAAATATTCATGATTTTAAAATTGCTCAAGGATTTCAAGAGAGGTCCATGAACTTGAAAAATGTAAGGGTTTTGAAAAAATGTTCACATATTTGGAAAAGGACAATTCAGGAAAATTCATGAACTACTTTAAAAACATTAAAACTCAGAATTTGTTTTTTCTAATTTTAAAAGTTCCTGAAAAGGATCCTAAATTTGAAACACCTTCATGTATTTGAAATAAAGTTCATGGATTTGAGAGTTCATAAATTTGAAATAGTTCATGCATTCCATAAATGTTCTAGAACTAGAAAAGGTTAAACTATTTTGTGGATTCAAAAAAATCATAGATTTGAAAGCCATCTATGGATTAGAAAAAAAATCATGGATTAGAATATAGTTCATGGGTTAAAATTGTTCGTCAATTTTTAAAATGTTTACAGATTTGAAAAATGTTCGTGTATCCAAAAACATACAATTCTTCTTTTTTTGCGAATTTGTAGCACAATGTCTGTTAATTTTGTAAAATTTCACATAACTAAAACTCTTCTTTGGTTTTCAGGTGGTAGCTACTACCTAGAAATGGTAGTAGAATCGGACCTATTCAGGGTCAGACAATGCATTATAGACGTATGTTGATTTAAAATGAAATAAATTAGATAAATGGTAAATAATAGCAAATAATATAATAAGCTAACATAGAAAAAGGTAAAATGGAAACAAGTAAATTGAAAAGGCAAACAATAAAAGAAAACACACACAAAAACATCAAAACCAAAAAAAAAGATGGAAAAAACTACCCAGGGAAAACCTAGTCCAAAAACGACGGGGAGAGATAGTGGGCCGCGGCCTAGTTATATGTAGTGGAATGGGGGGTGTGTGCCATGTACCCTTTTGCATATTTGACAAGAGCAACTAATTGACGAGCGCTCCTTAGGGAGCCTCCTAACGATCACTCTCACGCGCCATCATTTGGCACGTTCTGAGCCGTCATCACGTGTCGCGCTCTGACCGTTTTCCCTGGTTTGTTTTTTTGCACGCGTTTTCAGCTTTTTAGGTGGTTTATTACGTGTTTTTTCGGGGTTTCAGTTTTTCATCGGTCTTTCTTAGATTTTGGACCAAAAATACCTTTTTTGCGCTAAAAGACATGTTTTTTTTTTCTTGAAAAGCATGATTTTGCTTCCACGATTGGAACGGATATACTTTCTTGAGAGGCACGACGGTTCGTCTCAGAAATGAAAAAACACGTTTTCTATTTCTTTCGCGAGAGGCACGATCATGCATCTCGGAAAAATAAAAATAGAACACATTTTTTTCCTTCCATGAGAGGCACGGTTTTTCCGTTTGTTTTTTTGTGTGTGAAAAAAAAGGTTGTCAAAACCTATCAACATGTGATCTAGTTTTGAAGACTTCGACGGTTGGAATCCAACGATGAAAACAGTTTAAAATTTGAACGTATAATTTAAGAGATGAAACATTTTGAAAATAACGAATCTACAAAAAAGGAGGAGCTCTCAGGTTACGACAACTGACACACATGCAGTGCGTTATTTGTCAAAACCTGAGGAGGTGAGAGTGATCTTTAAAAGAAGTACTCCATTCGTCCAAAAATACATGTAATAGAAATAAATATATCTAGATGTACTTTAGTTCTAGATACATATATTCTTATCAATTTGTGCAAGAAGTAATTCCGGACGGAGGGGTACTCCTTAATTAGTGATTTGGATGATTGATGCTTAAAGCGCGAAATAGGATTTGGCGTGACTCCCTCAATATCTATTAAGGTGATGCAATCTCGAACCTGCTTGAACGAGGCCATGCCAACCCTTTATTTTTGGTATACACTCTACCCTTTGGTTAATCTACATTGCTTCTCTATTTACTTGAAAAGAATGTAAGGTTTCATATTATTTTTTCACCACCAGTTCGTCCAAACTTACTGATATGATAATGTATCACCATTATTCACTTATCTTCTAAATCAATTTTACTTTAATTTGTCTAACACACTTTCATCAAAACATAAGGTAAATCACATGCAAGATTGGACTATATACATTTATTTATCGATTTTGCTAAAGCACATCTAGAAATGACATAAGTATTACACATCCAAGTCCTATATCATTGATTTTTATTTATATGTTTGCATTAATATGGATAGATAAATCGCAAGCTTACGTACTAGCATTGTCCTAGTAGTGATGTAAAAAGGAGAAATGTTTTGTCGCTATTTAAAAGAAAACATGGCACCAATACTATTGTTTTATCTGCGTGTAATAAACATCATAGCCGGCAATGATATGCTGTCATGGTCAGTTCATATGTGAGCAGTAACAAATCAATCGTGTTGTTTAGATTCTTTGTTTCAACATCATTACCAGTGTATGTATTGTTTAGATTGACTAGCACAAAAACCCGTGCGTTGCAACGGAGAATACAAATTAGAGTACAAATCTCGAAATTATTGATATTTTTTAGTTTATGTGAACATTTTTTTTTAATTTCATTGACATTTTCTTCGAACTCATGAATATGTTTTTAATGCATGATCATTTTCCGAATTATCAATGTTTTATATTTGCTAAATAGTTTTTTGAAAATCATGAATTATTTTATAATATGCGAACAATTTTCTAAAATAATCCACATTTTTTTGAATCCGTAAACATTTAATGATTTCCCAAAGCATTTTTTGAATTATAGAACAATTTACGATTTCATGATTTTTTTTTTAAATCGCAACTTTTGAAATTATAATATGCGAACAATTTTTAAAATCATCCACATTTTTTTGAATCCGTAAACATTTAATGATTTCCCAAAGCATTTTTTGAATTATAGAACAATTTATGATTTCATGATTTTTTTGGTTAGATTGATTTCCTTGGTAAGTTTGCCATTGACCTCGCCGCGCGTCCACTCTAGCCCCGAACAGGCTAGCTGGCTTGAACGGTGAACCGATCGACGGCGACGTGCGACGGTGAAATCATGATATCCCTGTGTGGCAAGCGTCCCGGTAAAAACCGCGTCGAGCGCAACAAACAGCAACATTTGGTCCATATGATAATGGAAAGCGAGCTCGATAAACCCCAAGAGAATCTTACTACTGCTTTTGACGCGCAAGGAAGGATGTTCCCATGCATCCTCCATCCATCGCCGTCCGTAATTTAACCAACCAAGCGTGTGCCTTGGTGGTCAGTCAGATGACCCGCCCTATCCATGCATGACTATACCTGGCTGATGGGTTGGGATACACGGTGCTTGTTTCATTTTCCAACGACCTCAAGCATCAGACGCGCCGGTCCGTGGCTCTAGCCGGCCCGACGACTGACCGCTCATTCGTTCCCCTGGCCGTGAACCCCGCAACCGAGATGGCGACAACGAAGCCCATGCCAAAGAAAAAGTATCAAATCTAGAGATCTTAAAAGCCACGGCCTTAAGTCTGACGGCGCAAGCTCGGACATGATCCTTATATATACTGACCCTGCCAAGTAGAAGGGTGTTTTTTTCACTTTCAATGCATACCGCCTATGCTACCAAGCATCCTCAGGGCCCCCCTGCTAGCATTCATCACCAGCAACCGTGTTGTATCAGCAACAGTTGGCTCTCTCAAGTACTCTGGCCCAAACACAACTATGATAGCTTTGCAAAACCTATACATGGACTGAAAGCATATGGACTTGTTCATTTGTACATACTCATCAATGAGATCATTGGAAACTCCATATGCAAGCATCCGAATGTTAGCAGTGCATATTTTATAAGGGGAGAAGCCAATCTTTCCAAGGTACCCCTCTTGCATTTGAAATAGTTATCGTACTCGATCACCCCGTCCCGAATACGGTTGACTACATGCCTAGTCATGCAAAAACGACGTTGAAATATGGAATCTTTGTATAAAGCGGGTTTCGGATCTCGAAGTAGTCCTTCTAGAATAGGAAATGTCCATTCTCCCGGTTGCGATTCAGCGCCGACATATGCCTCGGTATGGAGCCCCTAAACTGCCGCCGGTCCTTACTAAGGTGGTCATAGACGAACGCAGCTCCCACGATCTCTTCATCGGCGGATAAAGAATCATCGAAATCACAAATAAAGTTATCGAAGAAAAGTTCATTGTCGGGGTCCATTTGTACCTTGCGGGCATCTTGGACAAATTGGGCCAGTGAAATGCCTCGCGCCCCATCGAGACAAAGTAGCAGAGCTGGGCGTCGGGGACGGTGGTGGCAGGAGATGAGGTTGCATGGAAGGGTTAGTCTACGGCAGGTTGCCTAGCAGCGACAACAGAAATGGGTGGCGGGAGTGGGAGGCAGAGCGGGAGGGATCGTTGGAGGGGAAGGGAAAAAGGAGGATGGCCTTTCTGCCACTGGCTGAAGGTCCAAGGGAAGAGATGGGCGGGCATCGCGCGCGTCCTTCCCGTGTCTGCGTTGATGCAAATCCGCCCTAAATTTAAGTCTGCAATGGATCACGAATGAACGAAAAACAGACGCGTGTTCGTTTGAATCGACATGTTGGACGATGTTTTTTGTCCGAGACGATCTAAACGAACGTGAGCGGATGAAAGGGATGGTCTCCTTTGATAAAAAATTTAGGATTTGATCCATTCTGGCCAGTTTTCTACGATATTAATCACTGATTTTGGGACTCGGGATGATACAAACATTCGGGGAACTTGGGGGCCGGTTTCGGGGACCTCATCAAAACTCGTAGATTTGGTCCATTTTGGCCAGTTTTCTATGCAATTTCTCAGTGATTTTGGTTCCCGGGGCCATCCGAACGTTCGGGGAACTCTGGGGAGTGGTTGCAGGGACCTCGTGAAAACTCGTACATTTGGTCTATTGTGGCTAGATTTCTATGTTGTTACTCACTGATTTTGGGACCCGGGTCGATACGAACGTTCGGGGAACTTTGGGGTCCGGTTACGGGGACCTCGTGAAAACTTGCATATTTGGTCCATTCTCGCCTATCTCCTATGCTATTACTCAGTGATTTTGTGTCCCATGGCGCTACAAACGTTCGGGAAACTTCGGGGACCGGTTACGGGGACCTCGTCAAAACTTGCAGATTAGGCCATTCTGGCCAGTTTTTATGCTATTAGTCACCGATTTTGGTTCCGCGGGAGATCTGAACGTTCCGCGAACTCCGGGGACCGGTTACGGGGACCTCATGAAAACTCGCAGACTTAGTCCATTCTAGCTAGTTTTGTACCCTATTACTCATTGTTTTGGGACTCGGGGCGATACAAATGTTCATGGAACTTGGGGTCCGGTTATGGGTACCTCATCAAAACTCACAAATTTGGTCTATTTGGGCCAGTTTTCTATGCAACTTCTCACTCATTTTGGTTCCCGGGGCGATCCGAACGTTCTGCGAACTCCGGGGACCCGTTACGGAGACCTCGTGAAAGCTCGTAGATTTGGTCCATTCTGGCCAGTTTCCTATGCTATTACACACTGATTTTGGGTCCCGTGGCGCTACAAACGTTCGGGGAACTTCTCGGACCTGTTACGGGGACCTCGTCAAAACTCGTAGATTTGGTCCATGTTTGCCAGTTTTCTATGCTATTAGTCACTGATTTGTATCCCGGGATGATCTGAACGTTCCGCTAACTCCGAGGATCCATTACGGGGACCTTGTGAAAACTCGCATATTTTGTCCATTCTGGCATGTTTTCTACGCTATTACTCAATGATTTTGTGTCTCGTGGCGCTACAAACGTTCGGGGAACTTCGGGGACCGGTTACGGGGACCTCGTCAAAACTCGTAGAATTGATCCATTCTGGCCAGTTTTCTATGCTATTAGTCACTGATTTTGGTTTCCCGGGTGATTCGAACGTTGTGCGAACTCCGGGGACCGGCTACGGGGACCTCATCAAAACTCACAATTTTTATCCATTCTGGCTAGTTTTCTACGCTATGTCTTACTATTTTGGGACCCGGGGCGATATGAATGTTCAGGGAACTACGGGGTTCGGTTACACGGACTTCGTGAAAGCTCATAGATTTGGTCCATTCTGCCCAGTTTTCTATGCTATTACTCACGGATTTTGGGTCCCGTGGCGCTACAAACGTTCGGGGAACTTCAAGGATGTGTTACGGGGACCTCGTCAAAACTCGCAGATTTGGTCCATTCTGGCAAGTTTTGTATGCTATTATTCACCGATTTTCGTTCCCTGGATGATCTGAACGTTCCGCTAAATCCGAGGACCGTTTACGGGGGCCTCGCACTAAACTCGCAGATTTTGTCCATTCTGCCAGTTTTCTTCGCTTTTACTCACTGATTTTGGGACCCGGAGCGATACGAATGTTCGAGGAACTTTGGGTCCCGGTTACGGGGACCTCATGCAAACTCGTAGATTTGGTCCATTCTGGCCAGTTTTTTATGTTATTACTCAAAGATTCTCTGTCCCGTGGCGAAACAAACGTTCGGGGAACTTCGAAGGCCGGTTACGGGGACCTCGTCAAAACTCGTAGATTTGGTCCATCCTAGCCAGTTTTCTATGCTATTAGTCACTGATTTTGCTTTCCAGGGCGATTCGAACGTTGTGCGAACTCTGGGGACCGGTTACGGGGACTTCATCAAAACTCGCAGTTTTTGTCCATTGTGGCCAGTTTTCTACGCTATTTCTCACTGTTTTTTGGGACCTGGGGCGTTCGGGGAATTTTGGAGTCCGGTTACGGGGACCTCATGAAAGATCGTAGATTTGGTCCATTCTCGCATGTTTTCTATGCTATTACTGAGTGATTCTGTGTCCCGTGGCGCTACGAACGTTCAGGGAACTTTGGGGACTGGTTACGGGGACCTCGCCAAAACTCGCAGATTATTTCATTGTGGCCAGTTTTCTATGCTATTAGTCACTGATTTTGGATCCCGGGATGATCTGAACGTTCCGCTAACTCCGGGGACCGATTACGGGGACCTCATGAAAACTCACAGCTTTTGTCCATTCTGGCCAGTTTTCTACGCTATTACCCACTGGTTTTGGGACCCGAGGCGATACGAACGTTCCAGGAACTTTGGGTTCTGGTTACGGGGACCTCGTGAAAACTCGCAGATTTGGTCCATTCTGGCCAGTTTTCTATGCTATTACTCACTGATTCTGTGTCTTGTGGCGATACAAACGTTCGGGGAACTTCGGGGACAGGTTACGGGGACCTCGTGAAAACTCGTAGATATGGTCCATTATGGCCAGTTTTCTATGCTATTAGTCACTGATTTCGGTTTCTAGGGCGATTCGAACGTTGTGCGAACTCCGGGAACCGGCTACGGGGACCTCATCAAAACTCACAGTTTTTATCCATACTAGCTAGTTTTCTACGCTATTTCTTACTGATTTTGGGACTCGGGGCGATACGATTGTTCAATGAATTGCAGGGTCCGGTTACGGGGACCTCGTGAAAGCTCGTAGATTTGGTCCATTCTGGCCAATTTTCTATGCTATTAGTCACTGATTTTGGGACTATTGGCACTACAAACGTCGGGGAACTTCTAGGACGTGTTACGGGGACCTCGTCAAAACTCGCAGATTTGGTCCATTCTGGCAATTTTCTATACTATTAGTCACTGATTTTGGTTCCCGGGATGATCTGAACGTTCCGCTAACTCCGAGGACCGTTTACGGGGACCTTGCACTAAACTCGCAAATTTTGAACATTCTGGCTAGTTTTCTATGCTTTTACTCACTGATTTTGGGACCTGGAGCGATACGAACGTTCGAGGAACTTTGGGTCCCGGTTACGGGGACCTCATGAAAACTCGTAGATTTGGTCCATTCTGGCCAGTTTTCTATGCTAGTACTCAATGATTCTGTGTCCCGTGGCGGTACAAACGTTCGGGGAACTTCGGGGACCGGTTACGGGGACCTCGTCAAAACTCATAGATTTGGTCCATTCTGGCCAGTTTTCTATGCTATTAGTCACTAATTTTGGTTTCCAGAGCGATTCGAACATTGTGCGAACTCCGAGGACCGGTTACGGGGACTTCATCAAAACTCGCAGTTTTTGTCCATTCTGGCGAGTTTTCTACGCTATTTCTCACTGTTATTGGGACCTGGGGCAATACGAATATCCGGGGAACTTCGGGGTCCGGTTATGGGGAACTCGTGAAAGCTCACACATTTGGTCAATTCTAGCTAGTTTTCTATGCTATTACTCACTGATCTTGCATCCCATGGCGCTACAAACGTTTGCGTAACTTTGGGGACCTGTTACGGGGACCTCGTCAAAACTCGCAGATTAGGCCATTCTGGCCAGTTTTTTAGGTTATTAGTCCCTGATTTTGGTTCCGCGGGCGATCTGAACATTCCGCGAACTCCGGGGACCTCATGAAAACTCGCAGAGTTGGTCCATTCTAGTTAGTTTTGTACGCTATTACTCATGGTTTCGGGACTCGGGGCGATACGAATGTTCGAGGAACTTGGGGTCCTATTATGGGCACGTGGTCAAAATCGCAGATTTGGCCCATTTGGGCCAGTTTTCTATGCAATTTCTTACTAATTTTGGTTCCCGGGGCGATCCGAATGCTCGGGGAACTCTAGGGACCCGTTACGGGGACCTCATCAAAACTTGCAGTTTTTATCCATTCTGGCCAGTTTTCTACGCTTTTTCTTCCTGATTTTGGGACCCGGGGCGATACGAATATTCGGGGAACTACGGAGTCCGGTTACGGAGACCTCGTGAAAGCTCGTAGATTTGGTCCATTCTGGCCAGTTTTCTATGCTATTACATAAACTGATTTTGGGTCCCGTGGCGCTACAAACGTTCGGGGAACTTCTAGGACCTGTTACGGGGACCTCGTCAAAATTCGGAGATTTGGTCCATTTTAGTTAGTTTTCTATGCTATTACTCACTGATTTTGGATCCCAGGATGATCTGTACGTTCCGCTAACTCCGAGAACCGATTACGTGGACCTCGTCAAAACTCGCAGATTTTGTCCATTCTAGCCAGTTTTCTACGCTATTACCCACTGATTTTGGGACACGGGGCGATACGAACGTTCGAGAACTTTATGTTCCGATTACGGGGACCTCGTGAAAACTCACAGATTTGGTCCATTCTGGCCAGTTTTATATGCTATTACTCACTGATTATGTGTCTCGTGGCGCTACAAACGTTTGGGGAACTTCGGGGACCGGTTACGGGGACCTCGTGAAAACTCTTAGATATGGTCCATTCTGGCCAGTTTTCTATAATATTAGTCACTGATTTTGGTTTCGAGGGCGATTCAAACGTTGTGCGAACTCCGGGGACCGGCTACGGGGACCTCATCAAAACTCACAGTTTTTATCCATTCTTGCTAGTTTTCTACGCTATTTCTTACTAATTTTGGGACCCGGGGCGATACGAATGTTCGGGGAACTGCGGGTTCCGGTTACAGGGACCTTGTGAAAGCTCGTAGATTTGGTCCATTCTGGCCAGTTTTCTATGCCATTACTCACTGATTTTGGGCCCCTTGGTGCTACAAACATCGCGGAACTTCTAGGACCTGTTACAGGGACCTCGTCAAAACTCGCAGATTTGGTCCATTCTGGCTAGTTTTCTATGCTATTAGTCACTGATTTTGGTTCCGTGGATGATCTGAACGTTCCGCTAACTCCAAGGACCGATTATGGGGACCTCGCACTAAACTCGCAGATTTTGTCCATTCTGGTCAGTTTTCTACGCTTTTACTCACTGATTTTGGGACCTGGAGCGATACGAACGTCCGAGGAGCTTTGGGTCCCGGTTACGGGGACCTCATGAAAACTCGTAGATTTGGTCCATTCCGGCCAGTTTTCTATGGTATTAGTCAATGATTCTGTGTCCCATGGCGCAACAAACGTTCGGGGAACTTCGGGGACCGGTTACGGGGACCTCGTCTAAACTCGTAGATTTTCGTCCATTTTGGCTAGTTTTCTATGCTAGTAGTCACTAATTTTGGTTCCACAGCGATTCGAACGTTGTGCGAACTCCGGGGGCCGGTTACGGGGACTTCATCAAAACTCGCAGTTTTTGTCCATTCTGGCTAGTTTTCTCACTGATTTTGGGACGTGGGGCGAAGCGAATATTCGGGGAACTTCGGGGTTCGGTTATGGGGACCTCGTGAAAACTCATAGATTTGATCCATTATTGCCAGTTTTCTACGGTATTAATCACTGATTTTGGGACCCGGGGCGATACAAACGTTCCGGGAACTTGGGGCCCGGTTCCGGGGACCTCATCAAAACTCCTGTATCATAGGTCATAGGCTGCTGTTTTGGTCCGCCAGTTTTCTATGCTATTAGTCACTGATTTTGGTTTCCGGGCGATCTAAACGTTCCGGGAACTCCGGCGACCTCTTCAAACTCGCGGATTTGGTCCATTCTGTCCAGTTTTCTATGCTATTACTCACAGATTTTGGGTCCCCGGGCGATCCAAACGTTCAGCGACCTCGTCAAAACTCGCATATTTTGGTCCATTCTGGCCAGTTTTATATGTTATTACTCACTAATTTTGGTTCTCGGGGCGATCCGAACGTTCCGGGAATTCCGGGGACCGGTTGCGAGGACCTCGGCAAAACTCGCAGATTTTGTCCATTCTGGCCAGCTTTCTATGCTATTATTAACTGGTTTTGGGACCCGAGGCGATACAAATGTTCGGGGAACTTCGGGGTCCGGTTACGGAAACCACGTCAAAACTCGTAGATTTTGTCCGTTCTGGCCAGTTTTCTATGCTATTACTCACTAATTTTATGTCCCGTGGCGCTACAAACGTTCGGGGAACTTCTGGAACTGGTTACGGGGACCTCATCAAAACTCGCAGCTTTGGTCCATTCTGGCCAGTTTTCTATGCTATTACTCACTGATTCTATATCCCGTGGCGCTACAAACATTGGGGGAACTTCGGGGACCTCGTCAAAACTGGCAGATTTGGTCCGTTCTGACCAGTTTTCTATGCTATTAGTCACAGATTTTGGGTCCCACGGCGATCCGAACATTCTGCGAACTCCGAGGACCGGTTATAGGGACCTCATCAAAACTCGCATATTTTGTCCATTCTGGACAGTTTTCTATGCTATTACTCACTGATTTGGGGACCCATGGCAATACGAATGTGCGGGGAACTTGGGGGACCGGTTACGGGGACCTCGTCAAAACTCACAGATTTTGTCCATTCTGGCCAGTTTTCTATGCTATTACTCACTGATTTTGGTTCCCGGGGCGATCTGAACGTTTCGCGAACTCCGGAGACCTCGTCAAAACTCGCGGATTTGGTCCATTCTTTTCAGTTTTCTATGCTATTACTCATAGATTTTGGGTCTCGGGGTGATTCGAACGTTCGGGGAACTTCGGGGTCCGGTATGGGGACATTGGCAAAACTCACACATTTTGGTCCATTGTGGCCAGTTTTATATGCTATTACTCACTGACTTTGGTAGCCGGGGCGATCTGAAAATTCTGCGAATTTCGGGGATCGATTGCGATGACCTTGGCAAAACTCGCAGATTTTGTCCATTGTGGCCAGCTTTCAATGCTATTACTCGCTGATTTTGGGACCCGAGGCGATACGAATGTTCTTGGTACTTTGGGGTCCGCTTACGGAGACCACGTCAAAACTCGTAGATTTTGTTCGTTTTGACCAGTTTTCTATGCTATTACTCACTGATTCTATGTCCCGTGGCGCTACAAATGTTCGGAGAACTTCAGGGACTAGTTATGGGGACCTCGTCAAAACTCACAGATTTGGTCCATTCTGACCAGTTTTCTGTGCTATTACTCACAGAATTTGGGTCCGAGGGCGATCCAAACATTGTGTGAACTCCGAGGACCGGTTACGGGGACCAAATTAAAACTCGCAGATTTTGTCCATTCTGGCTAGTTTTCTACGCTATTACTCACTGATTTTGGGACCCGGGGCGATACGAATGTTCGGGGAACTAAGGGGACCGGTTATGGGGACCTTGTCAAGACTCGGACATTTGGTCCATTCTGGCATGTTTTCTATGTTATTACTCACTGATTTTGGTTCCCGGGCGATCTGAACGTTCCACGAACTCCGGGGACCTCGTCAAAACTCGCTGATTTGGTCCATTATGTCCAGTTTTCTATGTTATTACTCATAGATTTTGGGTCCCGGGGCGATCCAAACGTTCGGGGAACTTCAGGGTCCGGTTATGGGGACATTATCAAAACTCACATATTTTGGTCCATTCTGGTCAGTTTTATATGCAAGTACTCACTGATTTTGGTTCCCGGGGTGATCCTAACATTCCGGGGACTGGTTGCGAGGACCTCAGCAAAAATCATAGATTTTGTCCATTCTGGCCAGCTTTCTATGCTATTACTCACTAATTTTGGGACCCGGGGCGATACGAATGTTCGGGGAACTTCGGGGTACGATTATGGAGACCACGTCAAAACCCGTAGATTTTGTGCGTTCTGGCCAGTTTTCTATGTTATTACTCAGTGATTCTATGTCCCGTGGCGCTACAAACGTTTGGGGAACTTCAGGTACTGGTTACGGGGAACTCGTCAAAACTCGCAAATTTGGTCGAGTCTGACCAGTTTTCTATGCTATTAGTCATAGATTTTGGATCCCAGGGCGATCCGAACATTCTGCGAACTTTCAGGACCGGTTATGTGGACCTCATCAAAACTCGCAGATTCTGTCCACTCTGGCCAGTTTTACGCTCTTACTAACTGATTTTGGGACCCGGGGCGATACGAATGTTCGGGGAACTTGGGGGCCCGGTTATGAGGACCTCGTCAAAACTCACACATTTGGTCCATTCTCGCCAGTTTTCTATGCTATTACTCACTGATTTTGGTTCCGAGGGCGATCTGAACATTCCGCAAACTCCGGGAACCTCGTCAAAACTCGCGGATTTGGTCCATTTTGTCGAGTTTTCTATTTTATTACTCACAGATTTTGGGTCCCGGGGCGATCCGAACGTTCGGGGAACTTCGAGGTCCGATTATGGGGACATTGTCAAAACTCACACATTTTGGTCCATTCTGGCCAGTTTTATATGCTATTACTCACTGATTTTGGTTCTCGGGGCGATCCGAAAATTCCACGAATTCCGGGGACCGGTTGCGAGGACCTCGGCAAAACGCGAGGAATTGTCATCTAAATATATTCATGTTCCACATAAGCAAGTATCATCTAAATATATTGCCAACAATTTCCGCAGCAAAGCGCGAGGAATTTTCTAGTTTACTAGGAAGTGAATGCTATATGCATCAGCTAACGCTTCCGTGCCAACAATGTATGTTGTCGTAGCAACGATTTCATTGCAGCCCACTGCAGTGAGCAGTGGCGGGCGGTAACAAACGCCCGCCACCCGTACATCTACCGACTAACGACGGTCCATAAGGAAACCGAGGGATATTAATGCATCCTTTTAATAGAGAACCAGAATAAAAAATTAACACACAGTGAATACATGAACTCCTCAAACTACGACAATCACCAAAAAGAATCTCAATTATTGTCATCGTGGGGTATGCATATGATGCCACGTAATAGGTGCATACAACTTGCAAGATAGGATCTAAAACACTCTTATATTCATAGAAACATAATAGGTCCAGATCTGAAATTATGGCATTCGAACCATAGTGACAAGCATTAAACATAGCAAAGCCAAATCAACATCAATCTCATAACATAGTGGATACTAGGGATCAAGCCCTATCAAATTAACTTTATTAAATGATAAATCTCATCCAATCCTATCACCATCCAACAAGCCTAGAAAGTAATTACTCATGGGCAGTGGTGAGCATCATGATGATGTTCATGGGGAAGGGTTGGTGATGATGATGGTGACAAATCCCCTCTTTAGAGCCCCAAATGGACTTCAGATCATACCTCCGATGAAGAACAGGAGGTGGCACTAGCTTTGTCTCGTAGAATGCGATGAAAAACTTCTCCCCTATTTTTATCTCTGGAGTTTGGAATTTATAGGACTGAAATTAGGGTCGGCGGAGCCACGAGGTGACCCCAAGCTAACAGGGCATGCCGGAGGGAGGGGGTGGACGCGCCCTGTTGGCTCAGAACCAACAGGTACCCCCCCTTTGGTAGGTCTTCGCTCCAATAATTTTTATATTGTCTGGAAAAAATCTCTAAAAAGTTTCGTTCAATTCCAAAAACTTTTATTTCCGCACGAAAACAACACCATGGCAGTTTTGTTGAAAACAACGTCAGTCCAGATTAGTTTCATTCAAATCTGCAAATTAGAGTCCTAAACAAGAGAAAAAAATCTTGGAAAAGTAGATACGTTTGTGACGTATCAAAGTACGACTACATCAACCACGTTATATACGCTTCCGCTTAACGGTCTACAAGGGCACGTAGACACTTTCACTCTCGTTGCTATGCATATGTGTAGATATATCTTGGGTGTTCGTAGTTTTGTTTTTGTTTTCCATACTTAGTTCCCCAACAATTAGTTGTGAGAATAATGACAATGAAGGCAAAGTGGGCACTGGTTATGTTTTAGTGAAAGGTGAATTATGAGGAGTCATATTTGGACAAAACAAATCCTAGGGATGGGAGACAAGTGGTGAACCACATGTACCAGACACCGGGGCTTGCTTAAGGCAATATAGGGACTTGTGGAGTCGGCATACATGAAAAGGTTTGTGGAGCAAATGAAAGCTAAAGGTTGGTGGTTGTATACTGTTTCGGTGAAAAGAATGTAGGGGGATTATAAATGTTGTAGGTTGTGGTTGATGAATTCAACACCATTGTTGCTTTGCATTCATTGGAGAGAAGCATGAAACTGGTTAAGCACAAGGCTGTAAAAGTGTTGCAAAGTAATACCGATGACAGACTTGTTATGTAATGGAGAAGTTCCGGAATAGTGTGAGTACTCATCAAGAATAATGACATAAAATTTATAACTCGAAAAACTAAAATAGGAGAAGTCCACAAATGAGGGTGTATTATTTGGAACGAGCGGTAGTAAAATAATGGGATGGATAAAAAGGCAAGCATTGTTGTTGTCCAATTTAGCAAGAATCACAAACAGGAGATTGCAGAATTGTTCTATTACATGATGGAAGAAAATTTGTAGCTATTATAGAAAAAGGAAGCTCGGCCCAGCTGATCCCCAAGACTCCGTTGCCCCAAATCGCCGAAGCTAGTTGTACAACAAGCTCTCGTGCAACTTTTATTCATCAAGCAGAAGTTGTAGAGGTCGCCTGAGCTATTTGATCTCTGGAGGATTCTCATTGTTTCTAGGTCCTTGAAAGAGGAACAATAGGGATCAGATTTAGATGAAAAATAATATCACAATAACATTATGAACAAATATTAAGTTCTTGATAGTAGGTGGGAAACTAAAACATTGTTGGGATAAAAGGAACAAGAAGCAAGAGAAGTGGATCTAGTAGTTGTGATGGGGAGCCTCGAACCATTTCCAACTACAACACTATGGGAATTGTGCATTGATGGTGAATAATAATTGTCGAAGATACTTTCATTCTTAACAATGTCAGAGGTGGCTCGGTGGAGTTGGGCTGAACTGAGAAATGACTTATTGGGATTTTGATCATGGAGTATTGATCCTACGATGGAGTATGCGGGATGGAAGTATAGCACCACTAGGATTGGGATGGAGTGCTTGGTTGAGGGATGGAGGCACCGTCGGAAATGGGCAGCATCCAAGCATCACCTCGTTGTTTCAGATGAAAAGTCGCCCACCATGGAGAGAAGTTGCCTGACCAAGGAAACTAGGGCTGGACATATTGTTAATGACTAGTGTAGTTGGGAGCACCATGTCTATGAACTAGCCTGTGCAGGTGCACGGGTTGACGACTAGTGTCTATGAATTCTAGTATTGCTACGTTTACACGAGTTTCTAGTGGGATAGTCGTGATCCGAGTGACAGTTTTATCCTGTGCAGTCACTGTTTCATTCCTTGTTGTGTTGCCCCTCAGCGTTGGCATACACGCTTCCATTGTTTGGATAGAGTAGTTGCCAGTGGTGAGTGTCGTGGTGCATGTGTCATCGTCTCGAAGAAGCCCTCAGGTTTCTTATCCATGGGTTGATGACTACGACCGGTCATTAATTAACCCGATGTCAAGATGGTGCTTCTTGCGCACCAACGTATTACGTGTGCAACTTGGGTGAAAAACCTCGGTCACCGGGATAGCATTGTTGATGTTGAGCTCACTTCAGCGTCTATGGCGACGACCAACGCTTGCTCCACTTGCTAGCTGATAAGGATGATGTTCGGATCACAATCTAAGAACTAGAAAGATGAATAGTCCTATAAAATAATTGTTCTGATTTAGGGTTTGCAGTTTTTAGCACAAGACAAGAAGAACAATATAGGAACAAATACTTATCTAGCAAGTAAGAGTAATGAGCGGCCAAAAATGACAAGTTGCAAATAAGTAGTAGGTAGGGTTTAGGAAAGCAAAACACTCATGCTGCAAGGATGTTTCCTGTGCGACAATGCCTCTAAATGGTATTTTAATGTGATGAAAATATTGCTAGTGGACCTAATTATAGTTTTTAAGCTTAATCTCAGGTAAATGGTTCCTCGGAGAATTATTGTGGAGAGGGTTCACCCCCTCCCAGTCACACACAAACACACACTTCAAAAAGATCAAACATATGGTTTTCCGGCTACTCAAAGCTTTTGCTTCTATTTATTTGAGTCATAGGAAAACCGCACTATCAAGATGGTTCAAAGTTGTAGAATGATGGTGTGGGAACACCAAAAACTTATACTCTTGCCGTCCTACATCTACCACCAAAAAAGTTCCTTCCATCCATCATGTTCTCATCCTTAGTGTGTCGTGAGAGTGTGCACAAAGTATCTGGTCACCTCGTGCACAAGGGCGAGTGATCAACTCTATGGACACCCCGTGTGCACGAGGTCCTGGACCACGTGCACACACGGTATCACTTAACTTTATTGACACCCCTTTCGCATGGGGTCAGATGGATGGAAAAGGGTTCATAGTGAGCAACAATATATATTGGCACCTTCTTCTAACTCCAACCCTATCATTTTTCTTTGACATCATCCAACATTTACAACACCTCATATTTCTCATATAATTTGTCTCTCCCACCAAAATTGTTGATACTTTGGGAACTGAGGGAGCAGGGTCCGATCTACAGGTTGAGCAAACTGATTCATGTTCCCGGCAAGATTTCTTCACAATCAATATGTTACTCATGGAGCTTGGGCTCCTAGATGTATAGGGTTCCTCCGGAAGCTTCGTTACCTGTTGTGTGCTCCAGATACATAAGTAAAGGTGTGTTGGTCGCTCTCAAGACTAACACCAAGTGATTCGAGGCACATCCATTGGGGGTGACTTGAGGAGATTACGGTAGGCCATTTGATGGTGTTCCGGAGCCTTGTCACCGACATCACTCCAACGGAGATTAGCACTTCCCAAGGTAGTGTGAACTTTGGGATAAAATGTGTGCCTGCGACTCACTTATGGGTATTCCTTTCCCCACGGTACTTTGCCTTGTATTCTCGTGGGCTTGTTAATTATATGGCTCCCTAGTGTACATTGCCTTGAGATTTCTTACCATTTATGTTGAGTCCACCTAGTTGCATATATAGAGAACTTACTTTATACGTAAATCTCTAAGGCCTCCTTTGGTTTGTTTGAATATTGTAGAAATTATATATGATAGAATTTTCAAAGGAAACAGTCCTTTATATCCCTTTGGTTTGTTGAAATGGATTCCTATTACTATCCATAGGAACCAATCTTTCAAATTTCAAAGGTTTTTTTTAGTTTAGACTCAATGAAAGAATTCACATCCTATGCATCCAATGACATATATTTCTCTATAGTAATTGAGATACATGTCATCTCACTTCCAATGATTTCCCTATTCATATGATATTCCTGTCCTATGAATCAAAGGAGGCTTAAAAATTGGCAATTAAGCTTAAAATTTTAGTCTCCCATTCACCTGCCCCCTCTAGTCAATATCGATCCTTTCACCGTGGCTCATGTAGTTCACGCTATCATACATCCAAATTAATGGATGCTTCAAACCAAGGGTTCTAGGATCACAATGACCCCGATTGTGATGCCAGACAAGCAACCCATGAATCACATATTCCATCATGTGTTGAACTTAGATGCGTCGCTAAGTGTAGATCTTCACAAAGTGGGTGATGCACAAGCCCATAGAAACTCTTGAGTCCTTCACACATACAATATGATATGATCTGGAGTGACTCCTAACCGTCTAGAATATGCTCAACATCCAAGAGTAACAAGCAAAGCAAAGTACTTGATAAGAACTACTTGAATGATCTTCAATCAAAGCTTCTCTCAAGAATCTAAGTGATCACTCTTTCATAGGAATACGATTATGGTGAAGGAAATGAGCTAGAGGTGTAGGTATTCAATAAAGGGGAGTTCGTGGCTTTGAAAGAATCGAAGAAGTAAACATGGAATCACCCAACACTTCATTTCTTATTGGCCTTCCTTGGATGTCTCTTCCTCGTGTGATTAGTGGATGTGGTGGGATTGAGAGAAGTGACTTGTAAATGGTGGAATGAGTGAGTGAAATGATTAAAGGTGGAACGAAATGGTTGTAGCCACATATGTGTACTAGAGGTTATTTATAGAGAAGATCCCGAATCTGAATGTTACTATAAAATGAACTAGGCTTGGAAGCACTAGTAGTAAACTAGCGGAACAAGCAAGACCGTTCAAATAAATCTGAGTGGTTTGTGCATGCATGCTATAGAGAACGGTGATGCTTTCACTTCTGGTACCAACGAAGACAATTTTCCCTATGATTTCCCAGAAGAATGAAGGTCCATGGGATGGCAGTACCGTCCAAAATATCCGTTGGAGCAAGGTTTTGGAAAGCCAGACCATACATGAAGAGTTTGGGTTGCCATGGGTTTTAATCTAGGCACCTAGCCCCTGCCTCAGAAAAGAGGTAAAGCACTATGAAGTGAGATCTCTCATTGGGGGTGTTTTATGCCCAAGAGAGCATGCGACGCACAGGCAAGCCTGATTGGGCTGCCCCCTTGACAGTCACTTCACCGAGCATATTGTAGCAAGAGGTTCATTGTAGTGTGCGGTTCACTGCACTAGCATGTTACTATAGCAGCTATTGTTTTGTTTTACCAATATTATTTTTCACCAGTTAAAAATGAGGGAGTCTATTTTAGGAAAGTGTGATTTTTTTCAAAATCCACGAACATTTTCTTCAATAATATAAAAATTAAATTTAATCGCTCTTTTTTCAAACTTGGTTAAGCACAAACATTTTTTGAAACATGAACTTTCGGAAAATGTAAGCATTTTTTTAAAATGGGAACAATTTATGAAGTCATAAAGCTTTTTTGTAAACTCAAAATATTTTTAATTTCCGAACATTTTTTGAAAAAGCAAACATGTTTTGCAATTTCTGAACTATTTTGATTTTTTAATTTTTTTATAGAAAATGATAAAAAAAAAGGAAAATGAAAGAACCAATTAGGAACCTTCTAGAAGGGTCACAAAAAAGGTCCTCTCTTACAAACAGTTCATCTAGTCGGTCGCTCCCTTTCTGAAGTAGTGGTGACTTGATGCAAAATGGGTAAATAGGAAAATCCGGCCCTATGGAGTGACATCCAAACTAAGGCTAGACAGACTGAGAGAGGTTTTCGAATCGGCCCAAGCTTCATTGGGCCTCACTAGTTAATGAGCTGGCTCGGTCCATCTCGACACAAAAAGGCCACGCCGGCACATATGGCTCGGTGTGTTGGACGCAGTGCCGACCCAAATCTAAAACAAGACGGACGCCGGGCGGACGGCCGACCCAAACGGACAAACGAACAAAAAACAGACAAAATCACCGTTCGTTTGAGTCGGCCCGTTGGAGTTAGTCTTACAAGTGAAATCTTGAACGATTACTAAGAAACTAATTAATCGAGTAGAAATCGAACATATATCATGTATTATGCAGCCACCACAAACAGCCAAACATGGTGGAGATGGGAAAGGTGGTTGGCCATCCCTTAGAAACATATCTGACGCACCTTGTGTTTCATTGAAGCCCTGCTGGTTGTCGTCGGAGCCCCCCTCGTCTGCGCCGTCCACTTCCATTCCCCTCTACATGACATGGAACCAGATATTTCTCATCTCCTGGTAGCACAGAGGCTTTGCGATGAAGCAGCAAGCACCATCGTTGATTGTCCTCATCACCATCTTCTTGCTATAATCAGTAGAGAAGACTACACAAACACATCCAGGATTTTCAGATCTATATCTGTATGTATCGCTACTGACCTAACAGTAGCCATGCATGCATGTAAATATGTGCGACATGTCGAGGACTCACTGATGACCAGATAACGATCCCGGACGCGCTCGAGGAGGTCGAAGCCATGAAATCCTGCCCCTTTGTCGCCGACATGCACGACTGTCATGATGATGTCAATGTCGACACCTTTTCGATCATTCTCCACCTCTCTCAGTGCTTCTATCGGCGACGCAATCGCCGTCACTGCACGACACAAACACGTACGTTACAAGCGGGTCCAGATCTTCCAAGAACAGGCAGAGAAGACATGCAACACTGAGCGCTAGGAGATCCCATATGGTTGTCGAGTACCTTTGTAGCCACAGCTCTCGAGAATTTGCGTCGAGTCCTGGAGGCTCCTGGGGTCATCCTCCACCACGAGGACCCTCATCCCCACGGGAAATCCTCAGCTGGGAAAGTGTCCCTGACAGTGCTCGAAGGGAAGGTGTCGCCGTTCGCCATGGCACACACGCACCTATACTACTTGTTACAAGGTACTGCTGCTGATAGAAAGAGTGTGGAAAAGATCCAAAGATACCGCCCATATATATAAAGCCGAAGCCTCTTTTTTCCTCACGGAAAAGGGTGGAGTAATGCACTAAGATTTGCCATATATATTTTAATTAATGCAGTGCACTAAAACTATATGCATCGTATTGAACTACATATAATGTACTCCCTTCGTCCCAAATTAAGTGACTCAAAAATGACTCAGTTTTGAGTCACTTAATTTGGGACGGAGGGAGTAGTAGTGACCTTTCCAATTAATAGAGTATATTAAAGGTACATGATTCCAATCACACAACTGGCAGTTGCTTAATTAGTGAAGTACATTAAAACTAAATATATTGTATTAATATTCCATATAATGTATTAAAACTCTATATATTGTTGTAACTTTTCTCGTGGTCCTTATGGCAGAAGCACAAGCTGTGCTTACCGTAGAAGCAGATCTGTGCTTCCGCAATAAACAGAAATGTGTTTCTCATGGAGCCCAGTTCAAAAAAGCATAGATGTGCAACGCAAAGGAAAAAAATCTTCTCCATGACCTAGGAAAAACAAGGCAAAAACCCGAAAAACATTCTAAAATCCAAAAACACATACAAGAAAATAGATGACCAAAATTCAGAGAAAGCGTTCGCCACCTGACATATGGCGACGGCTGAACGGGTCCCTTGGCGCACTCCTAGGTTAGCAAAAGTGCCCTGAAAGGGTAACCGCTTGTTAGTGACTCCCGAGTGTGCCTCGTCGTCGCTTAACACACTAGATTACACAACAGCGCATAGGGCGTCGACCGTATGGGCTGGCCCGGTAAATCGCTTGCTCGCTCTCCTACAAAAAAAAGGCAAGCTCGCTCGCTGCCCATTCAACTATGTGTACGTTTATCACAAAGACAAAAAAACTACGTGTCTATGGTCTTAAAAACAGTTTGCTATCTGCTAGACAATTGTATTAGAAAAGACGACCGGTTTCCTTATTAATTTTTAAAAACCTTGATAAAATCATAAAATATTCATGATTTTAAAATTGCTCAAGGATTTCAAGAAAGGTCCATGAACTTGAAAAAGTTCAGAGTTTTGAAAAAATGTTCACATATTTGGAAAAGGACAATTCAGGAAAAGTTCATTAATTACTTTAAAAACATTAAAACTAAGAATTTGATTTTTTTTTAATTGAAAATTTCCTGAAAATTTTCCTAAATTTGAAAAATCTTCATGTATTTGAAATATTGTTCATGGATTTGAGAGGTCATAATTTGAAATAGTTCACAGATTTAAAAATAGCTCACTCATTCCATAAATGTTCTAGATCTAGAAAAAGTTAACATATTTTGTGGATTCAAAAAAATCATAGATTTGAAAAACATCTATGGATTAGACAAAAAATCATGGATTAGAATATAGTTCATGGGTTAAATTGTTCATCAATTTTTAAAAAGTTTAAAGTTTTGAAAAAATTTCGTGTATTCCATAAACATACATTTCTTCTTCTTTTTTGCGAATTTGAAGGACAATGTCTATTAATCTTTAAAAAATTCACATAATTAAACTCCTCTTTGGTGTTCAAGTGATAGGTACTACCTGGAAAAGATAGTAGAATCGGACGTATTCAGGGCCATACAATGCATTATAGACGTATTTAAAATGAAGGAAATTACATAAATGGTAAATGATAATAAATAATATAATAATCCAATATAGAAAACGTAAAAGGAAAACAAGTAAATTGAAAAGGAAAACAATAAAAGAAAAAACACACAAAAACATCAAAACCAAAAAACTGGAAAAAGGTACCGAGGGAAAACCTAGTCCAAAAAAGGTGGGGAGAGATAGTGGGCCGCGACCTAGTTATATGTAGTGGAATGGGGATGCGTGCCATGTACCTTTTTGCCTATTTGACGAGAACAACTAGTTGACGAGCGCTCCTTAGGGAGCCTCGTAACGATCACTCCCAGGTGCCATCACTTGGCACGTTCTGAGCCGTCATCACGTGTCGCACTCTGAACTTTTTCCCTGGTTTGTTTTTTGCACGCGTTTTAAGGTTTTTAGGTGGTTTATTCGGGTTTTTTTGGTGTTTCAGTTTTCCAGCGGTCTTTCTTAGCTTTTGGACGAAAAAAATACCTTTTTTGCGCTAAAATACATGTTTTTTTTCGTTTCTCAAAAAGCACGATTTTGCCTTCACGATTGGCACAGATATGCTTTCTTGAGAGGCACCATCTATTTTTTCGCGAGAGGCACATGTTCACTTTTGCAAGAGGCACGACCTCTCGGAAACAGAAAAATAGAACACATTTTTTTACTCCGTGAGAGGCACGGTTTTTTCGTTTGTTTTTTGTGTGTGAAAAATAAGTTTGTTAAAACCTATCAACATGTGATCTAGTTTTGAATATCTCGACGCTTGGAATCGAACGATGAAAACATTTCAAATTTTGAACGTATAATTCAAGAGATGAAACATTTTGAAATAACGAATCTACAAAAAAGGATAAACTCTCAGGTTGCGACAAGTGGCACACATGCAGTACGCCATTTGTCGCAACCTGAGGAGGCGAGGGTGATCTTTAAAAAAAGTACTCCCTTCGTCCGAAAATACATGTCATAGGAATGAATGTATCTACATGTATTTTAGTTCTAGATACATATATTTTTATCAATTTGTGCGAGAAGTAATTCCGAACGGATGAAGTACTCCTTAATTAGTGATTTGGATGTTTGACGCTTAAAGCGCCAAATAGGATTTGGCGTGACTCCCTCAATATCTATTAAGGTGATGCAATCTCGAACCTGCTTGAGCCAGGCCAGGCCAACCCTTTATTTTTGGTATACACTCTACCCTTTGGTTAATCTATATTGCTTCTCTATTTACTTGAAAAGAACGTAAGGTTTCATATTATTTTTTCACCACCACTTCGTCCAAACTTACTGATATGATAATGAATCACCATTATTCACTTACCTTCTAAATCAATTTTACTTTAATTTGTCAAACACACTTTCATCAAAACATAAGGTAAATCACATGCAAGATTGGATGATAAACATTTATTTATCGGTTTTGCTAAAGCACAACTAGATGCGACATAAGTATTGCATATCTAAGTTCTATATCATTGATCTTTATTTATACGTTCGCATTAATATGGATAGATAAATCACAAGCCTACGTACTCGCATTGTCCTAGTAGTGATGTAAAAAGGAGAAATGTTTTGTCGTCATTTAAAAAAAACATGGCACCAATATTATTGTTTTCTTCTGCGTGTAATAAACATCATAGCCGGCAATGATATGCAGTCATGGTCAGTTCATATGTGATCAGTAGCAAATCAATCGTGTTGTTTAGATTCCTCGTTTCAACATCATTACCAGTGTATGTATGTAGTTGTAGTAATAAAACAGATTGATTTTCTTGGTTAGTTTGCCATTGACCAAGCCGCGCGTCCACCGTACCCCCGAAGAGCACCTGGACTGCACTTGGCCAGCGGCCAGGCTAGCTGGCTTGAACGGTGAACCGATCGACGGCGACGTGCGACGGTGAAATTATGATATCCCTGTGTGGCTAGCGTCCCGGTAAAAGCCACGTCGAGCGCAACAAACAGCAACATCTGGTCCATATGGTAATGGAAAGCGAAGTCGATAAACCCCAAGAGAATCTTACTACTGCTTTTGACGGTGCATGTTCATGCATGCATGACGATACCCGGCTGATGGGTTGGGATACACAATGCTTGTTTCGTTTCCCAGCGACCTCAAGCATCGGACGCGCCGGTCAGTGGCTAGCCGGTAAGTATGTGCTTTGGATGGAATGCAAGCGACGACGGAACCAACTGGCCTGGCACGACGACCTCAAGCTCATTCTTCGTTCCCCTGGCCGTGAACCCCGCGACCGAGATGGCGATGGCGACGGCGACGCCCGTCTCCGGCCAGCCGGCTAGCTGGCATGCATAATGCATTGACGACGGCGGAGCACGGCAGGGCTTGGCCGACCGCAGCACGGGATGGCCGTACGTCCACAGATGGACGTGCAAGTCGAGACGGCGACGTGCGACGCAGCGACGGCGAACCATCTATATATCCATATCTCCCGCTTCCTGGTAAAAGACGTGTCGAGTGACTGAAGCTAACATCTCCACCATGAATTAAATAAGCCAACCATGCATATGCTATTACCTAATGTATACTCCATCTACAAAACCCAACCAAAGTGAGTCTTACTGCCGGTATTAATTTTCAATGTTCACTGGGAGCTCAGCGCAACATGACGAGAGTAGAACGAGGAGATGACTCGGTCTACATAGGTCTGTTTTGATTCATGGGTTAGAATTAGATTTGGTTAGATTGAACCAAACTAACCCCGAAATATTTAAACAGGAGGGTTAAAATTGGTTAGATGCATCTAATTCATTTTAAAAAAAACTAACCCATTCAAGAGGTGCTTATTTGTGTTAGAGTTAGGTGGGCCTAAAAAAAGTTACTTTTTTCTTTACCTCCACCACACCAAATCCTAGTTAAAGGAGTCAAATGATTAAAAAAAGTGTTTTTATTGACAATCTAACCCTATCATCCAAACACATTTTTGATTAGAGTTAGTTTAAAGTTAGTCCAGGATTAGAATCTAACTCTAATCTCTAACCGAGTTAGAGTATCCAAAGAGGGCCATAGACAACACATAAGCTATATATATCGTCATGGCTGGCAAGAAGTCTCCGCGGCCAGCGGCAGTGTCGAGCGGTCTACTTAACGTAGTCCGTCCAAGTGGATATCTTGCGCGCCTTGACTGGACGGCTCGGATGTCCCCGTGCGAGGGTGATGGACCGACGGATGTCGTTGCGGGGTCTGAGTATTTTATACTTTTATCATGGCACCATATTTTGATTAGCACCCACAGGTGACGTTGGATTCACTCCCAACGGATGGCTTGCTTTATGTAAGCCTCTATGACCAGTGGGCTTCACATGTCAGCACAAAGGGAAAATGGGCGATAAAACTTATCCTACGTCAGCAAACCGGTTGCGCTAATCACCGCACCATTCACTTTCTCTTATCTGTTGAAGCACGTTCATTTTTTTTCTTTTTTTTTCCGGGGGAACACGTTCCTGTGTTTTAAATTGGCTGCAGTCGGTATAGCCCATTTTGCATAAGTTAAATTTCCTTAGAAAAATTGTAATCACAGTAATAAAAATAAATTTCAAATATTCGTGTGTTACAAATAATATACTTTAAAATAAATTAATTTTTTAAATATGTTCATGTAGTTTCTAAAAAAATATTACCTTATTTCCATGTCGATTGTATTTTCGGAAATTATTAAATACAAAATTGTTAATTGTTTAGTAAATGTAAAAAAATATAGCTCATGAACTATATTTAAATTATACAAAATTATGAAGATAAATTTTTTTTATTAATATTTACTTGTGATAACTTTCGCTCCTGCCGTACAGATGTAAATATATATGAAAAACATTATTTTTAAAATTTGCATAATTATGAATATACTTAAATTAAAACAATATATATATACATATTTATAGTTAAAAAATATTTATGAATTGTAATTTTGAAAATACCTATATTATTCTAAATTGTACAAACATTTTATAATCAGAAATACTATTTTCTTTATATGATTTTCTAAAATATAGTACGTCAATAATTTTAGAATTTACATGAACATTTCGTTAAATGAGTTTTATTTGTATCTATAACATTTATAACACTAACGAATGTTTGAAATTTAGTTTTATTACTATCATTATAATTTAAGTACTTTTCACAAATTCTAAAAATATAAAAGAAAGGTAACATGTGCAGCATAGGCTGCAACCTATTTAAATCAAACATGTTTCTTTACAATAGATAGGGCATGCATCCTAAGAGCAAATATAATAGGGTGACAGAAACAAATTATGAGGACTAAAATATTAGATCTTTGTTTAGTTGAAAGGGAGAGAAGATGAGAGAGAAAGAAAGTGAGTCGGCTATAACACGAGACCGAGGATATTTTATGACATTATAACGTGGGCTAGCTACTAATAAACTAGTACATATTTAAAGTTTACTATTGTACAGGCCGTCTATTAGGTTCAATCCAGATGAGTTGACAATGTCTTATAGGCGATTGTTGGTTGTATTATTAGCCATGTTTTTAATGGACATTAAATCGTGAGCGGTGGAGTGGCTAGAATTGCATGTTTGCTAGCGCAAGGATGCTAGTTTGAACCCCAAGCGGCGACACTTCTAATCGTGTATTTGCCCTTTATGCTGACGTGAGGGGTCCAGTGGTCATAGAGACTTACGCTAAGCACGCCATTTGTTTGGACGTGGGTCCCACGCCACGTGCAGGCTAAGCGAGTTACACTGTCACACCAATGCATTATACAGATGGTATTATCACCGTATTTTCACGCTTGTGCCAAGTTCTAGAACTAGTTGCCTGACACTGCCATGGGTGTCGTCGGAGCTGCGCGATGTTGCCATCGACGCCATAATCTGTGATGGGTCTGAACCATGCCATGAGGGATCTTCAGTCTTGCGTGCTGGAATGTGCTGTTCGGGAGAACAAATCAGACGCTTGTAGATGGTTCTATCCGACGACCCTGGGGCGGTTTAAAATTGACTCAAATCATCCGATTGATCCCTTGTAGCCGCCTTTAACAGTTGTGTGACGGTTGATGTTGGTATATGTCTATGGAATCAAATACCACTTGTTAGAGCATCTCTAGCACACCTCGTATAATGCGGACCCGCAAAAGCCGTCTACAGTTTACGAAAAACGGGTTTTATGGACCGGCATGGGTGCGGACAAAGGCAGACCCCCAAAATGAACCCGTATAAAACCATATTTGCAGAAGATGCTACTATACGGGTCTTCAATGTGGGGTCTGCTCAAGCGCACCCTGTCGACCCGCAAACCGAATACCCCATAAATCATATTTACTCATCATATGCAAAATAAGCAGAATGTCAATATTACAAATACAGTAATCATCCAAAGTACAATAATTATTCAAATTACCGTAACAAACTAAATGAATGTCACACATGAATACAAAACTTGTCCCGTACACAAATCACATATGAATAAAATGAAAATGAATGGATAAATGGATGGAAAAATGGAATGTTACTATTCCCTAGCCCTTTGCCAATGATGCTCTATGAGATCTTTTTGAAGTTGACAGTGGGTGTTTGCATTTCCATTCTCCCTATAGGTCTGGAGAAAAGCTCTAATTCAGTTAGGGTCTCTAGTTGGTTTGACACGGCTGCCCACATTGTCATAGAAGAACTCGAAGTTCATGCATCTCTCATCTTCGAGAATCATATTGTGAAGAATAACACATCATGTCATGATGTTATTTAAGGATCGTTTGTCCCAAAACCGAGCAGGACCACGAACAATGGCAAACCTCTTTCGGTTCTCGTCTTCGAGCTACTTCACGGCAAGGGCCATCACCAAGCTCTACTGGCGAAATGTGAGAAGCATCCTCTCAACATCTGAGTCATCCAAAGAGGATGAATCCTCGAGCAGAAGCTTCTCGCACAGGCTCAAGTCCATCTCCGGCGGTGGCTCTCCAGCCGCCGTGGATTGGCGGATCCTGGGGAGCCGGTGCAACGACTTGACGGAAGAGGGCAGCGACGCGATTCTCCCTGAAGATTCGACTGAAAGCTGCGCTCCAGAGCCGTTGGCGAAATGGGGGAACCAATAGCGGCGCGGCGGCGGAAAGGGGTGGGGAAAGGGCCTAGGCAGAAATATTCGTCCCGCCAACCGTTTCGGTGCGATACAGGACACCGTATAGGCGAGGCGGAAACCTGTGTTTTCGCGGGTTAAGGAGGAGATTTTGCCGCGCACCTTAAAAAAAATTACGGGTCAAACACGTTTGCGGGATCTGATCTGACAACATTTTCCGTCCCGACCTTTATTTTGACGGTTATTTTACGGATCGAGACATTAGGCTGGTCATAGTGGGAGTAACTAAGGTAGTATCATATACTTGGGACTAGCAAACATGCTGATGTGGCAGATAATTAAAGAAGAGAGAGGGGATTAGAGTAACATAGGTAGATACCGTAACATGTTAAATGTTATGATACTATGTGTCATGCATGTCAATAAATAAGGTCATCTATGATACTATTTTATTATACTATGCACTATAAAGATAGTATTATACAATGATATCATATACATGATACAACTATATAATACTCCCCGTTACGACCAGCCTTATACATGGTCCGTTAGAGATGCTCTTCTCCCCTAATAATAAAGCGCGCAGCGCTTCTCGCGTCCGTCGTCGGTCATTTTATAGAAAAGCCCTCGCAGTTTCAGGTAATTAACCTGCGGTCCAATTTTAAGTCAGAACGAACCGTTTTTTGTCATTTTGCAGAAAAGTCCTCACAATTTTAGATAATCAACCCGCGGTCCATCTTTTAGTCACAGCCGAACCGTTTTTTTGCATTTTTCATAAAAATCCCTCATGTTTTAGGTAATCAACCCGCCGTCCCTATGTAAGTCAGCCGAAACGTTTTTTTCTTTTAACAAAAAAACCCTGACTTTTTAGTTAATCAATCCATATTTTATCTAAAACAAAATTATCCATATCTTTTAAACCGTAACTCCGATTTTAACATGTTATATATGAAATTTGATTGAAAAAATGTGTAGAATCTAAATAGGATGTTATTTTTAGCTGTTGAATACTTCTTAAATATTACTTTTGATGCAAACTTAATCTGTAGTGCACGGTCTTTTTTTTCTCTCTCTTTCCGGCGACCATACGAATTGCAATAAATATCCATTAAATTAAAACCAAATTGAGAGAAAAGAAAACATCGTTAACCACACATGCACATCTTTGGAAAATCTCGTGGGGAGAAACAACATATTTCTTATCTTATTCCGAGTGATTGTACATTCAAATACGTGTTCGTTGTGTGAGCGCTGAGACCATCATCGACAACACAAATGTGATGCCATGTGAAAATGTATTACGTTTAAAGCGTGTATTATTTTCTCTTCCGTTGCAACACACGGATTTTTTTTCTAGTATAACCAAAACAGGACGAGAGAGAAGAGAAAGATCGAACCCGCCCCCAAGTGCTGTGTGTGTCCCATGTATTTGGCCTCATCCCACCGGTATGTTTGCCACCGCCTTGTCCTTTCTCTGTCGCTCTTCTCTGTCATGCGTTGCCTCACTTTTCTCATCTCCTCTGCTTTCTAGCTAAACAGTACACACCACTGTTTCAAATAGTGCGTTCTGCCTTTTAACGAGGGATCTTCTCGAAACGCTATATCGTGCTATAATGATACTCAATACATTATTTAAAACGTTTGTTCTTATGTTTGGATCATAGTCCCAACTTTTATAAACAATGTAAAGCGGACGTGGAGTTTTTCACCCGAAGTCATTTGAGCTCGGGTGAACAGTAAAATCGAAAAACGTTTGAAAAAAGTTTAATAAATTTTAAGTTTTTTTTAGACCAACCTTGTCAAAAGTTCTAAGTGCATGCAAAAATTTGGCATTAGATAATATTTCTATAAGACGTGACAAAATAAACAAAATGTATACTTTAAAAATGCGCATTTTCACAGTATTGATTTTGTTTATTTTGCCATATTTTATAGAAATGTTATTTCATGCCAAAATTTTGCATGCACTTAGAACTTTTGATGTTGGTCTAAAAAAATCAAAAAAAAATAAAAAAAATTCAAACGTTTTTTGCTTTTACTGTTCACCCGAGCTCAAATGAGCTCGGGAGCCAAAAGGCGCTTTCCGCTACAAACCTATAATAAAGCTATAGTGCACTATTTTATATCATGGTACACAAAACCGGCACATGCTAATTAAGTTTCTAATGCGACTATTAGAGCATCCACAAACCGACTTATCAAATCCGTCTTCCTAAATGTTTGCGGACACGCTTGGTCAGTGTATCGGCCTGCGGTTTTAAACCCCTATTTGTTTGTCCATACAGTCATATATACTTCTTATTTTCTCAATCATATATTCGGACACTGACATGTAATTGATGAAAAATGAAGAGAAAAATAAAAGATAGTTTGGAGTGGGTCACGTCCTACTTGCTAGATTGACCGGACGCGTCCGCAAGCCTTTATATGCTCACTACATTTGGTCTCAATACGAAAGTTCGCGAAGTAACCGGACGTATATATATATATATGTATATATATATATATATATATTGAACATTTTTATAATATTTTTCGAATTTACGGTTCACCTGAGCTCATATGAGCTGGGGTGCAAAAACATCACGTCCCCATTTAGGTCATTTTTTTCTCATTTCTTCAATCATTGACCGCTGACCGGATACATCTACGGATATTGAAGGAGGATTTAAAAAGACCAGGTGTAGGATAAAATTTGCAAAAAAGAAAAAAAAAACTCAAGATAAAAATTGCGTACTCTCGATAAAATTGTGAAAGGAAAAGACCAGGTGTAGGATATTTTTATGCTCGATAAAAAGACCAGGAGGATGGAGCTCAGGCTCGGCTGAACGGAAGAAGAGATTCGAGCAGAGAAGACTTTCCACGTGGATCTATGCTCTGCTCAGCTGAAGGGAGTGGACTTTGGTCAAACGGACGACTTGGTCCATGTAGACGCTCGATGCATCCAGCCTGGCAAAGAAGTCGCCACGTACGTGCGCCGTCGGGCAGGCTGCACGTTGACGTGGTCCGCGGTACATGGGTCATGCATGTACACGTATGCACGCCAAGCCACGTTATCAGCTGGTCTAGTTGCGACGGCCAGGATTCCTTCACGTGGCGGAACGGACGGCGGGTGCTCAACCTCCTCTGTTTCAGCTGCTGCCTGCGGCGGGGAGCGGGCAGGAGAATGTATACTCCTTCCGTCTTAAATATTAAACATTTTTACATATTCCACAACAAACTAAATACGAAGTAAAATGAATAAATATATGTTTTAAATTATGTTTATATACATCCGTATGTACTCCGTAGTGTATTGCCTCCGAACAGGTGTCTGTTGTCAGTAGAGAGAGAGAAGAGACACGATTGTTCGAGATTGGACACATCCCTTTGCTAATAAACTAATCTACTAATTAGTTTCTAACAGTAAGTACTAGTAAATAATGCACCAAGGCACACCATTTGGATGGATGGTTAAACAAAAATTCCCAAAAATAAATAAAATCACACCAAAAAAAAAAGGAAATCGGAGAGTCTATGGTGATGCTACTAGTTGATTTAGTGTCCTGCCTTCGTGTTTCATTATAATTATACTTGATCCAGGCATTTTCTAAAAGTATGAAAATACACCCTATAACTAAATTATTATTTTTATTATAATGCTGGCATTTTATACATTTGGACATACATTAAAAAGTTTGACTTAGGAAAAATATTTAAAAAAACAATTAATTTGGAACATAAGGAGTGCTATTTTAGTTCCAAAATGTCCCTTTTAACTTTCCTCAGTTATTGAATATGTGCTCCATTTTTATCCTAATTAGCCAAGTTCTTCTCCAGAGAGCCCCTATTTTATTATGATCTATGAGTTTCATATTGTTTTGCAATTTTATATGTGTACTGCACTACTATGTTCGGACGTGTCATGTTGTCTATATATCATTTAAACTCTTAACCAACCTTTCCAAAAAAAACCTTCTTTGCAATGAAAAGCAAACCTCTTAGCCCCACTTTTGAGCAGATGATATTTATTGATAGGAATTTTATAGGAAGAGACCTCCTATAAAAGGTATTAACATAAACCCCACAAAAAACAAAAGATATTGTCTGATATCGTGGTTTTAGTTTAGTTTGAACTAAAACCATGACTAGTATTTTAAAACGGATGAAGTATTTTTTTTTCATGTACGGTATGAGCGAGGAAAATCGAAATAGATAGCCATCACGTGTGGACCTCCTATATGTCGCTCTTTGAGACTGGGCCGGCTCGAGTAGCGAGTAATGTTGTACGTTATTTTGGGTTATTTGTCTTTTTGCATTCCCCTTTGTTTTTGCATTCCCCTTTTTGGGTAATGTGCAACAACTTTATTTTTTGAGATGCATCGCAACAACGAACTGTGTGAAGTTCAAAACCATCTACAACAAAATTCGGCCCCTCAAACGCCCGCAAATGCGTCGAAATTTGTAAAACTGGCTCCGCGGACACTGCTCAATCACGTTTTAAATAATGCATTCTATAATCGGATATCTCAAATTCATACAAACCATGCAACTACTACGTCAATGCATTATATGCATCGTCCAACTACTCCATCACTACTAACATGCCATCGAACTATCAAAATTTGATATATTTGGCTATGGTGGACATCAGCCACGGCTGCCCTTGCCTTTCCCGGGGCCCTTAACGTCCTTCTAACCGAAGTACCGGTTGAAGACGCAGTAAGGATCGAGCCGGATCTTCTCACCACTGAAGCTGTCCTCGCCGTCGCTCACCTCCTCCACCTCCTTCGTGGCAGTCGGGCCATTTTCCCGCCTGGTCGATTATGCTCGCGGGCGCACGTATTCCTCCGCTACTATTTCTTCAAAATGCAGGTGCGGATGGATTCCTCCTATGGAGTCGCCCGCTCTGTCGCATCAGCCGCCTCCGCGAGAAAAGCCTGGGTGATCCTTATCCTCTCCTTCCCAGGTCGGACAACCCGTTCTCGGTGGGACTCAAAGTCCGTCAAAACTGTCGATGGATCCACCCACCAGGACCTCGATGATCATGTCCCAGAGGAACCGAGCGCCCGTTGAGCAGACGATATGAAGTCGCGGTGGACAGATCCCGTCGTCGGCCGGGCGCGTCTCGTGGGAGCGGCGGAGTGCAACGCAAACCATCATTGCCTCCTCCACTCCGCAGAGAACGACCCCTGAGTCGATGGCTCCAGACTGACCGGAGTAGGATCTAATGCCATCCATGCCGGAGAAGGCAGGAGATCGTCGAAGGTGAGGTAGGGTGACGGATGGGAGTGGAGTGAAATGGTTAGGGTTTGATCCGGCTAACAGATGAGGAAGAATCTATCTCGGCTTGATGCGAGCCAGTGTGGGCCAGGCAAGCTTGCCCGGCCTCCCTGTATCCTCCTTGTTTTTCGGCTGGCTAAAAGGGTTTTCGGTCAGTTCGGGCGTTTGAGACCCGTTTTAAGGGTCCGGTTGAATCGATTTTTTATGATCGTTTAGTAACTGAGTGGTCTGACCGTACGTTTGAGACGGGTTTAAAGGGACCGGCTCTAACAATTTTGTTTTCTTAGATTTCTAATATTATTTTTCTCTTTCAATTTTTTCTCCTAAAAACATCTAGTCGGACCCATATTTCACTCCTAAACGCCCAGAACTCCGCGCGGTCAGTCGGACCCCTTATTTTTTGGGGGGTGATCTGCGCCGGCGCGCCGGCCCAGATTTTCGGCCGGCCGCGCGCGGGCCGCAGGATCCACCAACCCCGCGCCGTCCGCACCGTTGGATCCGCATGCATCATTTTTCTCCCTATGCAGCAAAATTTCGATGCCATGCAGCAAATTTTTCAACGGTTGCAACAAAAAAAAATTGTAGCAAAAAAAATATCTACGTGATCGTAGCAAAAAAATGAAGCCGATGGTACGTGGTAGCAAAAGTCAAACGCCGGTTGTAACAAAAATATACGTGACGTGTATGCGACTTTTTAGTGAACGGTTGCAGCAAAACATGATGCCGGTTGTAGCAAAAATTAACACGGTTGTAGCAAAAAGTAAAAAACATCGATTGTAAAAAAAATCCGACGAACTAGAGTTGCAACTAAACTTATATGCAGCTTTTTTACTGAGACAAAAATATAGTAAAAAAACGCTTACAGCAAAAATAACGCGGGTTACAACATTTTTAGACAAAAATGTTGCATCCATTGACCGGAGAAGTGCGCGGCTGGGAAAAATGTTGCAAGGCCCGCGCGCGCGCCAGGAGGCGACCGACGGGTCGGTTCGGCCGGCGCGCGGATGGGAAACGATTCCCTATTTTTTTTAAACGTACGCACGGTTAAACATCACGAGCTTAGTAATCACCGTACGCAGCAGTGGTAAATTAGTCAAGGCCCATACCGGGCGACAAGTCTAGTTAGCAATCTCATAATTTAGAATTTGATATAAGCAATCATAAGTTAGTCAAGGCGGACGGCAAATATGCACACTGTATCCACTGCATACGAAGGTGCGTAAGAGCATACTAGCAAAAAAGACCGTGTGTTGCAACGAAATAGAAAATAACACACGCTTTGAACGTAATATATTTTCACATGGCATCACATTTGTGTTGTCGACGATGGCCTCAGTGCTCAACACAACGAAAACACGTTTGAATGTACAATCACTCGAAATAAGATGAGAAATATGTTGTTTCTCCCCCACGAGATTTTCCAAAGGTGTGCATGTGTGGTTAACGATGTTTTCTTTTCTCTCAATTTGGTTTTAATTTAATGGATATTTATTGCAATTCGTATGGTCGTCGGAAAGAGAGAAAAAAAAGACCGTGCACTACAGATTAAGTTTGCACCAAAAATAATATTTAAGAAGTATTCAACAGCTAAAAATAACATCCTATTTAGATTCTACATATTTTTTCAATCAAATTTCATATATAACATTTTAAAATTGGAGTTACGGTTTAAAAGATATGGATAATTTTGTTTTAGATAAAATATGGATTGATTAACTGAAAAGTCAGGTTTTTTTTGTTAAAATAAAAAAACGTTTACACTCCATATAGCACACCCCATATTTTTTGGAAAAATCATTTACACTCCGACAAAGCAGTGTTTTGCGAGAGGAAATGGTGCACTGCAGAATAGAGCCCGAATATGAAACTATATAATTTGAAAAAAAGTTGCACGGAAGATATTACAACCACAGTGATCATTCATAGTTCATCACATATTATATGATCATACATACTACATTCTATTCCACACAACTACTAGAGGGGGGTCGAGCTAACATAACCCTACCGGAGCTCACCAGAGCTAATAACTACCCTATTGGACTATGCAAAATTGAGCTCACCGGAGCTTGTGTGGAAGTTGTCCAGCGGCAATGCTCAGTCGTCGTCGTTGTCGTCGGAGGAGCAGAGGTCGACGTAGATGCGCTTCTGCGGAGTGGCTTCGCGGCGCCACTCCTCCATCTTGTCGCCGAAGGCGAGGGCCGACGCGAAACCCTATACTCGTAGACCACGGTGTCGATCTCCTTGTCCCACCGGCGGCGCTGCCAGTCCTCTTCCGCCTCCCGCGCGCTGCATGCTAGCAGCACGAGGAAAAGGGTGTCCGCCTCCGTCGAGGGGAAGGAAGTCCTCCGGCCCAACGACGCCCCTGCCTCGGCGTCCGGCTGCATCTTCACCGAAGGGAGCTCCTCTAGCTCCCTCTTCACCGAAGGGAGCTCCTCTAGCTCCCTCTTCCCCGGGGGGAGGGAGGAGCGCGAGTGTGAGATCAACGCCTCGGAGGAGCTGACAGAGAAGAGGCGGCCACACAACGGTCGTACTCCCCTGTCTCACGGCGGACGGGCGATGATGACGGCGACCGGCCCCAGCCCGTGTACCGCAGGGTGACGCGCTTCCGCGCCGCGTCGGATCTGACGCGACGCGCTATCTCGAGGTCATCGTTGCCACGGCCACAGGAGTTTGCCATCTCGGGCGGTGGATTGGAGGGGCGACGACGGATTGGAGGCGCGCGCGGCAAATCTAAGGCGCCGACGATGAGGGGTGGGGATTTTTCACAGCGGCGAAGGGATATGTTTTGGACCTGTATCCAGCAGCCGAACCCGCGGATATAGTGGTTGCGGGTTCTCGTTTGCGGGCCACCGCAAAAAAATTACGGGTCGGACCTCGTTTACGATGTTTGTTCTCGGAGATAAAATAGCCCAAACCCGTATAATCGCCGGAATTTTGCAGTTCTGATTTATTATACGGGGTCTATTAGAGATGTTGTAAGAGCATCTTTAGAGCATCTCTAGCAGACCCCGCATCCGCTGCCCTCTTCCGCCGAGCCGCTGCACCGGCTCCCCCGGATCCGTCAATCCACGACGGTGAGAGAGGCACCGCCGAAGATAGACTTGAACTTGTGCGAGAAGTTTTTGCTCGAGGATTCATCGGATTCGGATGACTAGGATGTTGAGACATTGCTTCTCACATTTCGCCGGCAGAGTTTGGTCATGGCCCCTGCCGTGAAGGAGCACAAAGACGAGCACCGAAAGAGGCGGCATGGATCGACTGTCGATCGTCTTTGCTTTCCTCGAAATCGCCATCTCGGCAACGAGATGCTGATGCGAGACTACTTCACCGCCAATAAAACCTACCCGTCGCACTTTTTCCGGAGATGGTACCGTATGCTAAGATCCCTTTTGTTAAAATTGTTGAAGCTTGCGAGGCCAATTTTTGATATTTCACTCCAAGAAGGAATGCCGCGGGCTTGATGGGATTTAGTGCATATCAGAAAATCTCGGCAACTATGCGGGTAATTTCATACGGCGTTCCGACTGACTATACCGATGAATACCTTCGCATTGGGGAAGATAGTACAATTGAGTTAGTGCGTAGGTTTGCCAAAGTAATTATCCGTGTCTTCGGTCCTGAATATCTTCGGGCACCGAACGAAGAAGTCACAAAAAAATTGATGGCATTTAACGAAAGAAGAGGTTGGCCTCGCATTGCTAGGAAGCATAGATTGTATGCATTGGACTTGGAAAAATTGCCCAAAAGCATGAAGGGAATGTATTGTGGCAAGTCTCATAATGCAACAATTGTGCTAGAGGCCATAGCTTCACATGATTTATGGATTTGGCATTCCTTTTTTGGTATGCCGGGTACTCTAAATGATATTAATGTGTTGCAACGGTCTCATTTTCTTGCTAGTGGTGATGCTCCAGCTTGCAACTACACTATCAATGGGCATAAATACACAAAAAGATACTATCTTACCGATGGTATATATCCTTCTTGGGCACATTTGTGAAGAGCATCAAAGACCCCCAAAGTACGAAAGAGTCTGAATTCGCAAGGGCATAAGAGGCAGTCCAGAAAGACAATGAACGAGCATTTGGCGTTTTGCAATCTAGGTTTGCCATTGTTCGTGTTACTCCTCGGTTTTGGGACAAGTGATCCTTGAAAAACATCATGACATGTTGTGTTATTTTTTCACAATATGATTCCCGAAGATGACAGAGGCATGAACTTGGAGTTCTTCTATGATAATGTGGGCAGCCGTGTCAAAGCAGCTAGAGACCTTAACCGAATTAGAGCTTTTTTCACACCTACAAGGCGATTGAAAATGCAAACACCCAGTGTCAACTTCAAAAGATCTCATTGAGCAGCATTGGCAAACGACTAGGCAGTAACATATTCCATTTTTCCATTCATTTTCATTCCTGTGTGATTTGTATACGGGACAAGTTTTATATTCATGTGTGACATTCATTTAGTTTGATACGGCGATTAAAATAATTATTCTACTTTGGATGATTACTGTATTTTTAATATTAACATTTTACTTATATTACACATGATGAGTAATTCTGATTTATGAGGTATTCGGTTTACGGGGTCGATGCGGTGTCGCTAGAACAGACCCTGCATTGCTGACCCGTAAAAAAACATCTTATCTAAATATCATTTTTATGAGTCTATATTATACCCGCACTGGCGCGCAAAATCCTTTTTTTGTAAACTGAAACGACTTTTGCAAGTTGACTATTTAGAGATGCTCTAAGTGTCCCCCAGCCTTCACAGAACGAAGACTACACATTCGTTTCCGTTGGCCGTGACCTCGCGACAGCGACGACCGGCCGTCTCCGGACAGCCAGGCCAGCTGGCACGAGCAGATCGACGGCAGCGGATGGCACCGGGGCCGATCCTGGCCATCCGTCCCGCACGTGGTAGCCAGGGACGGGAAGACGGCGACGTACGGCGGCGAAACCATGCCCCTGACTGCCTTCCCGGTAAAAGACGTGTCGAGTGCAACAAGCAGCAACGTCTCCGTCTAAAGGAGAGAAAAAAAAATAGAATTCTACTGTACTGTAGAATACATGCATGCACTCGATAAACCCTAAAAATTACCACCGTTTAAACGAATAAATGTTCATAGTAGATGAGATGGAGGAGAGGACGCTACTTATTTTAACGAGACGGTGATGACCTGGTCCGCCTGGACTTCTGTATATGCGTGGCAACAAGTCTCCACGCCAGCACGTTGACGTGGTCCGTTGAGGGGGTCGGGGAGCGAGCCATGCGCACGTACGTCACCGCTTAGGGGGGCGTCCTATACGCCACGCTGGCGCGGCGGCAGATCACCTACGGCTGGGATGTGCCCGCGTGTCGCGACGGACGGATGGATGCCGCGGGGTTCAAGGGTTTTGCTTCCACACGACCCGTCGCACTGTCCAGCCGGGCGCGTTTGACATTCCTCGGAAAATATGTGCTGCTCCGCCCACGTAGACCTGCTCTCCTCTCGTACGTACAATTGGTCCTACTCCCACTAGATAATTCTAGTAGTATATGGTAAACGCAATGGTTAATCTGACACATGGGTAAAAAGTCTATGCCCAACCTCTGTTTAATTTATTTATTTTGCGAGAACCTTTGATTAATTTCGTGGAGGCATGGTAGTGAAGCACCTCTTTGTGGGCGGTTAACTTAATTAGAGAGCATGGTTTCACTTGCTATGATAATCTAAATATTTGTCTCATCTTTGAAGAACTTAATTACTGGAGCGTGAGCATAATATTTCAAGAGGGAGTTGTGACTCGAATGAAAACAAATTCAAAAGGAAGGAGGAGCTATTCTCTGATTCAAACACCACTCGCATCTATTCCCTTTGTCTCAAAAAAAGTGTTTTAAGCTTAGTTGAATTTATATTAGAGCTGGTTCAAAATTGAGACAGTTATTTTAAGACGGATGGAGTATAATACAACATATTATACGATGGAGTGCAACTGTTAAGGAGGGGCCATGGCCGTGTTGGCCTGCACTAAGCTCCGCAGCTCATAGGTTTGTCACTGATTCCCGTTAGTTCTAGACTAGACTACTATAAATGGAAGGTGTGTATGTGTGAGTCATTGTGAATGGAATATGTTGAAAATACTAGTAACACGAGCTTCCGAAGATGATGTTTGAGCAAAGCATGCATTCATGTTGGTGTGACATCAGTTTTTTTTAGGAGAGGGACATGCATTTCTTTTTCGATAAAGGAACAACATCGCGCCATTTATTGCTAAAGTTGGTCGTACCGGAAAGCTCATATTCGGATATAACAAAATCTGGATATAACAGTTGTTAGCACATATCGAGAACAAGCAATTCCTAAATGTACCGAGTCCCATCCACTGGACCTCCACATACGATACACAAATAACACACCCCAAAGTTTTAGTTAAACACATAAGACAACCACAAGTATGTCATCATTAGTAAAACCATCACTTTGTGTGCTCGTCATAAAAACAGTGAACACAGCGTTAAATTTGATAAAAACCACTAGAACAAGTACAATAAGGTACAGTCAGCAGGTTGTAAGGATTAAAATACTATATTTCTGCTGAGTTGGATGAGAGAGAAGTGAAGAGCCCGCTCTAGCACGTGCTCCTAGATGCTTTGTGAGAATGAAAGGTGGGCCATATATGATAAAAATAGTACTCTTTTATAGCTAACTATTGTACAAGCTAGCTATAAGATGGGCTATAAGAATGCTTATAGCCAGCAGTTGGCTATACTATTAACCATGCTCTAAAGGCCACTTACCCCGTCCCTGTACCTTCAAACTGGTGGGACATATCATTTCTGTTCCGACGAACTAACCTCGTCAGAAGTCGATGGGAGCCATCGGTCAAAGATTTTCCGTTTTTAGGCGAAAAAGCATGAGCGCTACTTTCATTATGTGAAGGGGGGATAAATGACATAGCCTAACACGAAAAAGAAATTACCTGGCTAATCCTGGAAGCACTAGCATCTGTGAGTAGACGCTCACGGCGGTTTCCACCCCGGTCAGTTTTCATGAAACGTAATAGAACGTAGATTCACTCATTTTGTTACATTTATAGTCCGTATTGAAATATAAAAAAATTATACTTATGAGCGGATGGGATAGAACGGAAGGGAAAATCTTAATATGACAGCCGGAAACAGCAAGCCCATTGAGACAAAAGGCAATACAAGATAAATGTATACCGTAAAATGTATATAAAAGAGGATGCTTACGTTTGGACGCTGGGTTTGGAGACAAGCATTCATGGAGCATCATTGTTTTTGCAGGATTGGAGCATCATTGTTTATGGCTCCTTGGATGGTTGTGGCCGTTAGTTAGCTCGAGCATTTGGCAGTTGTGCAACGGTTTATGCTGGTTCCATATTTGTCTAGCTAGGGGAATCGAAACCACTAGTGTATATAACCAAACGGAACGGGAGGGAACGAGACAAGGGAGAAAGATCACAGGCAATGCACAGTTGCACACCCCGTGTCCGTGTACCGGAGTGCTGTGTGTGTCCCATGCATTTGGCCTCCATCCATTCCCATCAGATGGGATGTTGCACCAGCTCGTCCTTTCCGGGTCACTCTTCCCTGTCATGCCTTGCACCTCACGCTCAGAGTCTCCCATTCATTTTCCTTTCTTCTTTCAAACAGAGGCTCCCGTATTTCCGTCTCCTCTGTTTAGAGCATCTACAAACGTACTTATCAAATATGATCCTTTAGAGCAACTCCACTCGGCTCCCGTTCGTTTTGGTCGACGGAGACAAAAATGAAGGCACAAGGCACCGACTCAAACCAAAAACGTGTCCGCGCGGATCCATTTTGTATTCATAATTGCACTCGAAATACCTCGGCACGGACGCGACGCGCGCCTTCTCATGTCCGCGCTCGCCCACACGTGGTATCCGGTCAAAGCCGGCGTCATCTTTATTAACGACGACTGCCCATCGCGTATGCATGCGTCAGCAACCCAGAAACGTCCTTTTTTATTCGAACGTGTCGGGGGGGGGGGAGGGGGCTTATCCTCTTCCAGAAGTCGCCCCCGTCCACATCTAGCCATCCTTCCTCCCCCGTCGACGACAAACCCTAGCCATCACCATAACGGAGTTCTTTTTTGCGAAAGACAAGGACAAGTCCCCCGCCGTCCCTGTCCGCGCGCCGGCGTCTTTCCGTCCACCTCACCAGTGGGTCAGCGTGCCAGTGCATCAGGCGAGGTGGCTCTGGGAGCACCACGTCCCCCTCCCCTACCCTGATATCACACTGCCACACGACTGGCACTTGGGTCCGAGAGAGGAACCCATTGCCAGCGGTGCCACAGTTGGCGCAGGCGCATGTGGAGGAGGTGAGGCGTCGGTGGGAACAGCTGACGCCAGAGAAGCGGTGCAACTCCTTCTACGCCGCGGACTCCCCCAACTGGTATGCCCGGTTCGCGTGGGAGCACGAGGAGCAGCGCCGGCGTGGCATCCACGACGTGGTGGCTGGACTGTCGCCACCCTTCGTCATGGCGAAGAGGACCAGGATACGGAGGCAGCGTACCAGAGTGTGTTGGTGGCCGTCCTACGTGCGAGCGAGGAGGAGGAGGCCTACGAGAAGCAGCTAGCGGAGGCCATTTCCCTCTACATTGGCGGTGAAGCACTCGTGCCGCCACTGGCCCGCCATCCCCCGCCTCGGGCCGGGGATGTACGCCTTGCACGGGGTGGTGCACGAGTAGGTCAGCGCGCCACCCGTCTGATTGGGTGCGACGCCGGAGCAGGAGGCGTCCTACGTGGAGCACTGGCGAAGCGGCAGGTGTTAGAGGAGGGCGTAAAGGCCCGACGGATCGAGCTCATGGAGCGCAAGGTCGAAGCTGAGGATGAGGAGCGACACGCTGCCCAGCGAGCGCCGGTGCAACCACCGGCGGACGACGTCGCTGTCGACTACGAGACGTCGATCCCCTAGGTTGGGCCGGTGCCAACACTCGTCGACCTCATAGGACCTGACGACGAGGATGAGGAGGACGGCTAGGACAGTGCCCCTCCTCGTTTTTAGTTTATAAATTTTTATGTTTTAAATGTAATGTTGACTATCGCCGGCCTTCGAGGCTGGTTTAAATGTTTAATTAATGGTTTCATATTTTTCAAAATGTTTCTTTTCGCGCCGTCTAAAATGTGTCGTTGGCCGCGTTGGGCGTAAGCGCCGACCGAATTGCAAAAGCGGACACAAATGTTCGCAAACCGACCCAAACGAACAAAATACGGACAAAAGTGATGTCCGTTTGGATCAACGCGTTGGAGTTGCTTTTATATGCCCGCGGGCGTGTCCAGTCAGTGAGCAGACGTGTCTGTTTTAAGCCTCTACCTTTTTTGTGCGTGCAATGGTCATTCTCATATATTTTTTATACGTACGGTCATTTGCACGTGACTAATGCAAAATAAAATAAAATAATAATAAATAAAGAGAAAAGATGGTCTAGAATGGGATAGTTGTAACGACGAAGATGCGGTACTTTCCGATCTGGGGTCGAGGCCCCCGAATAGGAAAGAAGCGCATCTAAGCTTTTCGAAAGAGAGTAACATAGCACAAATAATATTACAAGTAGACAATTCGGGATTCAACTGTCTTCTTAATAATAACTCAGAGTATATCACAGATACAAACAAGGTAGTTCCGCTACGGACTACAAAACATGGAAAAGCTATGCTACCCGGCCTGCAGGCCCTCGATCACGACCACGCCTCAGTCCTCTGGATAGTTCACGTAGAGGCGGTCTGTCTCCTCGTCGTACTGCCACGCCAGCTGGGTGCCGTCGGGATCAACTGTCTCTGGGGTACCTGTACCTGTTGGGAGTTTCGGAGGAATCCGTGAGCCACGGGGACTCAGCAATCTAAGACCTTGGTGCCAGAACTAGTCATGTTATTAGGTAGGGTTAGGGTGAAGTGTATGAGGCTGCAACATCCTAAGCTTGTTTAGAGGCTAACTTACGCAAAGTAATTGTGAAGGTGGTCTACACTAGCGGTCGGGTTTACTTGATCACTAAGTGATCCTGAACACCTACCTACGGCATTCATAACCCCACCGTGTTCCCGATCGAAGAGAGATCTTCGAGGGGACAGTCACGGTTACGCACACAGTTGGCAATTTTATTATCTTATGTTTAAGTTCTCTAATATCGGATGTTAACAAAATATTCCAAGTTGCCACATAACCGCGGGCACGGCTTTCCGAAAGATTAAACCCTACAGGGGTGCTCCAACTAGTCCATCACAAACGAACACAGGCCGTAAAGGCATCCTCTATCACGAATCTCGTGATCTCGTCGGATTCCTTAGAGGAAAACCTCAACTCTGGGGGAAACCAAAGCTTCACTGGGATTCCTATACGCAAGATATACCGCTAAGGTAAGACAAGGCTAGCAGGACCCCCCGTCGTGTCGACGACCCTGATAAGAGCCGCGTATCTCAGTCTCAGGACACGACGGATGAGCTAGACGTCGGGATGGATAAACCTCTGGGTGACCAGTGGGGCCCCGGACATCGCTCAGGTGGGACCAACACTCATGAGGAGCACTGGCCCGGGTTGTTGATTAAATTCCTCGGGGTAGCTATTCCCTATGCAGATTATTATGTGATTAGCAGATTAAAACCAATGTTGGGTCCTACCGGACAAGCCTTAGCACTACGCGATTTATCAAGGGGGTCCCCATAACAACCCCAAACGTGTTAGGAGCGATCATTATGGAATCAAACACCGGTAACCGGTAACTAAGGCGGCAATAACGGAACAAAGCACCCGCCAAAAGGCTAGGCCTCCTGTCATTTACCAAGTATATAGGTGCAATAATTAAATAACAGAATATAAGATAATGATATCAAGCTCATGTTATCACATGAGTCAAAGCACCTGCATCTAGCAACGCTATCATTAGTAGCTGAGCAAAGCCTACTTGGCCATACAAGTTTTGCTAGGAAGGGGAACGGTGTTTGGGCTCATGGCATATCAAGAGGCAATTTACTTTCAGTGGTAGGCATCGAGTAATATGACATGGAAACGAAACTACCATAACAAGTCTAGAGATGGAATCAAGGTCATATCATCTTGCCTGTGATATCCTCAGCTTGGAATGGTTCTGGCTTGTCCTGCACGTACTCTCCTGACTCCACGTATTCGTTCTCTGATCCCTGTGCTACCCAACATAAGAATTACAACTAATGAACAGCAGCACCACAAGATGCAACAATCACATGATGCATGAGATGAAAATTGAGCATGCACCACTATTTCTATCACTAGCACAAGCAAAATAAACTACTGCAAGTTTCTGGACAGAACTATACACTAAGCTATTTTTACATGCATGGGGATGGCATGAACATATGCGACTCGTGAAAACGATGCAAAACCATATAAAGAACATTGCAAGCGGAGCTACGGTTCAACGGGAATCGACAAAACAAGATATGAAGCTCTACGTAGTAGAATCAACACCACACTCACAATTGGCACAAATCTGGTATTCCCAGGTTGCCAAGACATGTAAGAATCCAACATGAATGTATTGGAGCAAGGAAGAACACCACAACATCAACTAAGCACACACAATGATCAAAATGACTATACAACTCAATCTGCCCCAATCTGCATCTTAGCTCTTTGGGAGCTACATAAAACATAGCTGCAGACCTCCAAATATGAAAAATAATATATGTGGCTGTAGCCCACCAAGAACACTACAAGCACCAGCAAGAATCACAGCAAAAGGAATTAAACTCTAGAAGATACAAGGCCACAAACTTTTCCAAAACCCTCAGATCTCAGGGACTTAGTGAAAATTCCTGCATCTGAATTTCTGTCTTTGTTCTGAAGATTTTTGACAGCAATCAAAACACAACCTACTGGACTCCAAATGAGATGAAATTTGACAGGGATCTTCACAAACATATCAGGTCCAAAGTCCTAGCATTGAAGTAAGGCTAGTTCGCAACACAATGACCAGCACATCCTCATCTATAGGAGAAGAAAATGTTTCCAGAATTCCCAGACTTAGTGAGATTCCAGATTTCACTAAGCTGGACTTTTTCAGCCACATGCCCACTTTGTCTAGGCATAGCTTGCACACAAATAACACCAAGTGATAAATAACACCACTATGGTATAGAGCAAAACCCCTACTACTATCACACAAAAACTCATGCCCTTGGGCTCCACCTATTCCATGGAAACAAAGAGCAAACTTGCAACAAATCTGAATATGCCAACTCCATAAAGTATCCCAATGGAAAAACTAACTTCACCACTGGATTCCTTGGGAGATTCTACCCCAAAATCATATATAATTTGTGGGCACTTACTTGGAGCAAGTGAACACAAACTAGAAAAGAAAATCTACATAGAATCACCTACACTAGTGGAAAACGGGCCTTTGGCCGGGACCCTTTAGTCCCGGCCTGCCTCTGGGCCGGGACTAAAGGCCCGGCCACGTCGCCCCAATTCTCAATGCCTCCCTCGAGGCTTTAGTCCCGGCCCGTAAGGAGCCTTTAGTCCCGGTTTGTGTCCCAAACCGGGACTAAAGGGCTACGCGGTGGGCAGTGGTGGTGGCGACCGTTCGTATCCCCCTTTAGTCCCGCTTGGTTGCTCAACCCGGGACTAAAGGCCTAACACGTGGCCTGCCGTAGTGGTGGAAACCGTTGGTATACCTCTGTAGTCCCGGTTGGTGGCTCAACCCGGGACTAAAGGCCCAAACGGTTTGCATCCCGCGTCGATTCGGGCGATGAAAAGCACGAACCGAAGCAGAGTCGCCATTTCTCTGTTTCTTCTTCTCTCTTGCTCTCGCTCTCTATTCTTCTCCTCTCTTCTTCCCTTCTCTTCTTCCACCATGCCAACTCGCTTTGAAGAGGTGCTCGCACATGGCACGACCATGCTCGATGTCGTGTACACGAACGAGAGCAGGGAGATGCCGTTTTTTCTTGAATAGTTGAAGGAACGATGGCTTGACGCCGCAATGGATCATGAGAAGTTCTTGGGGCTTGATCTGGAGTACACGGCCGATCAACGCGGTGTTGCCGTCATCCAACTATGCTTCGGACACCATGTCTTGATCTTCCAATGGGCGAGGTAAGCTTTGAGGCTTTCTTTGATCCAAGATAATGACATTGTAAGTTTATTTGTTTCAATCATAGTTGGTTCCCTTCAAATAGTTGAAGTGAAACAATTTTGATTAGTTGAAGGGGAACACAATCTAATTGGAATAGTGTTCCATAATCTGAAAAATCGTATTAGAATCAACTAGTGTTTAATATGTTCCATTGGAATCATAGTTGGTTCCCTTCAAATAGTTGTAGTGAAACAATTTTGATTAGTTGAAGGGGAACACAATTTGATTGGAATAGTGTTCCATAATTTGAAAAATCGTATTAGAATCAACTAGTGTTTAATATGTTCCATTGGAATCATAGTTGGTTCGCTTCAAATAGTTGTAGTGAAACAATTTTGATTAGTTGAAGGGAACACAATCTGATTGGAATAGTGTTCCACAATCTGAAAAATCTGATTAGTTCAATATGTTCCATTGAAATCATAGTTGTAGTGATACAATTTTATGCGGTGTTCTTTGATCCAAGGTTATGAAAATTGCATATAGCTAGTGATCTCTCTAGGTTCCATTGGATAGCAATATGATATGTCATAGTCATGAAAATTGCATATAGCTAGTGATCTCTCTAGGTTCCATTGGATAGCTATATTGATCTCTCTAGGTTCCATTGCATATGTTCTATTTGAATCCTAAAGATAATTTTCTCTTTAGTTGTAGTGAAACATGTTTCCTTATTGCAGCAGTATGTAACATTTGTTCCATTTTAATTTATTTCTGCTGCAGTAGTGACAAGCATTGTCCAGAACTCATGGACTTCCTTCGCAGCGGCATCACTTTTGCTACCGTTGACATAACGAACGACAAGCTGAAGATGAGGTACAGCTTCGGTATTGAGATACCAACTAGTTGCCTCATTGATCTCCAAACGGTATTCAGGCTTCGACATGTCAGGACTTCGATGGCTCATATGGCAGTTGCCTTGATCGACGAGGAATATGGTGATATGAAGACCAGTTTCCCAAAGTCTCAGCACAAACTTTGGGAGAAGGCCCCACTTGATCGTATCAACATTGAGTATGCAGCAAAATATGTATACGTTTCATACGAGTTGTACCGCAAGATTCGAGTCGTCAACTATGGCCAGCGTCACCTCGAGGAAGGTGGACATTCTGATTCAGACGATTTAGACGAGTAGTGTTCTCAACGTCGGACACTTGTATATATATCTATGGTAGCTATTATTATGTACTGTTTGGACTAGTATCATGTACTGCTTGGACCAATTTATATATGTCTAGTTTCTGTTTGTGCCATTATAGTTTCCAAATTTGAATGGTTTAGCCCTTTCTAACTTCATTTGCTACTTTTGAATGGTTTAGCCCTTTCTAACTTCATGGTATCATGCATTTCGACCACATATATATACAAAAAGTCTTCAGTTCAAATAAGTTCAAAAAATGAAATCCCTTTTGTAACAGATCTGTTTTTGATTAAAACAGTCATTTAAAAATGAAAGACCATCATCGACGGTCGAAAAATCAGGTGAGGGAGTGTCCACCATATATGAGAGAAGAAGAATGTCGACTGCTGCTGTGGGGGGTCGTTTCTCCTTCTTCTCCTTGTGCTAGATATTGGTTATGCACTAGGGGAAGTAGGAGTAGCGACCATCATCGACGGTTGAAAAATCAGGTGAGCTAGTGTCCACCATATATGAGAGAAGAAGAATGTCGTCTCTTATTGTGGGGGTCGCTTCTACTTCCAAAGAGATTGTCCATTTTGTACACGAAGTGCATCCAGTTTTTAACGTAACCCTCTCAACTTTCTCGCACATGCTATGTGGCTGAAATGATGATAGCATGCCAACTTTCAACATTTTCAGAGTTCATTTGTAGTGCTTTTCAATTTCAGGGTCAACTAGTTCAAAAAAAAAGTAAATGCACGAAGAATACCAAATGAAGTCAGAAATTGTTGAAATTTTGTGATGTGCCTTTGAATGGTGCATTTTGAACACACAAAAAGTATGGAGTTCAAATAAGTTCAAAAAAATGAAATCCCTTTGTAAGAGATGAGTTCTCGTTCGAAACGCTGATACTTCGAGAGAGATTGTCCGTTTTGTACACGAAGTGCATCCAGTTTTTGTCGTAGCCCTCTCAACTTTTTAACACATGCTATGTGGGTGAAATGATGATAGCATGCCAACTTTCATCATTTTCAGAGTTCATTTGTAGTGCTTTTCAATTTCAGGGTCAACTAGCTCAAAAAAAAAGTAAATGCATGAAGAATACCAAATGAAGTCAGAAATTGTTGAAATTTTGTGATGTGCCTTTGAATGGTGCATTTTGAACACAAAAAAAGTATGGAGTTCAAATAAGTTCAAAAAAATGAAATCCCTTTGTAAGAGATGAGTTCTCGTTCGAAACCCTCATACTTCGAGAGAGATTGTCCGTTTTGTACACGAAGTGCATCCAGTTTTTGTCGTAGCCCTCTCAACTTTTTAACACATGCTATGTGGGTGAAATGGTGATAGCATGCCAACTTTCAACATTTTCAGAGTTCATTTGTAGTGCTTTTCAATTTCAGGGTCAACTAGCTCAAAAAAAATAAGTAAATGCACGAAGAATACCAAATGAAGTCAGAAATTGTTGAAATTTTGTGATGTGCCTTTGAATGGTGCATTTTGAACACACAAAAAGTATGGAGTTCAAATAATTTCAAAAAAATGAAATCCCTTTGTAAGAGACGAGTTCTCGTTCGAAACAGTGATACTTCGAGAGAGATTGTCCGTTTTGTACACGAAGTGCATCCAGTTTTTGTCGTAGCCCTCTCAACTTTTTAACACATGCTATGTGGGTGAAATGATGATAGCATGCGAACTTTCAACATTTTCAGAGTTCATTCGTAGTGCTTTTCAATTTCAGGGTCAACTAGCTCAAAAAAAATAAGTAAATGCACGAAGAATACCAAATGAAGTCAGAAATTGTTGAAATTTTGTGATGTGCCTTTGAATGGTGCATTTTCAACACACAAAAAGTATGGAGTTCAAATAAGTTCAAGAAAATGAAATCCCTTTGTAAGAGATGAGTTCTCGTTCGAAACCCTGATACTTCGAGAGAGATTGTCCGTTTTGTACACGAAGTGCTTCCAGTTTTTGTCGTAGCCCTCTCAACTTTTTAACACATGCTATGTGGGTGAAATGATGATAGCATGCCAACTTTCAACATTTTCAGAGTTCATTTGTAGTGCTTTTCAATTTCAGGGTCAACTAGCTCAAAAAAAATAAGTTAATAGTTTGGATAGTCAAAATAATTACTTTTGGAAATTGAAAATAGTTTTGCATTATTTATTCAATTTCAAAAACTTTTCATTATCATAGTTTTGTCAAATTCTCAAATATGCAAAAAGAATTTTAATAAACATAGTTTTTAATTGAAAATAGCAAAATAGTTAATAGTTTGGATAGTCAAAATAATTACTTTTGAAAATAGAAAATAGTTTTGCATTATTTATTCAATTTCAAACACTTTTCATTATCATAGTTTTGTCAAATTCTCAAATATGCAAAAAGAATTTTAATAAACATAGTTTTTAATTGAAAATAACAAAATAGTTAATAGTTTGGATAGTCAAAATAATTACTTTTGAAAATTGAAAATAGTTTTGAATTATTTATTCAATTTCAAACACTTTTCATTATCATAGTTTTGTCAAATTCTCAAATATGCAAAAAGAATTTTAATAAACATAGTTTTTAATTGAAAATAACAAAATACTTAATAGTTTGGATAGCCAAAATAATTACTTTTGAAAATAGAAAATAGTTTTGAATTATTTATTCAATTTCAAACACTTTTCATTATCATAGTTTTGTCAAATTCTCAAATATGCAAAAAGAATTTTCAATAAACATAGTTTTTAATTGAAAATAACAAAATAGATAATAGTTTGGATAGTCAAAATAATTAATTTTGAAAATCGAAAAAAATTGAAACTATATGAGAATTTATAGAGAAAATTCAACCTAAATTCAAAGTGAACTCACTTTGAATTCAGGTTGAATTTTCTCCATAATTTCGAATATAGTTTCAATTTTCAGTGAGTTTAGGCCCGTAAGCCTGGTTTAGAGAGCAGGTCGATGGAGAAGCTGCGACGGGGCTTATAAACAAGTGTTAGTCCCCCTCGCTGGGCGAGGTGGGACTAAACTTATCGTGCAGCCGAGGAGGGGCTTTAGTCCCGGGTGGAGCCACGACCCGGGACTAAAGCCCCTCGCCTGCTGCCTGCCGAGGAGGGGCTTTAGTCCCGGTGCGTGGCTCCAACCGGGACTAAAGGCCCCTGCTTCCCGCCTTCTAGTCTGCCCGAAAAAAGGCCTTTAGTCCCGGGTCGTGGCTCCACCCGGGACTAAAGGGGGTCTTTAGTCCCGGTTCGAGCCACGCACCGGGACTAAAGATCCACCTATATAAGCGGGACTTCGAAAAATTCTAACCCAAATCGTCCATTTCTCTTCTTCTTCCTCTCGTTCTCCTGCCCGGCGCGGCACAGCGACGAACTCGACAACGCCGTCAGGCTGCCCGCCGACCTGCTCGCCGCCGCCTGCCATCCTCCTCGTCGTCGCCGTCGTCCTCCTCGCCGCGCGCCGCCCTCCTCACCGCGCGTCGCCGTCCTCCTCGCCGCGCGCCGTCGACACCTCCGGCCAGTAAGCCCCCCATCCCCTCCTCCCCAACACTCCGGCCAGTAGAAGAAAAGAAGAAAAAGGAGAAGAAAGGAAGAAAAAGGGAAGAAAAATATTTTTTTTGTCATTTAATTCCTATTGTTATTAGGTTTGTGCTAGATTATTAGGGCTCGTCCTGACCGTACTGCTTGAGGATGGCATGGTTCTGGCTCGTCCTGCACGTACTCTCCTGACTCCACGTATTCGTTCTCCGATCCCGGTGCTACCCAACATAATAATTACAACTAATGAACAGCAGCACCACAAGATGCAACAATCACATGATGCATGAGATGAAAATTGAGCATGCACCACTATTTCTATCACTAGCACAAGCAAAATAAACTACTGCAAGTTTCTGGACAGAACTGTACACTAAGCTATTTTGACATGCATGAGGATGGCATGAACAGATGCGGCTCGTGAAAACGATGCAAAACCATATAAAGAACATTGCAAGCGGAGCTACGGTTCAACGGGAATCGACGAAACAATATATGAAGCTCTACGTAGAAGAATCAACACCACACTCACAATTGGCACAAATCTGGTATTCCCAGGTTGCCAAGACATGTAACAATCCAACATGAATGGATTGGAGCAAGGAAGAACACCACAACATCAACTAAGCACACACAATGATCAAAATGACTATACAACTCAATCTGCCCCAATCTGCATCTTAGCTCTTTGGGAGCTACATGCAACATAGCTACAGACCTCCAAATATGACAAATAATATATGTGGCTGTAGCCCACCAAGAACACTACAAGCACCAGCAAGAATCACAACAAAAGGAATTAAACTCTAGAAGATACAAGGCCACAAACTTTTCCAAAACCCTCAGATCTCAGGGACTTAGTGAAAATTCCTGCACCTGAATTTCTGTCTTTGTTCTGAAGATTTTTGAAAGCAATCAAAACACAACCTACAGGACTCCAAATGATATGAAATTGGACAGGGAGCTTCACAAACATATCAGGTCCAAAGTCCTAGCATTGAACTAAGGCTAGTTCGCAACACAATGACCAACACATCCTCATCTATAGGAGAAGAAAATGTTTCCCGAATTCCCAAACTTAGTGAGATTCCAGATTTCACGAAGCTGGACTTTTTTAGCCACATGCCAACTTTGTCTAGGCATAGCTTGCACACAAGTAACACCAAGTGATAAATGACACCACTATGGTATAGAGCAAAACCCCTACTACTATCACACAAAAACTCATGCCCTTGGGCTCCACCTATTCCATGGAAACAAAGAGCAAACTTGCAACAAATCTGAATATGCCAACTCCATAAAGTATCCCAATGGCAAAACTAACTTCACCACTGGATTCCTTGGGAGATTCTACCCAAAAACATATATAATTTGTGGGCACTTACTTGGAGCAAGTGAACACAAACTAGAAAAGAAAATCTACATAGAATCACCTACACTAGTGGAAAACGGGCCTTTGGCGGGGACCCTTTAGTCCCGGCCTGTCTCTGGGCCGGGACTAAAGGCCCGGCCACGTTGCCCCAATTCTCAATGCCTCCCTCGAGGCTTTAGTCCCGGCCCGTAAGGAGCCTTTAGTCCCGGTTCGTGTCCCAAACCAGGACTAAAGGGCTACGCGGTGGGCAGTGGTGGTGGCAACTGTTCGTATCCCCCTTTAGTCCCGGTTGGTGGCTCAACCCGGGACTAAAGGCCTAACATGTGGCCTGCCGTAGTGGTGGTAACCGTTGGTATACCTCTTTAGTCCCGGGTGGAGCCACGACCCGGGACTAAAGCCCCTCGCTTGCCGCCTGCCGAGGAGGGGCTTTAGTCCCGGTGCGTGGCTCCAACCGGGACTAAAGGCCCCTGCTTCCCGCCTTCTGGTCTGCCCGAAAAAGGGCCTTTAGTCCCGGGTCATGGCTCCACCCGGGACTAAAGGGGGTCTTTAGTCCCGGTTCGAGCCACGCACCGGGACTAAAGATCCACCTATATAAGCGGGACTTCGATAAAATTCCAACCCAAATCGTCATTTCTCTTCTTCTTCCTCTCGTTCTCCTGCCCGGCGCGGCACAGCGACGAACTCGACGACGCCGTCCGGCTGCCCGCCGTCCTGCTCGCCGCCGCCTGCCATCCTCCTCGCCGTCGTCGTCGTCCTCCTCGCCGCCGCCGTCCTCCTCGCCGTGCGCCGCCCTCCTCGCTGCGCGCCGCCGTCCTCCTCGCCGCGCGCCGCCGACACCTCCGGCCGGTAAGCCCCCTGCCCCCTCCTCCCCAACACTCCGGCCAGTAGAAGAAAAGAAGAACAAGGAGAAGAAAAGAAGAAAAAGGAGAAGAAAGGAAGAAAAAGGGAAGAAAGGAAGAAAAAGATTTTTTTTGTCATTTAATTCCTATTGTTATTAGGTTTGTGCTAGATTATTAGGGTTAGTAATATTTAGAATTAGGAAAAAGGAAAATAAGAAGAGGAGGAGAAGAAAATAAGAAAAAGGAGAATAAGAAGAGGAGGAGTGGAGAAGAAGAGGAGAAGTAGAAGAAGAGAAAAAATTAGAAGAGGAGGAGAGGAGAAGTAGAAGAAGAGATGAGGAGAAGTAGTAGAAGAAGAGGAGAAGTAGAAGTAGAAGAAGAAGTAGAAGAAGAGGAGAAATAGAAGAAGAGGAAAAATTAGTTTAGGGTTACAAGAAGAAGAAATATTGTATAGTGTATATGCTTAAATGTTAATAGTGTTTCTTAGATTATTGCTTAATTTTGCTATTGTATATGCTTAAGTGTTAATAGTTTAATTTTGCTATTGTATATGCTTAAGTGTTAATAGTTTATTTTTAGCAAGAAAATTAATAGAACTAGTTTATTTTTTTAGTTCATTTTACGATGGCTATCCCGCATCCTCGTCGTCGACTCGGCGGAGGACACCTGCTTGATCAGAGGGGCCCTGTCCAGGACTGGGCTCCGCCCGGCTTGTATTGGGAGGTGCTACCTTCTGAGGGGCGTAGGTTGGTGAGGAGCCAGCCCGTCGTTGACCCGATCCTTGTTTGGTGGCGGTCGCGTGGGCCAGTGAGGGTGCCGAGGCTTCCTGACACCGCGGAGGTGGTACGTCACCGTGTCAGCGAGGAGGATGAGCACGTCCGTCGCTACATGGTTGCGTTGGAGGGCAGGTTCGAGCATACCTGGCAGGTTCTTCGGGGATCTCACTGGAGCTATGATCCTGTGATGGTTCCTTCTCTTTGGGTGTCCACCACCCGCGCCGATACCCGTCGGGCGCTACGGTTCTAGATGTATCAGTGATGCTATATGTATGATAGTATTCGGGGAGTATTAGCGATAATATTCGACGATGTACGGACAAAAGAGATGATGTATTTGCTTATAATTGAATGCATGCTAATTTGAATACTACTTTATTTTACGATTTGGTTTTGCTTATTGAATGCTCAAATTGGAAAAGTACTCCTACTTTGAATGCTATGCAGAAATCTAGGAGTCCCGGGTGGAGCCATGACTCGGGACTAAAGTTGTTTTGGAACGGAGTTCCTGATAGAATAATTCTTTTTTGGTACAAAGGTTAAGAGAATCCGTTTTTTGCAGAACTATGGATCCACATATCAGGAACCTCAAAAAGGAAGAACTTCTCGAAGATATAATCAAAGACGGCCCCGACGTTGAACCAGCTGAATTTCCGTCGTCATATCTAAACCCCGACGTTGGAATGGAGGTCGTGCGACACGAAGATGAAGCCGATGGGGCAGGAGATAGGTCCAATGACGGAGAAGGTGATAGCTCCACTGATGGAGAAGCCGGTGGAGAAGCTGGTGAAGAAATAATAAAGTCCGGTGAGGTATACATATGAAGTTCGACAATCACTTGTAATATGTGAAAAATATTGGAGATAGCTCTATATTGTATACATATACATTCATTTGACGAATGTTTCTCCCTCTTAGGCCTCCACATCGAGCAAAACTACGAAACGAGGCCCGACTAGAAAGTTGGATGCACGGACGCATTACACCTTTGAGGTGATATTGCCTACGGGTGAACCCAAGCTTCCTAAGAATGTTGCTGACACATTCAAGAAGCAATGCGGAGTTCTCGTTAAGGATCACGTCCCAATCAGCGTTCAGGAGTGGAACAAGCCCAAAGGGGCAGCCGATAGTGACTATGTCGCCGAAAGGTACAAAGATAATCTTTGGAATGATCTCATGTCACATTTCAACCTGCTAGAATGTGAGAATGAAGACGCCGCAGACAAACTGAGGGCCAAAGTCAAGCAGTGGACTCTAAAGAAAATGGCCGAACTGTTCCGTAGCTGGAAGAAGAAGCTATGGAAAAACTATCTGAAGACAAAGAAAGTGCCAGTATTCGAGGGGTATCTAACCAAGCAGGCGAATCACTGGAAGGCATTTCAAGAGTACAAGGAGTCAGAATATGCCCAGGCATTATCAGAAAATAACAAGATAAATGCCGACAAGAAGAAATATCACCACAAGCTGGGGTCAGGGGGCTATGAGACCGCCATCCCAAAGTGGGATAAGAAAGAGCAAGATCTGCTAGATAAAGGCATCGTACCTGAACCACTCCGTGATGAGTGGGAATTGAGAGCAAGAAATTGGTTCCTTGCGCATGGTGGGTCGTACGACGAAAAAACAGGGGACCTCATGTGCAGTGACGGTCTTAGGATACCCAGGGAGAATTGGAAAAGGATAGTGAAAGAAATTAAGGAGGGAAAAAGAAAGTTCACTGCAGATAGAGAGAAAGATTTGCTCACACTAGTCCTCGGCAATGACGAACATGGAGGACGAACGCGAGGCTTCGGTCCTTCTTACCCGTGGTGGCTTGGGTTTTCGAGAGACCAAGACACTTACAGAAGCCGAGAGAGAGCAAAGAAGCGGCAGCAGGATGAGGAGAATGACAAGTTCAACCAGTTGCTTGCCAGGATTAACGAGCAACAGAAGCATATTGATGAGCTTAGAGGAGTAGCGCGCCAGGAAGATCATGCACTTGATATTACCGGCGCCCCATCTAAGCGGAAAAGCAGCGTGGCTGAATCTGAGGCCCCGCCCGACGATGCACGAAGAATGATAGAGGGCGGTCCCGGCTACCCCATGGATGGAATCAAGGAGTCAAGATCATGTGAACTCCATCAGAAAGTCAAGAACATATCCATGAAGGTGGCCGTCGGACAAGCTTTACCTTCTGGCCCTGATGCACGCTCGCATGGCCATGAGATTCCAGCTGGCTTTGCTAAAGTCGGGGAGAACGATGATCGTGCTGAGTGTCCCACGGGAGTACTACGGCCGCCCCGAAGAAATCCATATCGACTTTGATGAACTCTTCCAGATGTACAATGGCGACGCCCTCGACAAATCGCTTATGAGTTGCTATTGTCTGTAAGTTTTTCAATTCGTTGTCTACATATAACTTGTTTAGTTATTTCAATTCATTGTCTATATATAACTTGTACTCTATTATGCAGAATGAAGATTCTGGATTGTAAAAGTAAGAACATCCTAAATATTGGGTTTATTGACCCAGATAAAATACATATAGCGACGCTAACTGATAAACCCAAGGAGACGGAGGAAAACCTTCTAAGGTTTCTAATAGATCAAAATTTCTGTGATCACATACTGTTTCCATACAACTTCAGGTGAGGGTCTTTACTCTGTTGTGTCCATTCAGTTATAAGTGTAATTGATAAGTTACTAACACACACACATATATATATATATATACATGTGCAGCTTCCATTGGATTCTGTTGGACATTCAAATTGATAAGGGAAGAGTTGATGCCTTCGACCCATTATCCAGACCCTTGGAACAGTTCCAAAGCCTGCAGGACATGCTCCAAGGGTAATTTCAATCATTCTTGCGCTCTATCGGTCTCTTTCGATGATTTTCTGATATATCAATTAATGAAAAACTTAGCAAATCATTATCCTTGTCGGGCAGGGTTTGGAAGCGGTTCAAGTGCGTGACTCCGAGTAACTTTCCTGAGAAGCCGGCCTTTAGAGCGGCTCAGGTAAGTAGTAGTATGATATACTTCTATTTTCAATACATTTATGATGCTAGATTATTATTTTGATTATATATATTCTATTCTCGTAAAGTGTGACCAGCAGCCACGGGGAACGCATCTATGCGGGTACTATATTTGTGACCATTCGCACGTTTACCTCAGAGCACAAGGATCACAGATTCAACGTAAGCAATGAACATTCACACCTCTATTTTTACCCGTCATTCTTTGTTATCATGATTGATATTCATATTCATCTCCTCTTCTTATATAGCACACGACCATGAGGACGAAGGTCCTACCAGAGCAACGCGCGATTGCTGTTGCAGAGGAGCTTGCGGGATTTTTGAGGACGAAAGCTATAGATGACAAAGGACGATTTAGTGTAGCTAGGGGCCATTACTGATGTTCGTCCATGTAATCGAATAGACGGGCTCTAGTCCCGATAATTCAGATCTCCATATAATTGTATATATATGCTCGCTTGTAAGATAAGTTAATCTTATATATATATGCATAATTATTTCTATTTAAATTATATGAAAACTAATTCCCGAACACCAAACGAGGCATCACGTTAATCTCCCGAACACCTAAACCCTAAAACCCTAAAACCCAAAAATAATTTCATTCAAAAAAAACCCAAAAATAAGCAAAATCTGAAACTCTTTAGTCCCGGTCCGTGTAACGAACCGGGACTAAAGGGCCTGCCCCTGGGGCGCTACGAGGCGCCCACGTGGAGCACCTTTAGTCCCGGCTTGTAACAGGGTCGGGACTAAAGGTTAGGCCTTTAGTCCCGCCCCTTTAGTCCCGGTTGGTGAACCGGGACTAAAGCCCCTTACGGGCCGGGGCTAAAGGCCCCGTCCCCACTAGTGCTATAGAGAATAGTGCATCATCACATGTGCAAAATCACTAGAACAACTCCTACATACTCCATTGCACACTATCACAAGGCCAATGGTGGCATGAGTGTTGGGGAACGTCGCATGGGAAACAAAAATTTTCCAACGCGCACGAAGACCTATCATGGTGATGTCCATCTACGAGAGGGGATTTCAGATCTACGTACCCTTGTAGATCGCACAGCAGAAGCGTTAGTGAACGCGGTTGATGTAGTGGAACGTCCTCACGTCCCTCGATCCGCCCCGCGAACCGTCCCGCGATCCGTCCCACGATCCGCTCCGATCTAGTGCTGAACGGACGGCACCTCCGCGTTTAGCACACGTACAGCTCGACGATGATCTCGGCCTTCTTGATCCAGCAAGAGAGATGGAGAGGTAGATGAGTTCTCCGGCAGCGTGACGGCTCTCCGGAGGTTGGTGGTGATCTAATCTCACCAGGGCTCCGCCCGAGCTCCGCAGAAACGCGATCTAGAGGAAAAACCGTGGAGGTATGTGGTCGGGCTACCGTGGCAAAAGTTTGTCTCAAATCAGCCCTAATAGCTCCATATATATAGGAGGAGGGGAGGGGAGGCTTGCCTTGAGGCTCAAGGAGCCCCAAGGGCTGCGCCACCAAGGGAGGAGGAGTCCTCCTCCAATCCTAGTCCAACTAGGATTGGAAGGTGGAGTCCTTCTCTCCTTTCCCACCTCTTTTTTCTTTTCTTTTCTCTTTGATTTTCTATCTATGGCGCATAGGGCCTTCTTGGGCTGTCCCACCAGCCCACCAAGGGCTGGTGCGCCACCCCAAGGACTATGGGCTTCCCCGGGGTGGGCTGCCCCCCCCCCCCGGTGAACACCCGGAACCCATTCGTCATTCCTGGTACATTCCCGGTAACTCCAAAAACCTTCCGGTAATCAAATGAGCTCATCCTATATATCAATCTTCGTTTCCGGACCATTCCGGAAACCCTCGTGACGTCCGTGATCTCATTCAGGACTCCGAACAACATTCGGTAACCAACCATATAACTCAAATATGCATAAAACATTGTCGAACCTTAAGTGTGCAGACCCTGTGGGTTCGAGAACTATGTAGACATGACCCGAGTGACTCCTTGGTCAATATCCAATAGCGGGACCTGGATGCCCATATTGGATCCTACATATTCTACGAAGATCTTATCGTTTGAACCTCAGTGCCAAGGATTCATATAATCGTGTATGTCATTCCCTTTGTCCTTCGGTATGTTACTTGCCCAAGATTCGATCGTCAGTATCCGCATACCTATTTCAATCTCGTTTACCGGCAAGTCTCTTTACTCATTCCGTAATACAAGATCCCGCAACTTACACTAAGTCACATTGCTTGCAATGCTTGTGTGTGATGTTGTATTACCGAGTGGGCCCCGAGATACCTCTCCGTCACATGGAGTGACAAATCCCAGTCTCGATCCATACTAACTCAACGAACACCTTCGGAGATACCTGTAGAGCACATATTTATAGTCACCCAGTTACGTTGCGACGTTTGATACACACAAAGCATTCCTCCGGTGTCAGTGAGTTATATGATCTCATGGTCATAGGAACAAATACTTGACACGCAGAAAACAGTAGCAACAAAATGACACGATCAACATGCTACGTCTATTAGTTTGGGTCTAGTCCATCACATGATTCTCCTAATGATGTGATCCCGTTATCAAGTGACAACACTTGCCTATGGTCAGGAAACCTTGACCATCTTTGATCAACGAGCTGGTCAACTAGAGGCTTACTAGGGACAGTGTTTTGTCTATGTATCCACACATGCACTGTGTTTCCAATCAATACAATTATAGCATGGATAATAAACGATTATCATGAACAAAGAAATATAATAATAACTAATTTATTATTGCCTCTAGGGCATATTTCCAACAGTCTCCCACTTGCACTAGAGTCAATAATCTAGTTCACATCACCATGTGATTCCAACGAATCCAACACCCATATAGTTATGGGGTCTCATCACGTCTTGCTCGTGAGAGAGGTTTTAGTCAACAGTTCTGAAACTTTCAGATACGTGTGTTCTTTACAAATCTTTATGTCATCTTATAGATGCTGCTACTATATGCTATTCGGAAATACTCCAAATATCTACTCTACTATATGAATCCGTTTCACTACTCATAGTTATTCGGATTAGTGTCAAAGCTTGCATCGACGTAACCCTTTACGACGAACTCTTTAACCACCTCCATAATCGAGAAAAATTCCTTAGTCTATCAGTTACTAAGAATAAATTTTGACCGCTGCTAGTGATTCAATCATGGATCACTCTCTGTACCTCTCAACAGACTTTGAGTCAAGGCACACATCAGGTGCGGTACCCAGCATGGCATACTTCAGATTCTATGGCCAAGGCATAGAAGACGACCTTCGTCTATTCTCTTTATTCTGCCGGGGTCGGTTTTTGAGTCTTACTCAAATTCACACCTTACAACGCAACCAAGAACTCCTTCTTTGCTGATCTATTTTGAACTCCTTCAAAAACTTGTCAAGGCATGCATATTGTTGAAACTTCCATTAAGCGCTTTCGATCTATCTCCATAGATCTTTGATGCGCAACGTTCAAGTAGCGCAATCCAGGTATTCCTTTGAAAAACTCCTTTCAAACAACCTTGTATGCTTTACAGAAATTCTACATTACTTCTGATCCACAATATGTCAACCACATATTCTTATCAGAAATTCTATAGTGCTCCCACTCACTTCTTTGGAAATACAAGTTTCTCATAAACCTTGTACAAACCCAAAATCTTTGATCATCTCATCAAAGTGTATATTCCAACTCCGAGATGCTTGCACCAGTCCATTGAAGGATCGCTGGAGCTTGCATACTTGCTAGTATCTTTAGGATCGACAAAACCTCCTGGTTGTATCACATACAATGTTTGCTCAAGGAAACCGTCGAGGAAACAATGTTTTGACATCCTATGTGCAACATTTCATAAATAATGCAGCAACTACTAACATAATTCTAACAGACTTTCAGCATCGCTACGAGTGAGAAAGTCTCATCATAGTCAACTGTTTGATCTTGTCGGAAACATCTTTGCGACAAATCGAGCTTTTCTTAATAGTGACTTATCACCATCATCGTCTGTCTTCCTTTTAAAGATCCATCTTTACTCAATAGTCCTATGACCATCAAGTAGTTCTTCCAAAGTCTACACTTTGTTTTCATACATGGATCCTCTCTCGGATTTCATGGCCTCCAGCCATTTGTCGGAATCCGGGCCCACCATTGCTTTCACCATAACTCGTAGGTTCACTGTTGCTCAACAACATGACCTCCAAGACTGGGTTACCGTACCACTCTGTAGTAGTACGCGACCTTGTCAACCTACGAGGTTTGTAGTAACTTGATCCGATGCTCGATGATCACCATCATCAGCTTTCACTTCAATTGGTGTAGGCGCCACAGGAACAACTTCCTGTGCCCTGCTACACACGGGTTGAAGTGATGGTTCAATAACCTCATCAAGTTCTACCACCCTCCCACTCAATTCTTTCGAGAGAAACCTTTCCTCGAGAAAGGATCCATTTCTAGAAACAAACACTTTGCTTTCGGATCTGAGATAGGAGATATACCCAACTGTTTTGGATATCCTATGAAGATGCATTTATCCGCTTTGGGCTCGAGCTTATTAGACTGAAACTTTTTCACACAAGTGTCGAAGCCCCAAACTTTCAAGAAACGACAACTTAGATTTCTCTAAACCTCAGTCTATACTGTGTCATCTCAACGGAAATACGCGGTGCCCTATTTAAAGTGAATGTGGTTGTCTCTAATGCATAACCCATAAACGATAGTGGTAATTCGATAAGAGACATCATTGCATGCACCATACCAAATAGTGCGTGGCTATGACGTTCAGACACATCATCACACTGTGATGTTCCAGGTGGCATGAACTACGAAACAATTTCCACATTGTCTTAACTGCGTACCAAAACTCGTAACTCAGATATTCATTTCTATGATCATATCGTAGACAGTTTATCCTCTTGTTACGACGAACTTCATTCCGAAACAGAATTGAACTTTTCAATATTTCAGACTTGTGATTCATTAAGTAAATACTCTTGTATCTACTCAAATCATCATTGAAGTAAGAACATAATGATATCCACTGCGTGCCTCAACACCCATTGGACTGCATACATCAAAGTGTATCACTTCCAACAAGTTACTATCTTGTTTCATCTCAATGAAAACAAGGCCTTGCTCATGTGGTATGATTTGGATGTCACTAGTGATTCAAAATCAAGTGAGTATAAAGATCCATCAGCACGGAGCCTATTCACGCAATTTATACCAACATGACTCAAGCGGCAGTGCCACAAGTAAGTGGTACTATCATCATTACCTCGTATCTTTTGGCACCAATATCATGAACATGTGTAACACTACGATTGAGATTCAATAAACCATTGAAGGTGATTATTCAAGCAAATAGAGTAACCATTATTCTCTTTAAATGAATAATCGTATTGCAATAAACACGATCCAATCATGTCCATGCTTAACGCAAGCACCAAATAACAATTATTTCGGTTTAACACCAATCCCGATGGTAGAGGGGGCGTGCGACGTTTGATCATATCAACCTTGGAAACACTTCCAACACGTATCGTCACCTCGCCTTTAGCTAGTCTCCGTTTATGCCGTAGCTTTCATTTCGTGTTACTAATCACTTAGCAACCGAACTGGTATCCAATACCCTCGTGCTACTAGGAGTACTAGTAAAGTACACATCAACATCATGTATATCAAATATACTTCTTTCGAGTTTTGCCAGCCTTCTTATCTACCAAGTATCTAGAGTTGCTCCGCCTCAGTGACCGTTCCCCTCATAACAGAAGCACTTAGTCCCGGGCTTGGGTTTAATCTGGGGTCTCTTCATTAGTGCAGCAACTGCTTTGCCGTTTCACGAAGTATCCCTTCTAGCCCTTGCCTTTCTCGAAACTTAGTGGTTTTACTAACCATCAACTATTGATGCTCCTTTTTGATTTCTACTTTCGCAGTGTCAAACATCGCGAATCGCTCAAGGATCATTGTATCTATCCTTGATATGTTATAGTTCATCACAAAGCTCTCACAGCTTGGTGGCAGTGACTTTGGAGAACCATCACTATCTTATCTGGAAGATCAACTCCCACTTGATTCAAGCGATTTGTCGTACTCAGATAATCTGAGCACACGCTCAACGATTGAGCTTTTCTCCTTTACTTCATGGACAAAGAATCTTCTCGGAGGTCTCATACCTCTTAACAAGGGCACAAGCATGAAATCACAATTTCATCTCTTTAGAACATCTCTTATGTTCCGTGACGTTTCAAAACGTCTTCGGCGCCTTGCTTCTAAGCCATTAAGTATTTTGTACTGAACTATCGTGTAGTCATCAGAAACGTGTATGTCGGATGTTTCACAACATCTACAGACGACGCTCGAGGTGCAGCACACCGAGTGGTGCATTAAGGACATAAGCCTTCTGCACAACAACGAGGACAATCCTCGGTTTTACAGACTCAGTCTGCAAAGTTTGCTACTATCAACTTTCAACTAAATTTTCTCTAGGAACATATAAAAACAGTAGAGCTATAGCGCAAGCTACATCGTAATTCGTAAAGACCATTAGACTATGTTCATGACAATTAGTTCAATTAATCATATTACTTAAGAACTCCCACTCAAAAAGTACATCTCTCTAGTCATTTGAGTGGTACATGATCCAAATCCACTATCTCAAGTCCGATCATCACGTGAGTTGAGAATAGTTTCAGTGGTAAGCATCTCTATGCTAATCATATCAACTATACGATTCATGCTCGACCTTTCGGTCTCATGTGTTCCGAGGCCATGTCTGCACATGCTAGGCTCGTCAAGCTTAACCCGAGTGTTCCGCGTGTGCAACTGTTTTGCACCCATTGTATGTGAACGTTGAGTCTATTACACCCGATCATCACGTGGTGTCTCGAAATGAAGAACTGTCGCAACGGTGCACAGTCGGGGAGAACACAATTTCGTCTTGAAATTTTAGTGAGAGATCACCTCATAATGCTACCGTCGTTCTAAGCAAGATAAGGTGCATAAAGGATTAACATCACATGCAATTCATAAGTGACATGATATGGCCATCATCATGTGCTTCTTGATCTCCATCACCAAAGCACCGGCACGATCTTCTTGTCACCGATGTCACACCATGATCTCCATCGTCATGATCTCCATCAACGTGTCGCCATCGGGGTTGTCGTGCTACTCATGCTGTTACTACTAAAGCTACGTCCTAGCAATATAGTAAACGTATCTGCAAGCACAAACGTTAGTTTAAAGACAACCCTATGGCTCCTGCCGGTTGTCGTACCATCGACGTGCAAGTCGATATTAACTATTACAACATGATCATCTCATACATCCAATATATCACATCACACGTTGGCCATATCACATCACAAGCATACCCTGCAAAAACAAGTTAGACGTCCTCTAATTGTTGTTGCATGTTTTACGTGGTGACCATGGGTATCTAGTAGGATCGCATCTTACTTACACAAACACCACAACGGAGATGTATGAATTGCTATTTAACCTCATCCAAGGACCTCCTCGCTCAAATCCGATTCAACTAAAGTTGGAGAAACCGACACTTGCCGGTCAGCTTTGAGCAACGGAGTTACTCGTAGCGATGGAACCAGTCTCTCGTAAGCGTACGAGTAATGTCGGTCCGAGCCGCTTCGATCCAACAATACCGCGGAATCAAGAAAAGACTAAGGAGGGTAGCAAAACGCACATCACCGCCCACAGTAAACTTTTGTGTTCTACTCGAGAAGACATCTACGCATGAACCTAGCTCATGATGCCACTGTTGGGGAACATCGCATGGGAAACAAAAAAATTCCTACGCGCACGAAGACCTGTCATGGTGATGTCCATCTACGAGAGGGGATTTCAGATCTACGTACCCTTGTAGATCGCACAGCAGAAGCGTTAGTGAACGCGGTTGATGTAGTGGAACGTCCTCACGTCCCTCGATCCGCCCCGCGAACCGTCCCACGAACCGTCCCGTGATCCGTCCCACGATCCGCTCCGGTCTAGTGCCGAACGGACGGCACCTCCACGTTCAGCACACGTACAGCTCGACGATGATCTCGGCATTCTTGATCCAGCAAGAGAGATGGAGAGGTAGATGAGTTCTCCGGCAGCGTGACGATGCTCCGGAGGTTGGTGGTGATCTAATCTTAGCAGGGCTCCGCCCGAGCTCCGCAGAAACGCGATCTAGAGGAAAAACCGTGGAGGTATGTGGTCGGGCTGCCGTGGCAAAAGTTTGTCTCAAATCAGCCCTAATAGCTCCATATATATAGGAGGAGGGGAGGGGAGGCTTGCCTTGAGGCTCAAGGAGCCCCAAGGGCTGCGCCACCAAGGGAGGAGGAGTCCTCCTCCAATCCTAGTCCAACTAGGATTGGAAGGTGGAGTCCTTCTCTCCTTTCCCACCTCTTTTTTCTTTTCTCTTTGATTTTCTATCTATGGCGCATAGGACCTTCTTGGGTTGTCCCACCAGCCCACCAAGGGCTGGTGCGCCACCCCCAAGGCCTATGGGCTTCCCCGGGGTGGGCTGCCCCCCCCCCCCCCGCCGGTGAACACCCGGAACCCATTCGTCATTCCCGGTAACTCCGAAAACCTTCCGGTAATCAAATGAGCTCATCCTATATATCAATCTTCGTTTCCGGACCATTCCGGAAACCCTCGTGACATCCGTGATCTCATCCGGGACTCCGAACAACATTCGGTAACCAACCATATAACTCAAATATGCATAAAACAACGTCGAACCTTAAGTGTGCAGACCCTGCGGGTTCGAGAACTATGTAGACATGACCAGAGTGACTCCTTGGTCAATATCCAATAGCGGGACCTGGATGCCCATATTGGATCCTACATATTATATGAAGATCTTATCGTTTGAACCTCAGTGCCAAGGATTCATATAATCGTGTATGTCATTCCCTTTGTCCTTCGGTATGTTACTTGCCCAAGATTCGATCGTCAGTATCCGCATACCTATTTCAATCTCGTTTACCGGCAAGTATCTTTACTCGTTCCGTAATACAAGATCCCCCAACTTACAATAAGTCACATTGCTTGCAAGGCTTGTGTGTGATGTTGTATTACCGAGTGGGCCCCGAGATACCTCTCCGTCACGCGGAGTGACAAATCCCAGTCTCGATCCATACTAACTCAACGAACACCTTCGGAGATACCTGTAGAGCATCTTTATAGTCACCCAGTTACGTTGTGACGTTTGATACACACAAAGCATTCCTCCGGTGTCAGTGAGTTATATGATCTCATGGTCGTAGGAACAAATACTTGACATGCAGAAAACAGTAGCAACAAAATGACACGATCAACATGCTACGTCTTTTAGTTTGGGTCTAGTCCATCACATGATTCTCCTAATGATGTGATCCCGTTATCAAGTGACAACACTTGCCTATGGTCAGGAAACCTTGACCATCTTTGATCAACGAGCTAGTCAACTAGAGGCTTACTAGGGACAGTGTTTTGTCTATGTATCCACACATGCACTGTGTTTCCAATCAATACAATTATAGCATGGATAATAAACGATTATCATGAACAAAGAAATATAATAATAACTAATTTATTATTGCCTCTAGGGCATATTTCGAACAATGAGTCCATCACCAAGCTCATGGACACACCCACTCACACCACAATTGAGCAAGAACAAACACACACAATCACTCACCTACACATATACACTCACATGGGTGTGTATGCATAAGTGTGTGGGGAGACACACACACATGCACAAATCTACTAAGACACAAAGCTTGAACTCAAGGGCTTGTGCAATTGCACAAGCATGTGTGTAGAGTCACACACACACTTGCACACACACTCACCCTCAAGCACTCACTCACACACACATATATCTACACATGCATACATCACTCACCTATATGCACTCCCTCTAGAGTACACTCACACAACTCTAAATTCTAGGCACAGAAAAGTTGAAGTCAAATCTAGCAAAAGAAAAATAACAACTTGCTGCCCAAGCAAAGCTGGGGAAGGAAAAAATATCCAACAGCAAAAGGAAAAAAAGGGGGGTCACTCGGATCGAACCAAGGACCCCCTGATGCACCACACCGCTTGTGCCACTCTGCTACTGCCCTGCTGCTCGAAACAGAGGAATATCTAACGTTGTAAACCTCTCTTCTGCGCAACCACTGCTCCAACAGGGAAAAGAACAAGAAAAAAAAGGGTGCACCAGCTGGGACTCGAACCCTGCACCTGACGATAACAATCACAAGGCTCAACCACTACGGTACGATTGGAAGCCTGGCAGAGAAGGGGTCGCGTGCAAGGAATGCTGCTGCTGCACTCCTCCTGTCTACCGGGGAGCACCGGCGTCAGGGAGAATGACGGGGCTGTCTTCGCCGGGGTTGCTGTTGGTGCTACGCTACCGGAAGATCTACCTACGCTACCGTCGCGACTGCTATGCCACAACAGCCACGGACACGCACCAAGCTACTGCTACTCTGCTAGGACTGGATACACACACACACACACATGCACCTCTGCCGCTGAACTAAAACGAACAGAGAGGCACGGAGATAGAGAGTTCGCCTGCGTCCTGCTGTTGCTACTGCTACCGGAGGAACCGAAGCGACCCAAGGAGAAGGAACCCCTGCCACTACCTACGCACAGCCGTGGGGCTACCTCGTCTACGTCGACACGAACGGCCGAAGACTACCCTGTGGTGCGCCAACGATCAGAGCAACAACTACACAGCTTGCCGGTGCAACTCCGGCAAGCCTCGAGCAGGAGACTCGGCGCCACTACCGAAGAGGAAAAATGAGGAGGGGGCACGGTCTCGCTCACCTAGCACCAGGAGGCGAGGCGCACGACGTGGAAGAAGAAGATTCGCGTTGTTCTACTGCAAGAAGAAGCCGCCGGCCGAGGAAGAAGGTGCACGTCGGGGACGTCGAGGAAGAAGTCTCGGCTTCGGCTCCGTGCAAAAACGGAACCCCTCCTGGGTCCTCTTGCTTGCGCAGCTACTGGGAGGCGGCGAAGTCGTCGCTACGCCGGCGACGAGGTCGACCCGGAGCTGATCATGGCTTTGGGAACGACCACGAGGTCTCTGGCGGCGCGGGAGGAAGAAGAGGAGGGAGAGGAGGAACCGTAGCCGCCTGGGGAAGGGAGAGGAGAGCTTATATGGCCCTAGGGGGGCGAGCTGGAGCCGCAAGATCGAGGCCACGTTGATCGGGAGGCTGAGGAACGATCGTACAAGTGTGACGTCGGGAGGAAGAAGAGAGGGTCACTAGCTGGGCTCCTGCGCTGCGAAGAGGAGGAGAAGATGGGCCACCAGAGCGGGAGGAAGCCCACTTAGGCGCCAGATAGAGAGAAGACAATTCCCTGGTATTTTCTTTTAATAGGAATTACCAGAGAAGGAAGAAATGCACAAGGAAAACTATAAGAGAAAAAAAAATTAAGCTAGCACATCCCTGGTCATGACAAATCACGAACTATATGAATAAAATGCAATATGAATATATGGGGCAAATTAATAATTACAAAACAGCCATTGTTGGACCTGTTTTATATTTATTTGCACCTCTTGCACCCCTCCTTAAAACAACATCTTTTCTTCACAAATCCACCACAAATAAGAGCTAAAACAGGAACATTTTAAAAACAGAAAAGGAAGAAGTGAATCTTGTCATAGGAGCAATAGAGAGAGGGGTGAAGATGATTTGAAACCTAAGCATCCACATGTTATCCTACTAGGACAAGCAACCTAGTAGAGTTGCACCACACCACACATATGTCCACAAGAACACAAACACCACATGAAGCATAAGACCACAACATCATCACCACCACACTTGCAATCACAAAGTCTCAAAGAAACATGGAAGATATGATGTGACATGCATGCATGCAAGGAAGAAAATACAAGGGACATCACATGAAGTCGTGGCACAAATGATATCATCATATTCCTGACAAGGTGGACCCACTTGCAATAGGTTCCAAATAGGGAAGGTTTACACTTGGGGCACTACAAACTCTCCCACACTACAAACAAGATGTCGCCCTCGAGATCTGAGACTGATAAAAATCGAGAAATTCGGAACGAAGGTGATCCTCGCGTTCCCACGTAGCCTCTTTATCGGAATGGTGAGACCACTGCACTTTGAGAAATTTGACAGTCTTGTTACGGGTCTTGCGCTCAGTCGCCTTGAGAACTGCAACTGGATGCTCACGATAAGAAAGGTCAGACTGAAGGTCGATATCTTGAAGATGCACAGTGCGCTCGGGGGTCTTGAAACACCTCCGAAGCTGAGAAACATGGAACACATCATGGACATTTGCAAAGGTTGACGGAAGCTCGAGCTGGTACGCAAGGTCGCCTCTCTTGCCAACCACTCTGAACGGACCAACGAAACCAGGCGCAAGCTTGCCTTTGATGCCAAAGCGCTGCATACCCTTCATAGGTGACACCTTGAGATAGACAAAGTCATCAAGCTCATACGACATGTCACGGTGCTTGCTATCGTAATAGCTCTTCTGATGGGACTGAGCTGCTCTGAGGTCGTCGCGAATGATCCGACACATCTCCTCAGCTTCTTCGATCATATCATTGCCAAGGATCTGACGCTCGCCTGTCTGGGACCAGTTGAGCGGAGTACGGCACTTCCTGCCGTAGAGAATTTCAAACGGAGCCTTGCCAGAACTAGCTTGATAACTATTGTTATACGAGAACTCCGCGAAAGGCAGGCAATCTTCCCACTTCATGCCAGAAGAGATAACACAGGCTCTCAACATATCCTCAAGGACTTGATTCACTCTCTCCACTTGACCACTAGTCTGAGGATGGAACGCTGTGCTGAAGCGGATCTTCGTGCCCATAGCAGAATGAAAGGAGTCCCAGAACTTGGAAGTGAAGATACTTCCGCGATCTGAAGAGATCATCATCGGTACACCATGCAAAGAGACAATCCTGGAGGTGTACAACTCTGCCAGCTGAGCTGCTGAAATGGACTCCTTGACTGGAAGGAAATGAGCCACTTTACTCAATTTGTCGATGACGACGAACATAGCATCATTGCCCTTCTTGGACTTCGAAAACCCGGTGACGAAGTCCATCTCAATGTGATCGAACTTCCACTCGGGAATCGGCAAAGGCTGGAAGAGGCCTGCTGGTCTTTGATGTTCTGCTTTCACCCTTCAACATACATCACACTCGTTTACGAACTGTGCAATTTCACGTTTCATACGATTCCACCAGAAATTCTGCTTCAAGTCATGGTACATTTCGAAACTTCCAGGATGAATAGAGAGCAGAGAGTTATGAGCTTCTTCCATGATTACCTTCCTGAGATCACCTTTCGGGACGACAAGGCGATCCTCGAAAAACAATGTATCCCTGGCATCAACAGTGAAACACTTATACTTGGGGAGACTCTTTCCCACGCCAATCTTGACCTTCTTCACCATAGCGTCCAGTAGCTGAGCTGCTCTGACCTGATCTTCCAAGGTAGGAGAGATCTGAAGGTTCGCAAGAAATCCCTGAGGTACTAGATGAAGATTAAGCTTCCTGAAAGACTCAGAAAGACCTGGCTGGAGAGGTTGCAGAATCAGACTGTTGCAATATGCCTTCCTGCTCAATGCATCTACCACAACATTTGCCTTGCCTGGCGTGTACTCAACACTCGGATTAAAATCCTGGAGCATTTCCACCCAACGTGTTTGCCGAAGATTCAAGTTAGGCTGAGTGAAGATATACTTGAGACTCTTGTGATCGGTGAAAACTTCAACCTTACGTTCCAACAAGAGATGTCTCCAAGTCATCAAGGCGTGCACAATAGCTGCTAGCTCAAGATCGTGCACATGATAGTTCTTCTCCGCAGGCTTCAGCTGCCTGGAGGTACAAGCAACCACCTTCCTATCTTGCATCAAGACTGCACCGAGACCCTGGAGAGAAGCATCGCAAAGACCTGGTACGGCTTGGAATCATCCGGAGGGGCCAATACCGGAGTGGAGATAAGCTTCTCTTTGAGTGTATCTAAAGCCAGTTGACACTCTGGAGACCAAACATACTTGACACCCTTTTGAAGAAGACTAGAGAGCGGCTTGACAATTTTGGAGAAGTTCTCAACGAATCTTCTGCAATATCCGGCAAGCCCGAGAAAGCTTCGAAGCTGCTTCACATTCTGCGGAGGCTCCCATTCAACAATGGATTGAACCTTGGACGGGTCAACCTTAATGCCCTCGGCAGAGATAATATGCCCAAGATAAACCACTTCTTTCAGCCAAAACTCGCACTTGGAAAACTTGGCATACAGCTTGTACTCTCTCAGTTTATCAAGCACCAACCTGAGATGTCTCTCATGTTCTTCCTCATTCTCAGAAAAGACCAGAATGTCGTCGAGATAGAGCAAAACAAATTCATTCTTGTATGGTGAGAAAATATAGTTCATCAATCGACAAAATGTCGGAGGAGCATTAGCCAGACCAAAAGACATGACCGTATACTCATACGAGCCAAAACTAGTCCTGAATGCCGTCTTCGGAATGTCTTCCTCGCGAATGCGAATCTGATGATAGCTCATTCTAAGATCAAGCTTGGAGAATACTTTAGCACCTTTCAACTGTTCGAACAACTCAGTTATGTTCGGAAGTGGATATTTGTTCTTGATTGTCTTCTTGTTCAATGGGCGGTAATCGACACAAAGCCGGTCCGAACCATCCTTCTTCTTGACAAATAGAACACCACATCCCCACGGAGACGAGCTTGGTCTGATCAAACCCAAACGCTCCTGCTCATCGAGTTGCCTCTTGAGTTCCTTCAATTCTTCTGGACCCAGCTTGTACGGCCGTTTGCACACTGGCTCTATGCCTGGCTCAAGCTCAATGACGAACTCAACTTCACGGTGCGGAGGCATGCCTGGCAGCTCTTCAGGAAACACATCTTGATATTCGCAGACCACTGGAACTTGCTCAATAGGATTGATCTCACCCTTTTCATTCAACGAGAACAAACGGATTGTATCATCGTGCGCCGCGAATAAAACACATCCTCCGAAGAGTGGGTAAGCTTGACTTCTTTAGCTTCACAATCAATTGACGCCTTGTTCATGGCCAACCAGTCCATACCAAGAATCAAGTCGATGTCGGACTTGCCCAAGACATACGGAGAGGCCAGAAAAGAATAATTGCCCATCTTGATAGAAACATCGGGAGCACGAGTACTAGCATGCATGAACTTGCCTGGTGAAACTACTGACAACGGACTAGGAAGCTCTTCAACAGGAACATTATGCTTGGATGCAAATGGAATGGAGAGGAACGAATGCGAAGCACCAGAATCAAATAACACTTTAGCAGGAACATCATTGACTAGGAGGTTACCCATGATCACATCAGAGGAGTTGTCTGCTTCAGCTGCATTCACCATGTTGACTCAAGCTGATCTAGGGTTGAATTTGACAAGAGCGTTGCTTGGAGGTTTGCCTGGAGGAGGAGGCGGCAGACGGAGCTGAGAAGTACATTTGTTGGCATAGTGACCCTTCTGCCCACATTTGTGACAAGTGACATCTGCTGGCTGCCTGAACTGAGTCTGAGGAGGCCCTTGCTTCTGATGTTGGTATCTCTGCTGGAAGCCGGGGTTGGGTGGGTGGGAAGAACCACGTCCACCTGAGTGCTTCAACTGTTGTGAGTGCCGAGGAGGAGGAGGAGAAACCCAAAACCTCTATTGCTTCTGAACCACCTGAGTCGAGGAAGAGCTGGAGTCTCTGAAGCGCTTCTTGGAGTTTTCCACCCTGAGCAAGGCTGCCTCTGCTCGGAGAGCTAAGTTGTAAAACTTGTCAAACTCCTCAGGATCGTGCAAAGCAAGCGCTAACTGCAAGTCCTCCTTCAAGCCACCCCTGAACTGGTAGATCTTGCTCCTCTGATCCGGGACATCCTGCAGCGTGTAACGGGCCAGCTCGTGGAACTCGACATTGTACTTGTACACAGAATTGTTGCCCTGCTTCAAACGCCTGAACTTCTCGCACATCTCCTCAACAAAACTGGAAGGGATGTAGTGGGACCTGAAGTCACGACAAAACTCGTCCCAAGACATCACCCTGTCACCTCTGGATTCCTTGAGCTGCTGCCACCATATAGAAGCCTGTCCCTTCAACTGAAACATTGCAAACTTGACATAGTCCTCCGGACGCACATTGCTACACTCGAAATGCTTGTTCATATCACGGATCCAATCTTGCACATCAAATGGCTGGTGGCAAGAAGTGAACGTCTTAGGCTGGTTTGACAGGAACTGACTCAGATTGGCTCGTGAAAACGATGCAAAACCATATAAAGAACATTGCAAGCGGAGCTACGGTTCAACGGGAATCGACGAAACAAGATATGAAGCTCTACGTAGTAGAATCAACACCACACTCACAATTGGCACAAATCTGGTATTCCCAGGTTGCCAAGACATGTAACAATCCAACATGAATGGATTGGATCAAGGAAGAACACCACAACATCAACTAAGCACACACAATGATCAAAATGACTATACAACTCAATCTGCCCCAATCTGCATCTTAGCTCTTTGGGAGCTACATGCAACATAGCTACAGACCTCCAAATATGACAAATAATATATGTGGCTGTATCCCACCAAGAACACTACAAGCACCAGCAAGAATCACAACAAAAGGAATTAAACTCTAGAAGATACAAGGCCACAAACTTTTCCAAAACCCTCAGATCTCAGGGTCTTGGTGAAAATTCCTGCACCTGAATTTCTGTCTTTGTTCTGAAGATTTTTGACAGCAATCAAAACACAACCTACTGGACTCCAAATGAGATGAAATTTGACAGGGAGCTTCACAAACATATCAGTTCCAAAATCCTAGCATTGAACTAAGGCTAGTTCGCAACACAATGACCAACACATCCTCATCTATAGGAGAAGGAAATGTTTTCAGAATTCCCAGACTTAGTGAGATTCCAGATTTCACTAAGCTGGACTTTTTCAGCCACATGCCCACTTTGTCTAGGCATAGCTTGCACACAAATAACACCAAGTGATAAATGACACCACTATGGTATAGAGCAAAACCCCTACTACTATCACACAAAAACTCATGCCCTTGGGCTCCACCTATTCCATGGAAACAAAGAGCAAACTTGCAACAAATCTGAATATGCCAACTCCATAAAGTATCCCAATGGCAAAACTAACTTCACCACTGGATTCCTTGGGGGATTCTACCCCAAAAACATATATAATTTGTGGGCACTTACTTGGAGCAAGTGAACACAAACTAGAAAAGAAAATCTACATAGAATCACCTATAGAGAATAGTGCATCATCACATGTGCAAAATCACTAGAACAACTCCTACATACTCCATTGCACACTATAACAAGGCCAATGGTGGCATGAGTCCATCACCAAGCTCATGGACACACCCACTCACACCACAATTGAGCAAGAACAAACACACACAATCACTCACCTACACATACACACTCACATGGGTGTGTATGCATAAGTGTGTGGGGAGACACACACACATGCACAAATCTACTAAGACACAAAGCTTGAACTCAAGGGCTTGTGCAATTGCACAAGCATGTATGTAGAGTCACACACACACTTGCACACACACTCACCCTCAAGCACTCACTCGCACACACATAAATCTACACATGCATACATCACTCACCTATATGCACTCCCTCTAGAGCACGCACACACAACTCTAAATTCTAGGCAGAGAAAAGTTGAAGTCAAATCTAGCAAAAGAAAAATAACAACTTGCAGCCCAAGCAAAGCTGGGGAAGGAAAAATTATCCAACAGCAAAAGGAAAAAAAAGGGGGGTCACTGGGATCGAACCAAGGACCCCCTGATGCACCACACCGCTTGTGCCACTCTGCTACTGCCCTGCTGCTCGAAACAGAGGAATATCTAACGTTGTAAACCTCTCTTCTGCGCAACCACTGCTCCAACAGGGAAAAGAACAAGAAAAAAAAGGGTGCACCAGCTGGGACTCGAACCCTGCACCTGACGATAACAATCACAAGGCTCAACCACTGCGGTACGATTGGAAGCCTGGCAGAGAAGGGGTCGCGTGCAAGGAATGCTGCTGCTGCACTCCTCCTGTCTACCGGGGAGCACCGGCGTCAGGGAGAATGACGGGGCTGTCTTCGTCGGGGTTGCTGTTGGTGCTACGCTACCGGAAGATCTACCTACGCTACCGTCGCGACTGCTATGCCACAACAGCCACGGACACGCACCAAGCTACTGCTACTCTGCTAGGACTGGATACACACACACACACACATGCACCTCTGCCGCTGAACTAAAACGAACAGAGAGGCACGGAGATAGAGAGTTCGCCTGCGTCCTGCTGTTGCTACTGCTACCGGAGGAACCGAAGCGACCCAAGGAGAAGGAACCCCTGCCACTACCTACGCACAGCCGCGGGGCTACCTCGTCTACGTCGACACGAACGGCCGAAGACTACCCTGTGGTGCGCCAACGATCAGAGCAACAACTACACAGCTTGCCGGTGCAACTCCGGCAAGCCTCGAGCAGGAGACTCGGCGCCACTACCGAAGAGGAAAAATGAGGAGGGGGCACGGTCTCGCTCACCTAGCGCCAGGAGGCGAGGCGCACGACATGGAAGAAGAAGATTCGCGTTGTTCTACTGCAGGAAGAAGCCGCCGGCCGAGGAAGAAGGTGCACGTCGGGGACGTCGAGGAAGAAGTCTCGGCTTCGGCTCCGTGCAAAAACGGAACCCCTCCTGGGTCCTCTTGCTTGCGCAGCTACCGGGAGGCGGCGAAGTCATCGCTACGCCGGCGACGAGGTCGACGCGGAGCTAATCATGGCTTTGGGAACGACCACGAGGTCTCTGGCGGTGCGGGAGGAAGAAGAGGAGGGAGAGGAGGAACCCTAGCCGCCTGGGGAAGGGAGAGGAGAGCTTATATGGCCCTAGGGGGGCGAGCTGGAGCCGCAAGATCGAGGCCACGTTGATCGGGAGGCTGAGGAACGATCGTACAGGTGTGACGTCGGGAGGAAGAAGAGAGGGTCACTAGCTGGGCTCCTGCGCTGCGAAGAGGAGGAGAAGATGGGCCACCAGAGCGGGAGGAAGCCCACTTAGGCGCCAGATAGAGAGAAGACAATTCCCTGGTATTTTCTTTTAATAGGAATTACCAGAGAAGGAAGAAATGCATAAGGAAAACTATAAGAGAAAAAAAATAAGCTAGCACATCCCTGGTCATGACAAATCATGAACTATTTGAATAAAATGCAATATGAATATATGGGGCAAATTAATAATTACAAAACAGCCATTGTTGGACCTGTTTTATATTTATTTGCACCTCTTGCACCCCTCCTTAAAACAACATCTTTTCTTCACAAATCCACCACAAATAAGAGCTAAAACAGGAACATTTTAAAAACAGAAAAGGAAGAAGTGAATCTTGTCATAGGAGCAATAGAGAGAGGGGTGAAGATGATTTGAAACCTAAGCATCCACATGTTATCCTACTAGGACAAGCAACATAGTAGAGTTGCACCACACCACACATATGTCCACAAGAACACAAACACCACATGAAGCATAAGACCACAACATCATCACCACCACACTTGCAATCACAAAGTCTCAAAGAAACATGGAAGATATGATATGACATGCATGCATGCAAGGAAGAAAATACAAGGGACATCACATGAAGTCATGACACAAATGATATCATCATATTCCTGACAAGGTAGACCCACTTGCAATAGGTTCCAAATAGGGAAGGTTTACACTTGGGGCACTACAATAGTGTTCTATGTAGCGGAATGGCGGGGCGTGTCCGGACATGTCCTTGAGCTGATATATTGTTCTTATACTTGAGATGAATATGAGGGGTATCGATCAGTCCGAACGTTTGAGACGGATATAAGGGGTTTGGTTGGATCGTGTTTTTATGACAAATCACTAACCGGATAACCTTTCCGAATGTTTAAGACAGATATAAAGGTCCTATTATAGATGATCTTGGTGCTGAGTTATAGGCTACATACACGTACGCTCATGTCATGTGCAATGTGCCAACGTACTTCTTAATGGGGACAGAGCCAGTGAGCCTGCTTTTTCCCTCTTAAACCAAATTACTTTGGATGAAATAAGGGTACTTTATGGTGCCAAATCACTGGGATCATACATATACAAATGGTGTATTCATTAGAGAATAAATGTGGCAAACGTAAACCAAAGTGGAGGAAAAGGGACAAGAGAGAGACCCCAGGAATGTACCTGCGTCTGATAAACATCAATGTCGCCCAAGTGCCATCTGTGTTCAATGTATTCGGCCTCATTTTCCCAGCCCATGTAGTTGGCCACCAAGCTTGTCCTTTGTGTGTCACTCTGCCCTGCTATGTCCTGCATCTATCATGTGTATGTTCATCTCCTCTGCTCATGTGTACTGCAGTTCGCTCATCCCCTGCAATGGTGATAATGGAGTTTGTAGTGAGGCAAGAGCTACTCTAACTGTATGAAAATGTAAGACATTTTTCGACACCACTTTAGTGTTGAAAAACATCTTACATTTTCATATGGAGGGAGAAAGAGAGCATGGTTTCATGAAATCAAATTACATTGGATGCGATCAGAAAATACTCAAAACGAAGTTGGGTCCCGACGCAACCTAATTGAATAATATATTTAGAAAAAGTTCTAAAAATTACGAAACCTACTTCTGATGATTATGGCCCGGTGTCATGATCATGTGTTGGATTCCGCAAAGGAATGGTCTACGTGACCTCCCATGCTAAAAAACAATATCGGATCAACATAATAGTTACTCTTTCCGTCCCATGATGTACGACTTTTTTTTATACCACACCACTATCAAGTATCAAAAAAACGTCTTACATTATGAGACGGAGGAAGTACCATTCACTTTTTAAAGTTACAATTTTGTTTTTCTTGCCGCCAAGTGCACCGAAGTCATTTGTCTGTGAAACTTTGTGCCTGAATAGAACACTCTGACCATGTTTACACATTTTCCCAGAATTGTTAGATTTTTTCAATATATTTAAATTAATAATTAAGATGTCATATAGGGAAGAAAATCCGCACCGGAAATAAATCAGGATGCTTCATGAAATCAAATCAGGGAATGAAATCAGAGGGATGATATTCAATAAGGAAATAAATCTTGGAAGCATAAATGTGGGTTATTATTAAGAAAAGGGAGGAGAAAATGTGGGAGAGGAGTACACCAAGTCCATCCAGTAGTGGCAGCCAACCAAGTCAGCCTCCCCCGCCAACGAACCGGTCCACCATCCCCCAGACCAAATCCCACCTCGACACCACGCCACCTCCCCCATCCCACTGACAGGACGACCCGTTCGAAACATGGTCCCACATGTCATTGCGGGTAAATGGAGGTGGGGCGCGTGGGCGGAGCTGCCCCTCCGCGGCCGTCTACCCCGCAGTATATATGGACGGCGCTCCGGCAGCGGTTCCCCACCATTCCCTCCCCTCCACTCCGACCAAGAAAGCCCAGGCCCGAGCCCAAACCCGAAGCCCACCACGAGCCCGACGATGGCCGCCGCTGAGACCCCGCCGCCCACCGGCGGGATGGGGTTCCTGGGCCTGCTCAGCTTCCGCCGCAGTCCCACCGCCGTCGCCTCCTTCGACCCGGCGCAGGACGACGAGCTGCTCGTCCTCGACGCCCTCCAGGCCCACGTCGCCGACCGCCTCGCCGCCCTCTCCACCTCCGCGCAGGGGCAGCAGCAGGGGCCGGTGCTCTCGCTCGCGTTCCTCTCCAAGCTGCTCGACGCCGTGGTGTCCTCGGACGCCGCGTTCCGGGACGCCCTCGCCGTGGGCCCCGTGGGCGCCGCGCTCGCCAGGGCCCCCGCCGACCGCCTCGCCGCCGACCTGCTCGACCGCTCCGTCAAGGCGCTCGACGTGCTCAACGCGGTCTCCCTCGCGCTCGCCTCGCTGCGCGGCTCCCACCGCGCGGCCCTCACCGCGGCCTCCTGCCTCCTCGCCGCCGGCGCGCCGCTGCTCCACCGCGCGCAGTTCGCGCGCGCGCGCCGGGCCATCTCCAGGCTCTTCCCGGACGCCAGGGCCGCGCCGTCGACCCCGTCCGGCTCGCGCGCCGCCCGCGCGCTCTCCTTCAGCGTCTCGTCCAAGAACTGGTCCACGGGGCGCCACGTGCACGCCATGGCGGCCCACCTCGCGCCGCCGCCGCAGGCCGCCACCGCCCCCGGCGCCGGGGGCGGCCTCGGGCTGGCGCTCTACACCATGAGCTCCGTCCTCGTGTTCGCCATGTGGGCGCTCGTCGCCGCCGTGCCGTGCCAGGACCGGGCCTCCGCGGTCGCCCCCGTCGCGCCGGCCAAGCAGGCGCAGTGGGCCGCGCCCATGACGGCCCTCCAGGAGCGGATCGTGGAGGAGTCGAGGCGGAGGGACAAGAAGGGGTCGTCCTCCGGGGCGTCCTCGCCGGCCTCCGCGGGGCTCCTCGCCGAGATGCAGGCCGTGGAGCGGGCCGCGCGGGAGCTCAACAGCCTGCTCGAGGAGATCGCCGAGGAGGAAGAGGAAGCCACCGAGCTGGAGGCCCCGGCGACCGTCAGCGAGGAGCGCGCGGGAAACGTCGCGGAGCGCGCCGAGGCGCTGGCCGGCGCGTGCAGGGCGCTGGAGGACGGCCTCGCGCCGCTGGAGCGGCAGGTGCGCGCCGTGTTCCACCGCGTCGTCGCCAGCCGCGCCGAGGTCGTGCGCTGCATGGAGCACAGCGCGCGCAGCACCGCCGGGTCCGCCTCCGGCGTGCCGGCGCCGCAACCCCATTCCTTCTGAGCAGAGGACGATTGATTAGGATTTTTACCTTCTTTGGGTTGAAAAAAGATCCCTCCTTTCTCTGCTCAAACTGTACCATTCTTTGATTTGGATCACTGCCTGTGTGATCTTGTGTATGTAGACGTATGGCTTGGCTGTAAAAACTAACTTTTTTTGGATTGATTAGTGCTGTTCTTGATGCTCAACAGCAGAGAGAAGAGAATGTGTTATCTGTTGAAAGAGGAAAAAAGAAAGAAAAAGATAGAGTCAAAGATTTGTCTCCCAAAAGAACAAAAAAGAAAGAAAAATGAGGAAGAAGGATTCAAAGATTGTAGAATTTGTCAGCCCTCATCATCATCAGCAACAACATCGTCACTCAAAAAATTGTGTTCCCTTCTCCTGTGTTGCACTTTCCTCCTGGGATCAACAGACCCTATTTTTTTCCAATCATCAAGCTATTTCAGGATTCAGATGACCAAATTTATGAGCTGCAGATCATCCGGCTATTTCAGGAATCAGGATTGAGATGGCCAAATTTATGAGCCGCAGATCATTCGGCTGTTTCAGGAATCAGGATTGAGATGGCCAAATTTATGAGCTGCAGATCATTCGGCTGTTTCAGGAATCAGGATTGAGATGACCAAATTTATGAGCTGTATATCATCAAAGCTGTTTCAGGGTTCAGATGTCCAAAGTTTGAGCTTTGCAACACCCATTTGTTCCTGGATTTCAGATGACCAGAGTTTGGGGTGCAACCTTGAGATGGTTGACAAGCGGGTTGACTCAGGACAAAGATCGCCAAGCAAATCAAAGACAAAGATCGATCAAGTTGGTGGTGGCATCTGGCGGAGAAAGAGGAGGCAATCAAACGCATGGTTGACTCAACCCAAGCCAAGACAAGCCAAGCCGGCCGGCCTGCAGCCACCAAACAGTGACAGACAAAGATTTGAATGGCCAGAGATGTGCAGGCCATCAAGGGGGCACAGCCTGGGATGAGCTGTTGCACTTTGTCCCTTTTGCCATACTACTATTCAACTCGGCTGACCTGTCCACGGCCTTATTATTCTATGACTAATCTTACAGAAATCCTAAAGCTGCAGTGCCTGAGTTAACTACTCCTGCTAGTGTATTCTTTCCTGCGAGAAATAGATAAAAATTCGCCTGTGCTGTGTGCTTGCTAGCTAGCTGCTGCCACTTGTAGCCAGGAGACAGAGTCTCATTTTCCTGTGCTATCCATATTATGGTCTCAATTTTTTAGACTCCGAAGATAACAGGGATTCTATGACTAATATTTCACCCATGTACTGAGTACTCACTGCAGGCATGAGTGATGTCTGAACTTAGCTTCTTGTGTATGTAGATTATGTGCGGTTCTACTGTAGCAAGTTCATAAAAAATGGGATGCAAAAGCAGATGTTGAACAGCTTAGTTAGGCCTTGATTAAATCAAAGGGGCATCTAAATGGAGATACTACATGGTCCTGACGAACCAGTGAGAATGACCTAGCTATCATGATGAGGAAAGAGTACGCTTAACTCTGAATCCTCAAACATGTTCAGTGCTGTATCATTGTCATTAATCATGAGGCGTTGAACCTTTGTCACCCATCTTTAGTTTCATCACATTTTCTATGCTGCTGGTAGTGTACTGGACAGGACTGTACTGATGCTACGGATCAGCAAAAGTCAGATATACCTGGCTATAGCAACTGTCAAGGATAACATTTCCATTATAAGAATGGGAATTATTTTGCGGGTTTCTTTTTTCTCCGGAAAAAAAGGGGCTGGATGTCACGACCGGATGAACTATAAAACTGTATTTAGGAAGGAAAGGGGAAAGTTCTCCCGAGCTAACTATATTCCAGGTATATGCTTGTTCTCAGACAAGGAGGAAGATAATAATCATGTCCAGCTAGCCACATCCCGGCAGCTATTAATAGGCTCAAAGGTTTTACTGAAAAGGGGAAGAAACGCTACAGCCCGACAATGGACTTACTACAGTAATTATCCTACGGCTCTCGACGAAGCGGTACGCGAGGAGAGGGTCTGCACCGTTGGATAACTGAACTTAACTGAACTCTGTTTCTGCTACTCGCTCGCACTTGTGCTGAACCTGACATTGCCCTCTTCTTGAACACAACGTGTCCTCACGGTGTTGTAGCATCTTGGCGCCACTGTAGGGTTGTTGCTTTGAAAAATTCAGGGAAGGTATATTTGATAAAATTTGCATCCTCCCAAGTTGCTTCTTCTCGTGACAAGTTCTCCCACTGGATTAACCACTGTACTACTGGTTGGTTCTGCCTTGGAATCTGTCTGACTTGAAGAACTCCAGCAGGCCCTGTTTTGATTGTCCCATCTTGATTGACCATAGGTAGATTGGGACTAGGGATGGACTGAGAACCCACATGTTTCTTTAGTTGACTGACATGAAAGACAGGGTGGATCTTGACATGATCAGGAAACTGCAATTTATAAGCTGACTTGCCCACCTTTTGTATGACAAGAAAAGGACCATAAAACTTGTATTGTAGCTTAAGTGCTCCTCTGAAGCCAAAGGCTGCCAACCTGTAAGGGGCCATCTTGAGATAAACCATATCTCCCACTTCAAAGGATCTCTCCACTCTTTTCATATCAGCATATTTCTTCATTCTGTTTTGAGCTTGCACCAGATTGTTTTTTAGTTGATCCAACATATGCTGTTTTGCTGTCAGAAAATCTAGTGCCTCCCCATCTTCAGGACCAGGAATAGCCAGCTCACTAATGAGAGGAGGAGGATAGCCATAAAGAGCTTGGAATGGTGGCATTTTGAGACTGGTATGATAGGTGGAATTGTACCAAAACTCAGCTAATGCTAACCAAGAAGCCCACTTGCTAGGAGCAGTAGTAGACATACACCTCAAATATGTTTCCAAACACTGATTAATTCTTTCTGTTTGTCCATCTGTTTGAGGATGATAAGCAGTGCTATATCTCAGCTCCACTTTCAAGGCAGCAAATATGTCCTTCCATAACTTGCTTGTGAAGATCCTATCTCTATCAGATATAATCAATTTAGGTGGACCATGTAACCTAATAATCTGATCCACAAAAGCTTGAGCTACACTTAGGACTGTATAAGGGTGTGACAGTGGGATTAAATGAGCATATTTTGTAAATCTGTCCACCACTACCATGATCACATCATATCCTTTTGATATTGGCAACCCTTCCACAAAATCCATAGATATGTGTTGCCAAGCTAAATCTGCCACAGATAAAGGGTCAAGTAATCTTGGTTGGAGGCAGTTCTCATGCTTGGCTCTTTGACATATAGGACATGCAGCAACAAATTCTTCCACTGCTTTCTTAAGCCCAGACCAGTACAAAATTGACTTCACTCTCTGGTAAGTTGCCCTGTTTCCAGAGTGTCCTCCTATTGGGGAGCTATGTAATGCTGCTAACAGTTTGTTTCTTAAGGGTGGAATATTCCCCACTAGTATTTTCCCTTTGTATCCGATGATACCTGAATGAAGAGAATAATCACCTTCTTTGTGATCACGTTGTAAGAGTAATTTTTCCAACAAGTTTTTACTGTCAGCATCTGTTTGATAGCTGTCCAACAAGTCCTCAGCCCACATAGGAGTTGCTGTAGAAATAGCCATACATCCAGGGAGTACTCTGGAAAGAGCATCAGCTACTTTGTTGTACACTCCTTTCTTATACTGGATAGTGAAATTGAATTCTAGCAACTTCATCATCAATTTATGTTGGATTCCTTCAGTCAATTTTTGATCAGTGATGAACTTTAAGGATTGTTGATCTGTTTTGATAGTAAGATTATTTCCCAATAGATAGTGTCTCCATCTTTTCAAAGCTTCCAGAATAGCTAAAGCTTCTTTTTCATAGGTGAATAGTGCATCATTTCTAGGGCATAGTGCAGCACTGTAGTAAGAAATGGGTCTTCCTTGTTGCATTAACACAGCTCCAATACCTTTGCCAGAAGCATCAGTCTCCAATACAAAAGGTTGAGAGAAATCAGGTAGTGCTAAGACTGGAGCAGAAATCAATGCTTGCTGTAACTGTCTGAAAGCTGCCTCTTGTGCTGATTGCCAAGAGAAGTTGCCCTTTTTGAGAACATCATGCAAGGGTCTACATATTAATCCATATCCTTTTATGAATCTCCTATAGTACCCCGCTAGGCCCAAAAAGCTTCCGAGCTTAGTGACTGTATCAGGCACATGCCACTCTACAATAGCAGATATTTTCTTTGGATCAGTGGCTACTCCTTCAGCAGAAATGACATGACCCAGGTATTCCACTTGTTGAGCAGCAAAAACACATTTAGATAGTTTGGCAAACAAGCTATGTTCCTTTAATGTTTCCAAAACAATCTTGATATGTTCCAAATGTTCCTTGAGATTTTTGCTGAATATCAGAATATCATCAAAGAAAACTAACACAAACTTCCTCAAGTAGGGAGCAAATATGGTGTTCATAGGTTCTTGGAAGGTGCCAGGAGCATTTGATAATCCAAAAGGCATCACCAAATACTCAAAATGACCCAGAAAGGTCCTGAATGTAGTTTTGTGTATATCTTCAGGCTTCATTCTGATTTGATGAGAACCAGATCTTAGGTCCAGCTTAGAGAAGTAGGCAGCTCCATGTAACTCATGTAACAGATCCTCTATTACAGGTATAGGGAATTTGTTTTTAACTGTTAATGCATTGAGCCTTCTGAAATCAGTGCAGAGTCTCATAGATCCATCTTTTTTCTTAACTAGGATGACATGAGCTGCATAAGGACGCTGTCTATGCCTGATAAAATGAGCAGCTAGTAACTTCTTAATCTGCTCTTCTATTTCTTGTTTCTGGTGTTGGGGCACTCTATAAGGCCTACACTGAGGAGGAGTGGCCCCTGGGACTAGAGGAATAGTGTGATCCAGTGTTCTCTGAGGGGGAAGGGTCTTAGGTTCCTCAAACAGATCAGCATACTCCATTAGCAGCTTTTGCACTTGTGGTGGAGTTTTGCAACCCTCAGGTGCATTCATCATGATATTCTGGATTTGCAACAAAAACACTTCCACTCCTTTGTCCAACAACTTGTTCATTTTCTCAGATTTCACTTCCTTAACATTTGTAGCATTTGTAAACATGGCAGTAGTAACAGTTTGTTGTTCTTGTACAGTAAAACTGAATTGTTGCTTGGGTATATCAAAAGAAACAGGACTGACAGCTGTAAACCAATCATACCCTAGGATAGCATCATGACTAGGAAGTGATATAATTCTGAAATTATGTTGTAGTTTAAGTTTACCCAACTGAAACTCACAATTTGGTGATACTGCATCAGAAATCAAAGTTCCTCCCCCAGCTACAGATATAGTTCTTGGTTTAACTGGTAACAACTGACAATTATCATTGATTGCAAAATCTTGGTTGAGGAAAGAAGATGTGCTACCAGAGTCAAGCAATGCAACAACTCTTTTTCCATTGATGTGAATCACCACAGTAGGAGTAGGGACAGTCATTTGATGACCCATATCAAAGGCAGAGATAAACATAGCTTGCTCTCCTTCAGATAAGGTTTCAGGAGGCTCCTGATTGTTCATATCTTCCATCTCTTGTGGCACTGGTTCTTCTGTTTCTGGTTGCATCAAGTGGACATTAGGTACTAATTTGCATTTATGACCATGCATCCACTTATCACCACATCTCCAACACTCTCCCACCTTCCTGATCTTTTGATAAGTATCAGGTTGCTTTGTTGTAGTTTGTGATCCAGAAGCAGTAGACACAGTAGAAATTTTTTGCGCCACATTGTTGTTGTTAGGTTTTTGATAGAAATTGGAGTATGCTAACCCAGTTCTCTTGGGGAAGTTAGGAAGAGGAGGGTGACAAGGTTCCACATCCTTGGCCAGCCAGTAAGCATCAGTGAGAGATTGTGGTCTCAGTGGTCTGATTTGAAACTTGATTCCTTCTTTGAGGCCATTAACATAGCATCTCACAAACCATAATTCATTAAGTTCAGGGTTTTCCTCTTGCACATCAGCCATTAAATCCTCAAACATCTTGGTATATTCAGATACAGTGTCGTTCCCTTGCTTTGCAGAGTTAAACTTCTCTGTTAAGTCATAAGAACCTTGTGCAGAGAATCTCTTTATCAGTTCAGCACAGAATTGTTTCCAAGTCAGTTGTTTCTTAAGAATTCCAGATCTTCTTAGCCATGCATCAGCTTCACCAATAACATATAGTTGTGCTAGAGAAACTTTATATTCTTCAGGAGCTGCTGACATCTGAAAATACTTGTTACACTGCCTGATCCACCCCACTGGATCTGTTCCTTCAAATCTAGGGAAATCCAGTTTTGGGCCTTTTGTCATAGATTTCATGAACTGAGCTTGCATGTCATGCTCATAATTCCTATAATAGCCCTGCCACATCTGTCTGTCTCTGTTGGTTTGGTAATATTTGTTGAAAACAGGGGTGTGACCACCATCTCTTGCTGTTGCAGGTGTTCCCATAGCACTCACATGATCTGTCCTCTATTGATTGTCATACCCAGGAGGAACAACTTGCCTATGTACCTTCAAAGGTGGTAAATGTTGTGTCTGAATCTCTTCCAGCTGTTTTGTTTTTTCCTTTTCCAACTCCAACTGCTTCCTCAAGAATTCCTTTCTTAACTGTTGCTCTTGTATATCTTCTTGGTGCAGAGTAGGGGAACGAGCTGTCTGACTAGAACTCGCTATATTAGTGAGTCGTCCAATCTGTCCCCCAGGTGGAATCAAGGTTTGCAAAGACTGACTGATAGCTGACAACTGTTTACTCAAATCTAACACTGCTTTCTCAATGCTGCCTACATGTGTTGAGATGTCACCTTGCTTGGAATCGATGGAATGCATGTCGTCCTGCAACTTGGACACATCACTGCACAGGCTAGCATTATCCTTTTGCAGAACACCGAACTCATCCCTTAAGGACAAGATTTCTTGCACATCAGCTTCATCTAAAGCTGCTTTGCGTCCCATCGCCTCGATCTAAGTTACAGGTTAGGAATTTTACCGCTGAATAATCAACAACCCTTCCACACAACTCAGATCCTGCCGCCGCCTAGATCCACGCCTCCAAAAGCATACAAATCAGCGCAAGGACCTGGAATTTTACCGATCAAACAATTTGTTCGACCAACCACTCCTGCTTGACTGATCTATGCCCGAACAAAACACCGCCACCAGCGCCACCAGAAAACTAACAGAACTCGAACACCGCCGCCTACGCCGCCATAACTATGCTGATCGTCCACTATAGGGTGGTAAAAGGGTGGGAAAGGGGTGGGACTCGTGGATCGGGAAGAATTCTGTCACTCCATCACTTTGTGGCTGAGGATCGCTTGCATCTGATACCAATTTGTCAGGACCGGATGAACTATAGAACTGTATTTAGGAAGGAAAGGGGAAAGTTCTCCCGAGCTAACGTATATTCCAAGTATATGCTTGTTCTCAGACAAGGAGGAAGATAATAATCATGTCCAGCTAGCCACATCCCGACAACTATTAATAGGCTCAAAGGTTTTACCGAAAAGGGGAAGAAACGCTACAACCCGACAATGGACTTACTACAGTAATTATCCTACGGCTTTCGACGAAGCGGTACGCGAGGAGAGGGTCTGCACCATTGGATAACTGAACTTAACTGAACTCTGTTTCTGCTACTCGCTCGCACTTGTGCTGAACCTGACAGAACCAACCATCATTGTTCAGTTCACTGCCCTTTCAAAAAAACAAACGTATTAAGATTTCAGCTCACTGTACCATAAGAGCACAACCGAAACGTGAAAAAACACATAGGCACACGGCACACATTCACACCGTAACACACACTCATACAACTCCTATTCAAGACCGGGTCAAAGTTGTGGAGCTGGAAAATTAATGAAGTCATCACAGACAACTCGCTGTTAAGGGGAATATCGTCTCCCACCGAAGAGTCAAATGCAAGAAACCATAACATTTGCGGCTAGATTTGCAGAAAACTACCAAGTCGCTAATCCATTGCAAAAACCACCACAAATTCTCTATTCTCATTGCAAAAACCACCACAAATTCGGTCCGTTTGATCAAGTGGGACTGGACTGTAAGGAGTAAGGAGGTAACTTAGAAAAAAATTAGATGCACATCCCTAGATCTAGAAACAGAAAAGCAATCGAGCCCTTTCTCTTGATCCCCTACCCCCGATCCAATCCCTTCGGCACCCATCGTCGTCGCCACCACCTGCTGATGTCCAACCCTCCAACACCCGTCGCAGCCACCCCCACCTGCTCCTATCGCCGTCGCCGGAAGCACCCGTGCCGCCCTCCCTCAATGGCATGGGCGCCATGAGCCGTCGCCGCGTCCCGCGCATGCACCACGAGTGCCTGTTTGGCAGCCGCCGGCGGCCGCCGCTGCGGCAGCTGCAACTGCGTCGGGGGTGGGGGTGGCGGGGGCAGTGGCGACCACACGCTATTCAACCCGGTCATCGTGATGCGGCGCTTGGCGCTCGGCGTCACAGCGGGGGAAGACAACGACGACGACTACGGCGCGCTCGCCGCGGCAGGTAGCTTCGAGATCTTCTACGACGATGGGGTAGGCTCCAGCCTTCGCTCGCTGCTGGAGAGCATGTTGGACTCATGGGTGGTCTGAGGTCGAGCGGCTGCTAGGCCAACTCACGCGGATCAAGGCCGGTAGGCTTACGCCGGCTCGCGAGACCCGGGGAGTCCAAGGCGGATGTTAAGTCCATGCCCACTATCACCATCGCTGCCGACGAGGATGCCATCGTAGTATGATTGTATATTTTTTGAAGTTATAGGGGTGTATATATATATATATTTGCTATGTCAACTCCTTACAATGAGGCCTCATTTGTGAGAAAGCGACCAAACGGACCAAATCACCCGATTAATGCTTTTGCAATGAGATTAGAGAATTTGTGATGGTTTTTGCAATGGATTAGCGACCTGGTAGTTTAATGCAAACTTAGCCGTAAATGTGGTGGTTTCTTGCAATTGACTCTCCACTAAAAGAATAATCTGCATAATGAGACACCAAAGTGTCAAACATGAGGTTTGGTATATGATGGGCTTAAGTTACCACTGTCCACTTAACCATCCAACCACTGATTGGTTCCCCTATTATCCAATTATGGCGACAATGAAAACAACTTTCTTGTACTCGGAAGAGAAGGAAAGATCCTTGCAAAAAAAGAAAGGAGCAAATAGATCAAAAGGGTTCACATGAACCAGAAAATAAAGACTTGTAAAAACATTATCTGGTCTCCCAGAAGGAATGAGGATTACATTTACTTGTATTCAACATAACTAGGCGAACAACAAGAATTTCCTTGCACAGATAAGCCACGTTGTATGACAACGAAAGGAAAATAATTTTATTCAGAGGTTTTCATTTTGCCATATGATGAACCAACCATTCTTGTGCACAAAAAACATGAGCAAGTCAAACATGCTACTAATCCCCATGGTATTTTATAACTAAGCTAATAGTATTTGTTGCTTCAAAGCTCGCTCTCCCAGCAAACACATAAGGCGTGTTTGGTTCCCCGTGTAGCTCCAGGCTGCACTGCATGTAGGATCCAGGCTGAACGTGGCCAGATTCAGTTGATGCGAAGATGAACAAAGATAGTGTTTGGTGCACACGGACGATATGGCTGCACGAGATGAGGAAGGGTGACCACGCGGCAACGTGGGACGAGGGGGATCCGGCATGCGGTGGCGTGAGGTGGCGGGCTCCGGCGTGCAGCAGCGCGAGATGGCGGAATCCGGCGCGCGTCGGCGCTAGACGGCGGGATCCAGTGCGCGGCGGCGCGAGACGGCGGGATCCGGCAGTCTTATGGTCCAGGATAGTGGAACTGCCTGGTCTATGCTGCGGCTTCGAAGGAAGAAAAGGAAACGAGCGAGCATGCACGCGAGCTACGCTCGAAACTTGCTTTTCCCTCAGCCTGGCTGAGAATCCTAGTTTTGCATCCATCGATTTAGGTTGAAAGGCCCATGCAGTGTACCAAACACCCAATTTTTACATGATGAATGCGAGCCACATGCAGTGCAACAAACCAAACACGCTCATAGTATATGGAAAAGACACACATGTGCAGTATGTTGGTAAGCAACCACTAGTAGAAAATAGGGCTTTAGTCCCAACTCGATTTACACATTAGTCCCGGTTCCATTACGAACCGGGACTAATGTTAGCATTAGTCCCGATTCGAGTGGTAAGGGCGCCGGTCGGGCATCAGTCCCGGTTCAAATGGGACCTTTAGTCCCGGTTCATGTCTCGAACCGGGACTAAAGGATTTGGAGGCTTTAGCCCCGGTTTGTGTATTGAACCGGGACTAAAGGGGTACTGAATTTTTTTTTTTCTTCTATTTTTAAATTTGTTTTCTGTTTTTAGTTTCTGTTTTAAATTGCTTATATCTTTTAGGATATTTGATGTTTTTGAGTCGTTCTTTTTTGCATTAGATTCAACATTTTGTTTAGTTTCTGTTTGTGCCATTACTTTTTAAATTTCAATGATTTAAATTTAAATTTATTCAAATTTGCTTCAAACCCAGATTGTGAACAACTTGAGTTTACAAATAGTTTTAAATTTAATTCTTTTTGCTCCTAGTCAGGTGTTAGATTGTTGTCACAGTAAGATTTATTTGGTTATTTTTAAAATAATTTAAATTAGGATTTAATTTAAAACTATATTGTTTTGCTTGTATAGTTGTTTTAGTCGTTTAATTGTTTTTTTTATTTTTTTAGTTAGTTCTTTCTGTAGATTTTAACATGTTGTAGTATGGTGCATATTGAATGCACAAAAGTCTGGAGTTGAAATAATTTTGAAAAAAATGTCTTTTTAGCAGATGAGTTTTCGTGTGAAACCTTGATACTTCGAAGGAGATGATCCAGTTTGTACACGACGTGCATCCATTTTTTGCGGTAACCCTCTCAACTTTGTAGCACATGTCATGTGGGTGAAATGATGGTACCATGACAAGTTTCAGCCTTTTCAGAGTTCATTTGTAGCGCTTTTCAATTTCAGGGTCATTTAGCTCAAAAAAATTATTAAATGCATGGAAAATAGAAAATGAGGTGAGAAAGGGTTGAAAATTTATGGGATGACTTTGAATGATGCATATTGAACACACAAAAAGTATGGAGTTCAAACAAGTTCAAAAAATGAAATCCCTTTGTAAGAGATGACTCCTCGTTCGAAACCCTGATACTTTGAAAGAGATTGTCCGTTTTGTACACGAAGTGCATCCAGTTTTTATCGTAACCCTCTCAACTTTTTAGCACATGATATATGGATGAAATGATGATACCATGCCAACTTTCAACCTTTTCAGAATTCATTATAGTTCTTTTCAATTTCTGGGTCATTTAGCTCAAAAAAATCATTAAATGCATGAAAAATAACAAATGAAGTTAGAAAGGGTTAACTCTGGCTTGGTTAACCTTAGTTGTGACTCTGGCAGGGGCGATGCTAGCAGATGTAGTCGACGGTATGATTGTACTCTTGGCTAAAGGGAGATTCTGAAATTTTCAAACTCTACCCCCCGGACCGTCTTTTTTAGTTTTGTAGAAAATAAACATAAATGATAAAAAATTTAAAAAATAAAATCCTTTGAGATGTAGTTAGGTTTTAGTGTCTAGTTGGTTTAGAAATTTTGAGATATGAATTTTGACCTTTTTTGTAAAAAATAAAAATGTAAAATGATCATAACTTTTGCATACGACGTCAAAAAAAGTTTAATATATAAGAAAACTAGAGAAAAATTGGGACTCGATTTCACCTGGGTTTGCCCTCTGAAGTTTCTCAGATGCTAAAAATTCTAAATGCAAAAAAAAATTATTTCCAAAAGAAGTTTCTTTCCAGAAAAATAAGAAAAAAATAATTTTATTTAAAAATAAATAAATTATTTCATATTTGGATTCCTCACATTTTTCTGATAATAATGGATATATTATTTGTCGAATTTTGACTTACATATTTAAAAATACTTATTATGTCATAATAAATGAGTAAATGACAAAATAAAATAAAACATTAGGTTGTTTTAATTGAAATTCACTATTATTATTACTTATTTTATTTATTTTAATAATTATTTGAAATTTAAAAAATTAAATCATGTGACACGACATCAAGACGTCAGATTGTTTAGGATTGATAGCTTACTATTATCAAGAAAACAACAAATGCAGACTTGACAACTAGGGACGATAGAGTCAGAAAGTTAAACATGATCGGGCTGAAGCCGTGAGAGGATGGGTGACCGATCGGAAAGTTAAACGATTTAGAATAAATGCTCCACAGTGAAGCAGTGAGGATGGATGATTAAAGATGTAGCATTAGCCCCACTTCACGTTTTTGATCGGAGAGCTATTGGCATGATATGCCATTACTCTTTCGGACGTGCTATGGACAAAAAAGGCAATCTTTTTGTTCGGACGAAGAAGGCAATCCTCCAAAAAATCCCCGATGGTCCCTGCAGCCTCCCCTTCACGAGCAAACGGCATGTCTTCCCACTGTTTTGTCTTAGACTAGATGAAAAGACGAGCAAGACATATGTCGATGGCGGCCATTCCCTTTGTTTTACGTGGCATCCCATAAAGGGGAGTGATCTGTGTCGGCACGTCGGTCCAAACTTTCGGCCGGCCGCATACGGGCCGCATAATCCACCAACCCCGCGCGTTCGCACCGTTGAATCCGCATGCAACATTTTTCCTCCTATGCAGCAAAAATTCGATGTGATGCAGCATTTTTTTCAAAGGTTGCAACAAAAAACAAAAATTTTAGCAAAAATTTTTTTTGCGTGATCGTAGCAAAAAACGAAGCTGATGGTACGTGGTAGCAAAAGTCAAACTCCGGTTGTAGCAAATATTTACGTGACGTGTATGCAACTTTTTTAGTAAACGGTTGCAACAAAACATAATGCCGGTTGTAGCAAAAAATAACACGGTTGTAGCAAAAGTAAAAAACATCGATTGTAACGAAAAATTCGATGAACGGAAATTGCAACCAAACGTATATGCAGTTTTTTTACTGGGACAAAAAATAATAAAAAATGCTTACAGCAAAAATGACGCTGATTGCAATAAATTTGGACAAAAAATATTACATCCATTGCCTAACAAAACGCGCCGGTGAAAAAAATGTTACAAGGGCCCGCGCGCGCGAGGGACGACCGGCGCGTCGGTTGCGCGCGGTGGGAAACGATTCCCTTCCATAAAACGCATGAAGGGAACACACTTGACTAAAAAGACAGATACCGGCTTTTCTACCATGCATGAGAGGTACCGTGCATGGCTGAGCAGTTAATACTTTGTGTGGGATCCATGTCACATTTTTCCACTAAGATGTTTCACATTATTTCTGTATCTCTCTACTCTCATATCCATTGAGTGTTGTCTCAGAAATGCTCCAGATCTATTTCACCAATTTACAGATATATGTGTCATCATTAAACTTGTACACTGCAGTATTCATATAGTCTTTTCGTCCACAAAAACACATGCATTACAAAAAACTCAAGTGTTTTATCATAATGTTTTATTGTATTTCAAATGGAAAAACAATTATAATATTTCACTGTGGTTCATTTGTTTGAGATCGCATCATAATGTTTTCATTCAGTGTCAATACACTTAAAACTTATTTGTCTTTTTGTGTTCTAGATTGCATCATTATGTTTCATAGAGTTTAATCGTGTTTTTAAATACAAACTTTAAAACCTCTTAAAATATATTTAAAAGTGGTCCTGTTTCGAAGTCCAAATAGCAAGGAACTTAAATATGTAAACGGATCATAAATTAGAATTTTGATTCAAAAATAAATAGATTGAAGCTTTGAAATTATATTAAAATGGTGAATGGATGAGACACTCTTGTGTGTGAGGGATATAGAAGAAAGAAAACTATATAATAGAATGGCTTGAGTGGGGACCAACATGCATGCATCCTACTCCCTCCGTTTCGAAATATAAGTCTTTTAAGCGATTTTACTAGGTGTCTACATACGGAACAAAATGATTAAATCTACATTCTAAGGTATATCTACATACATCCGTATGTAGTCCACTAGTGAAACCTCTAAAACGACTTATATTTAGAAACGGAGGGAGTAATCTCCAAGAGAATGCACGATCTCCCGTGCATGGTAGAATCTCTTTTCTCAGTGAGACAGTAGGATCAAACGCTAGGTACTTGTTATGATCGTTCGTGTCATATTCTTGGGCGTCCTCCATGCCCGACGTGCAGATGGGTGGAGGAGGAGGCAGGTACGCCCACTACCGAGTAGTAGGGTTAACCACCCACCATTCTTCTTCTTCAACATCGGTGATCAGTTTGATCTGGAGGTGGCGGAGGACATCGACGAGCACGTCGTGAGGTCGGCGTTGCGTCAAGTCCTCTCCATGGTTGCCTGCGAACTTGTGCTGCTTCGATCGAGTATGTATATGGTTCGATACTTATGCTAGGGATATATTCTTTGATGGAATCCATCCGATGAATTGTGCTGGAGATCGGACTTCGTAGACTTAGCAGGTAAATATTTGGTCGGGGGCCATGTATCCATTCGGCTGTATCCGATACTGACTCAAATCGCGTCTCTGTTCAGTGGGGAGAAGAGAAGAAGGAAAAAATCCTATTTGACGCGCGTTGCATCAAATAGTCGGGGCTTCGCACAAACACCCAACCATGGTTCAGGAGTGGGCCGACAGTTTAACTGTTCCAAGGTCCCCAGTTTTGGGAAACCTCTAGATTTTCTCAGCCGTTTTTTTTTCGGTTTTAGGAAACTTCTAGAAGGTTTCCTGAACCAGGTTTTTTCGTTTTATTTTTTCTTTATTCTTTTCTTTATTCTCTTTTTCGTTTCTATCTGAAAAAATGTTCTAGATTTTCAAAACAAAATTGGGGTTTTTAAAAAACTTTCTTCGAATTCCATTTTTTTTGCTTTTTAGAAAAATCTTTTGGATTTTCATAAAATGTTCTAGGTTCTCAAAAATGTTATGGATTTTTAAAAACTGTTCTTCACATTCATTAAATCTTTCTGCTTTTAAATAAAAATGATCTGGATTTTCTTTTTTTTTTTGATTTAAAATGAATTCGGGATTTAAAAAAATCGTTCTGCAAATTCCATTTTTTTTGCTTTTGATAAAAATGTTCTGGGTTTTCAAGAAATGTTATGGATTTTCAAAAACTTTTCTGGATTTTCTAAAATGTTTTAAAAAATGTTCTTCCTTTTTGATAACTGTTCGCAGGATTAAAAGAAGTTCATCTTTTCAAAAATTGTTCATGTTTATGAATTTGTTAACTATTTTTGTTAAAAATTGTCATTTTCAAATTTTGTTCTCAAGATTCAAAAAATGTTCATGCTTTTAAAATATTGTTCACACTTCCAAATTTGTTCAGGGTTTCCTATTTGTTTTCCATTTCAAAATTTTGTTCTCAAGATTCAAAAAATGTTTATGCTTTTAAAAAAAATCGTGGTTCCAAATTTGTTTATAATTTTTCAAAACTGTTCTTGGTTATAATAGTTGTTCTCCAGATTCAATAAATGTTCGTGCTTTAAAAAATTGTTCTCTGATTTTAAAAACATTTATTTTTTAAAAAAGATTAAGAAATTCAACATTTTTTTGTTTAGATAAAAAATAAAAATGGAAAACAGGAAGAAAAACGAGCCAAAAAAGGAAAAAAGCAGAAAACAAAAAAGAAACAGAAAAAGGAAGAAAGGAAGTTATCCAATTTTTGTAGACAAAAAATAGCTGGTCCGGCCCAGTCGGGCGCCGTCCTGTGCGTGGAAGCGACCCCTGCCGCAGCTAGCGGTAGGTAGGGGTTCCCACGAGAAGAAGGGGGAGCTCCTATGCAGCTCTGCAGACGACCGTTGACAATCTAGCTCCTGTAGCATCGCTGGCATGGACTGACCCATTAACGTGATGCTCAGTTTTTTTATCTTTTTTTCCCGGTTGATCTAGTAATGAAACATTCCGAATTTCTATTTATTACGAAAATAAAAATATGAAATCAAACAAGGTTTACTGATTTAAAGAAAAAAGTTCATCCATTTGAAAAGAGTTCATATGTTTAAAAATGGTTCATCAATTTTTAAAAAAAATCATGAATTTGAAGAAAAGATGATCCAATTTTGAAAAAGTTCATTAAATTTTTAAAAAGTCCAATAAATTTGAAAAATGTTCATAATAATTCAAAAAAGTACATGTATTTTTACGAAACGTTCATTGAACTGGAAACAAAGTTCATACATCTTTAAAAAGTTCATAAATTTTGTTAAAAATTCATCCATTTTCTAAAAGATGTTCATTAAATTTCAAAAAAATTCATCGATATTAAAAATATTTCATAGTGTTTTAACATTTTAGAAAAGTTTCATCAATTTTCAAAGAAATGTTCATCAGTCTTAAAAAATTCGTTGAAATTTTAAAATGTTCATTAATATTTTAAAAAGTTCATAGAATTTTGAAAACAAATATCAACCGGTGCATAGATGGCCCGACCCATTTACGAACGCCACATGCGCCTGTTAACAAAAATGCACGTTAATTGGCGCCAAATAGGAAATGCCGAAAAGGGTATGCAGGGCGAGCTTGGATTGCAAACTTCGGCCGTCGCTCGTGGGTAGTCAAGGGGTACTCTCAGGACGCTGAGGCAGTTTTCATGTCGGTGCATGAATCATAGTTCAGCTTGATTCTATCATAGTTCACCAAAGCTTTGGAAGACTTGTGACAAAAGTCTATCATCCTTTCACAAACTTCTTTACTACCGGTAATTGCTTGTCTTTAAATTGCAGGAGTAGATGGAATACTACCTCTGTTGTGTTGTGACGTGTTTACTAATAAATTGGTCAAGAGAAGGTGCAGGAATAAATGTTTTTCCATTTTGAGAGAAAAAAAAGATAAAGTTACATGCGTCAATCCCAACAAAAATATAGATGGTGAGGATGGAAGGTGTACCTGTATGGCAGTACCGTCGCAACTTTCTTGATCTAGGGTCCGCAATAAACCTTCCGCCAACGGAGCCGCCGCGTCGTTCCCACTAGGGCAACTCGGGTGCCGCCCTAACCCTCGCCGCCGAGGCCATGAGCTAGGTGATCGCTTGGACAGGTTTGATCGGGAACGAAAGACACGAGTTCACCCAGGTTCAGCCCCTCAAATGAAGGTAAAACCTACATCCTGCTTGAATGTTATTTTTGACGATGATATCGATTAGAAGGGATGCGGAATCGCTAATCTAGCTCTCGAAGGTTTCTTGTTTGAGTCTTTTTGCCCTATGATATCCCTTTATATAATAGGTTAAGCCCCCGAGATTACATAAAAGTCTGGGTTATACTTGTCAACCCGTGTTCTAGTCTATTTCTTATTCATCTAATCTCCTATATTAGGAAACTCCTTATCAAGGCCTCTTTTACGAGTCGGCTCCTCAAAGCCCTTCTCATGATCCGGCCTGCATGCGAGCCTCTTTGCATGTTCTTGACTCGGGTCTGGTCTGGTCCATAGTACAATTAGTACCATGCCGGGTCATTCCTGCACTCCGTCATATTCGTGGGAAAAATCCCTAACATTAGCCTCCAGTTTAGCTGGAACTTATTCATGCTAAATTTCATTTTCTTCAAGATGCTGTCTTCTGAGAACTTGCCCGGGTCATTTGACTTATTCAGTATTTGGTATTTTTCTGCTACTGATACTATGACATCACCCTGCTGTCATCCGCTATCTTCGCATGTCATCATAACGAATCTTTATGGTTGGGTACGTCAATGCGGGAATCGAGGCGCCATTTTAGCCACGAATTACCACGGTGGTCCCCACTTCCACCGTGTCGCTTCAGCTTTGGCCCCTTATAAAACCTCCATAGACTTAGTTTTTTCCTTCTTCCTCCTGATCCGATGCGACTGCAACTGTCTCGGGTTCGTCGGCCTTCATCTTCATCGGGGACACCCAAGCGCTGCCGTCAAGCTACACCGACGACGACACATCATCACCCACGGGTTTTGCAGCTTCAAAATCTTCACCACACGTGCTGGTAAGAACTTCATTACACCTCTCATTCACCGCAATCCATTAGCAGGTCGTGGTATTTCTCGAGTTCATCCGAGTTCTTCAAGTACATGTTGATAGATATGATTCTTCTTCAGTTTGTTTTACTTAGGTGTGTTTTTGCCTCTGCACTTCACCTGTAGTGAATTAGATATGTCATGTCCTGTCTATAACATCCATTGTTATTACCATCTTAGGGCCTCTTCCTCCGCTAGGGCTTTTTCTTTCCCTTTTTCTGTATTTATTAGATCCATCAGTCCCACTACTTTAGGATGAAAACTGTTTGTTCATTCACAATCTTGCGGAACAAGTTAGAGAAGCCCCTAAGTCCTTTTTTAGATTTCATCACTAGCCGGATTGTGTGTTTGCCGGCTCTTTATTAGAAAACTCTCCATCCATGAAGCAAGCGGTCGAAGCAAGCGTGCTGTGACCATATATCGTCACTCATACATCTATCGAAACCTCTGACTTCTTATGATCCGCGTGTTTCTTCCTATAACTTATCGATGCTGCCTGGTTGGCTCATATCAACGAGAGCCTTGTCACTGCCAACTTCCCTATCGCTATACCAGTCCCATGTACTATTTGTGGCTGATCCCAGAGCAATCTTGCAGCTGCGTTATCTGAGTTGAGTTACATATTCTTATTCTGTTCTCTCTTCGGGGAGAAAAGGTAGATGTCTTCAGCTCTTACTCTTAGTAGATAGAACCTGTAATCTTGCGCTGTCCACATGAATAGATGAAGTTGAATCCTGGTTGTTACAGTGTGAACTATTGATAGGTGGATCGATTTCACTACCAACATGTTCGAATTATGTGCAAAATCTTGCGCAGAATTTAACAGTCAGGTTGTGGGTTTGATACTTTACTTTTTTTTGCAGGTGGATACTTTAACCGTTAACTTGACCAAATTTATGTCTAGATTTAGTTTGTCTGTTTATAGTTTCGTATTTGTGTTTTGTATTGTGGTTGCTCTCTGTTGGATATCTCCATTGCGCATGACCATTTTTAAACAAGAAGACTTATCACATGTCCCTAGTTAGCTGATGTGCAATTTCCCAACGTGTTAATGGTTGATGTGTGTGCTATTCTATCATGTTGAGTTGACGTTTGCTCTGCATATTTTGTATCATTTATTTATAGTGATGGACGATGTTTGATGATGACGCGGCGTGTCTATGTGAAAGTTTAACCTTGGTGAATTAATGAGATGGCTGACAAACTTGCGGGTATCCAAATAGTTGAAGCGAACGATGTTCGAAGATGACGTGACATGCGAGAAGTTTACTTAAACCAATTTCATTCATAAACCACAAGTAAGTATAAAAGTGTAAGCAAAAGAATTCCTCCGTCTTATATACAACTTAAAACTTTTTTGACCAATGATGCTAGTTCCTTGCCACAGATAAAGTCATGTTGTATCATAACGAAAGAAAAATAAATTTATCCAGAGATTGTCATTTTGCTATATGCATGATGAATCAACCACTCTTGTGCACAAAGAACAGGAACAGCAAGTCAATCATGCTACTAATGCCCATGGTATTTTAACTAAGCTAATGCTTATTGCTTGAAAGCCCTCCCATCAAACACATCGTGTATGGGAAAGACACCCATATGCAATCCGCGGATAAACAGCCATGATCTTTGATCTTGGAGTTACTGAAATGATAGGCCATTACTCTTTTTGATGTTGTGTGGAAGAAGAAGACAATCTCTTTGTTTGGGTGAAATCCAAGTAGAGTATGCTTGATATAACTCCGTTCCGAGGGGCAATCATTGTGTTTCCAAGCGAGATCTGCTAGAAGAGGATGAAGGTTGATGTCACACTTCAACATCCAACTTATCTGATCACCCGTTTCGTGAAGGTGCCAAATCCGAATTCTCAGTCCATCATGACCACCAAGTCGCGCACAATATACACCGTTCTCTGATTTTCCTAAATTATGATCCGGGTAATCACCCCAATGAACACCTTCCGGTGGCTGAATTACTTGGTACTTATCATTTTTCAAGTTTATCCTGCAAAAGATAAACCAGTCTCGAAGTTAGACCAAAAAACCGCTTCATCGAAACGTAACCAAGGATAAAGGGTTGTTTATGATATGAGTAGCCACACATATACCTCAAGATAAAATCATGTTGGTGAAAGTAAAGTGCCCCTGCCCAATATGTTGCAAAGCAGTGACTAGGTGGGGTATGCTCCAACAAATCCCCGATGGTCCCTGCGGCCTCCCCTTCCCGAACAAAAGGCCTCTTCTCCCATCGTTTTGTCCTCGATGAGAAGACGAGCAAGACATATGTCGATGGCGGCCATTCTGTTCGTTTTATGTGGCATTCAACAAAACGCGAAATATCGGGCGTGGAGGGAATGCACTTGACTAAAAAGACCTCGTAGTGCAGTGACACGGAAGGATCAAACACGAGGTAGTTCTCATGATAGAATGCGTCACAACTTTGGGCGTAAGCGTTGTCCTCCATGCCCGGCGTGCACATGGGTGGGGAAGGAGGCAGGTGCGCCCACTGCCGTGTTGCCGGGTTAAGCACCCACCATTCTTCTTCCCATTCAACGTCGGTGAGCAGGAGGAGTCCATTACAATGCTGCTTGATCTTGAGGCACTTGCCATCGAGTGGCTTGTCGTCGGGTGTTTTCAAGTAGTCGAAGGGGACCATGTTTGTGGAGGACACGTCGAGTGACAAGTGCGTCGGGAGCGTCTCGCCGTCGAGGTGAACGAAAATGCCTGTCAGCGAGTGCGGCAGGAGGTCCGCGATCAGCCGGTTGGCATCGACGACCTCACACTACGTCTTGCAGACGCAGCGGGACGCCGCAAGGCTGCACGGCGACGTCGTCTGGAGGCGGCGCAGGACGTCGGCGAGCAGGTCGTGAGGAAGCCGCTGCGTCAGGTCCTCCATGGTTGCCTGAAAACTTGTGGTGCTTCGATCGAGCATATGGTTCAATGTTTATAGGCTACTAGTAGCAGATTTTTGGTGATGGAATCCGTCCGACTCGGTGGACATTCCGAATTGTGCTGGCGATCGGACTTCATATTTTTGAGACAATGGCGATCGGACTTGATAGGCTTGGCAGGTAAACAGTTGGGCCATGGGCCATCTATCCGTTCAGTCTGAATATATATCGCGATCGATCCAGATAAACGTCGATGCATGGCCGCAGCCGCCGCGTTCCTCTTTCCCAAGGTCTTTTTTTCTCGAATACGTTTTTTACCTTATTACCCTGGGTTTGACATGGTAAACCTGTTTGCAAAAAATATTGACATTTCCCTTTTTTTCCCTGGGGATTTTAAACGGAATTTTAAAATATTAGTCCCGGTCCCAAATCCAATCGAGGCTAAAGCTCCGGACGAAAGGTCTGTTTTTCACTAATGGCAGCATCTTTATGAAAAATGAAATGATTCATACTAGCAAAAGAGTCTCTGAGTTGCAACGGGAGAGAAAATAACATACCCTCCCAACCCAATAATCGTGACTGAAGACCGTAATACATCCACATCCCAATAATCCCCCCCCTTCTCTCTCTCTCTCATGCGCATACATTCGCTCGGAATAAGATAAGAAATATGTTATTTTCACTTGAGGTTTTTTAATTGTGTTCATGTGTGGTTATCGATGTTTTCTTTCCTATCAATCTGATTTTAATGAGTGTTTATTTGTAATTCAGATTGTTGCGGATACAAAAGAAAAATGGACCATGCATCATAAATTAAGTTTGCATGAAAAATAATATTTTAGAAATATTTAACAGTTAAAATAACATCATATTAAGATTCTACACATTTATCTAATCAAAATTCATACTATATAACATCTTAAAAGCAAAGTTACGGTTTAAAAGATATGGATAACTTTGTTTTACAGAAAATTTGGATTTGTTAATCAATAAATCAGGAGGTTTTATGTTAAAACACATAAAAACAATTCAGCTGACTTTGTGTTCCGGGCATTGATCCTCCTCGATTTCATCCGTCGGAACGTAGTCGACGGAGCTCGGGCGTACATTTTTCTACAGGACTGCCCATGTGTCCTCGTCTAGAAATCTTCTACATGATCTTGTATCATTTCAGTGTGTGTTGATGATCTCAACATCATTGACAACACAACAGACATTGATGAAGCACGCAGGAATTTGAGATGAAAGATTTGGGTAAAACCAATTTTTTCTTAGATATACAACTTGAGCACCTTCACTCAGGAATCATGGAAAACCGAGCTGCCTATATCCAGAAAATATTTGAAAAATTTAATATGGGCAAATCCTATCCATCTAAGACTCCCATGGTGGTTAGATTCCTAGATGTAGAGAAAGACCCGTTCAGTCCAAGGGATGATGGAGAAGAGGTGTTGGGACCTGAAATTTCATACCTCAGTATCGTTGGAGCGCTTATGTATCTTGCAAATTGCACAAGACCTGATATTGCATTTGAAGTGAATCTACTTGCTAGACATAACGCAGCTCCCACAAAATGTCATTGGTCTGGAGTGAAGAATATCTTTCGATATCTCCAAGGCACAAAGGATATTGACCTATTTGTCTAGTTCCAGAGAAATCAAGACTCTGATGTGATTGGATATGCAGATGACACATATTTTTCTCATCCTCATAATGCCAGATCACAGACCGGCATTGTGTTCCTACATGATGGTACTGCTATATCATGTAAGTCTTCAAAACAGACTCGGATGGCAGCATCTACCAATTATTCTGAAATAATTTCATTATTTGAAGTATCATGTGAATGTTTATGGCTTCATAGAATGATAAACCACTTACAACAGTCATGTGGAATTGTTTTGATAAAATCACCCATCATTATCTATGTGTTGTCGATACATCAAGACTAATATCACTAAGCATATTTCTTTTAAGTGTTTTCCCCCATAATCTTTAGAAAAGTGGCGAATCGAAATAAGCATCTTGCAAGTCAAATCATGTGACAACCTTGCTAATTTATTTACCAAGTCTCTACCAAATTCAACATTTCAGAAATATGTTCATGAAATTGGTATGTGACGACTTAGGGACTTGCTGGCGTCATCTTCTTGAGATATACTTGTTTAAGACATCACGTTATGCTATATCTTTGTAAGTTTATGTTTTCGGTTCTCATCAACTTTTCATGAATAACATTTTGGAGGAAGATTCTTTTGAGATGATAGCGCTACATCGACAATCATGAGATGACTCTATATGGTCAACCGTAGATTAGGAGGAAGTGTTAAGATTAATTAAGGGAAAATCTCCTCTTGCCCGTAACGACGGAACGGTTGGTCCCGCAACCAGCGCCCCATCCCCTGGGGCTGGAACCGACGTTTCCCCTTGGATCGTCACGCCCCCCCCCCCCCTTTATATAAATTGCAGATTGCAGATTCCTGCGCATCAGTAGACAAAGATTTCACTTCTCTCAAACAAAAAGAACTGCATGAGAATTGTAATAATAGGATCTTTAACAATGTTCTACCTCTGCAAAAGCTTATTGACCTTTATCAGAACAGAACGTCATGTGTGGACGCAGGATGGGGGCAAAACGTGTGTTCTGCTGCTGTGAACAGAGAGGGGTATGTGTTTATTGCTTTGTTTTGAACACCTTGTAAACTACTGAAAATTTTCCATTTCAAGGAAGGAAAATAAGTTATCTCTTTTTTTATATAAATTAAAGTGTTACCGTCTTTTTTAGGGGGCAAGCAGGAGCAATTCTATTTCATTAATAGGGGGTGAACTTTACAATTGCCGCAAAAAAAGAGAAAGAAAAAGAGAGAGAGAGAGAGAACAGCACGCAGGACAACCTGCCCCGCGACAGCTCAGGAGACCAATATCATTGTACGATGATATTTTGTGATACAATCCATGTACAATAGAAGATCCATTGTTGTGCTGTATTTTTTGTTCCACCCTAAGAATGGTTTCGTGTGCTGTGCTGTGTTCTACAAGAACCATACCTAAAGGATCATAAGCATAGCAGGACTCTTGGAGAAAAAAAGGCATCCTTCTTTTCCCAAGAAAAAAATGTTAATGCACAACTGAGATACTGCAGCCTCAAGAAGATTTCTGTGAGATCCAGCAATATTAGCTAAAAGGGAATTTCAGTGAGAAAAAACGAACATGAAAGACACGCTCAGTTTTTCCAACTATAGGATCAACAAAACGATCTTAACACTGGCTGGTGTGTGACATGATCCTAAATAAAAACAACACCCTTTTCAAATAAAATAACAGTTTTCCGGGTGTTCAAGAATAAGCAGGTTCCTGAGTATCATCAAGCATAAGAATTAAGATCTTCTATCTGTCCCGGCCGTAGCATATCCGGCACAAATCTGTCTGCCTTCGTAACCCGTGTAACCTAAAGGAACATATGAGTGTTCTAAGAAAAAAGGGGACTTATGACTGAATCTTTGAAGATCACCAAACTTATTACCTATTGTACGGATATCATCTGATTCTTCTTTATCACTATTTTTTAACTTGGCCATATGAAGTGTATTACTAATTATGGGTAGAATCCTAGTACAGCATAAAGGATTTGGTTTAGGTAAGCCTGCAACATGTTATGGCATATTTATGGGTACAATAAAAAGAATGTAGACAAAAGCAATGGTGATCCCATTAAGGCCTTGTATATTTTTAGCTTTAAAAAGGTTTAAGATTAACCACGGATGTGCTCTTTAACTACACACTATCTGTAAACAACACAGTGTTTACTTATAGAATGTATGTGAATCTTAGCAGCAAAATGATATGGTAGAAGAGATTAATCAAAATAGTTTACTGTGTTCATACAGTAAATTACTCTTTTATTCTACCCATACAACATTCGCTCCAGTTCCACTATCATAAGATAATGGAACAAGTGTACAACAAATGTTACAAACAGGGCGCCTCCAACCAGCTGAGTTCAAAGTTCAAACCATAGTTTTAAATAACCGGCTATAGCTCCCGCTATAGCCTTTTCAGCAGGGTGTCGCTAAGTGGTATCATGTACAAATAGACCGCTATAGCTGATTTGAAGGCCTGCTGCTATTTTCCATAGCCCGCTATTTAAAACATTCTTCAAATACACAACTTCAACATAAAGCACACACACGGCCAGTTTAACAGAAAGTCCTATCTTGCAGCACAATACAAGGCTCCAAAAGACAACAAGAAAACGGATGTTACAACATTCGCTCCAATTCCACTACCATAAGATAATGGAACAAGTAAACGACAAATGTTACAAACAGGACGCCTCCAACCTGAGTTCAAAGTTCAAACATACATACCCTCAACAGAAAGTACACACACGGCCAGTTTAACAGAAAGTCACATCTTGCAGCACAATACAAGGCTCCAAAAGACAATAACAAAACAAATGTTAAACATTCGCTCCAGTTCCACTGTCATAAGATAATGGAACAAGTATACAACAAATGTTACAAACAGGGGGCCTCCAACCAGAGTTCAAAGTTCAAACACATACCATCAACAGAAAGTACACACACGGCCAGTTTACCAGAAAGTCCAAAAGACAACAACAAGACGAACATGAGACATGATGATAACTATTACAACAAATGTGACCGAGGGGGGAAGAGCCGCCTGTCTCAGCGTTGCATATATAAAGTAATTGGGAAGATTCAAACCTAGTAGCTTGACTGGTACCGTCATGCACTGGCCATTATGCTGACCGTACATCAGCACCCCCATCACTGTCTAGACGACCAAGAAGTTTGAGCGCCGTCGGGCCTGGTAATCATATAGCAATAGAAAGTATATATGTGAACATTCGAAACAATCATATATATAGGATGCCATAAATCAGTCAACATAATTTGTTATCTTTCAGGGCAATTAAGGAAATTTTTTAATACAAAAACAACATAGCTATGTAAGGACAAGCAATTACCGGCGTAGAAATTTGCGTATGGGTGATACAAATTTTCCATAAAGCTTCCTTTGAGTTTGTTGCATTGCATTGAGTCGAGTCGAACCAGGAAGACATAGACGTCGCCATACTGCACCCAGGGGAATGTGTGCACCGATATAATGATCGCATCCGCATCCTCGGTGTACCCCAGAATAGTCGATTTCCCTGCCTCCATGCTAGATGGCAGAGCAAGCATGCCACGCATGTCATCTGTCTTCCGCAGCACCCATGCCGCGACACCCCGATCACTGACCTTACGGTCCCACATTTGCAAGCTAGGGTATGAGAATACGACGAGTCCAACACCACCATCCTCTCCACTGATGATCCGGCTCCGGCAGCTGTGGATGTTCTCAATGGAAGGCTTGCCGATCACAGCTAGGCTCTTGCTTTCCAAATTGAGCTCCAGTATACCATGGTCACGCTCAGTGAGCCACCAGTAGAGCCTTTTGCCAATGAGTGTGGCGGGAAGATGGCCAACAGCACATGGCCGTGCTGCAGCAATGAGTTGTCCCCACTCGCCGGTCTCCGAGGAGTATACACGGGCCGCGGCAACTCCTGGGCGGCCATTGGCAGAAAAGCCTACCAAGGCCAGCTGAAATGCGCTGGACCGGAGGTGCTCGTCGCCGATCAAAGCTCCATTGGCGTTGTACGCGTGCTCGTCGAAATCCGGGGGGAACGGCACAACGCAGCGGTCGCCAGAGACGGGGTCGAACACCACGAGCTCACACCGTGTCCGGTTGATGACAAGGACGCGGCCATGGCGGCAGCCGAGCACGCCCCAGTGGTCATTTGTGGCGTCGTCGGCGCAGACCTGCAGGGAGAACCTCTCGGCAGGTACGCGATCTGGAGCGTCGAGGGTAGGGATGAAGAGGAGCTTCTTCCCATCCCTCTCGAAGGCCCCCAGCACAGGTGGCCTGCGGTGGTGATCGCGCAAGCAGCTGCGGAAGGCGGCGGATGCAGCGAGGTGACCCCAGGTCTTGGAGACGACGGAGGCGCGCAGGATCGAGGAGGGCTGCGGAGGGAGACGGGCGAGGATCTCGGCGAGGAGGTGGTCGTTGCCCAGTGGCTCCGTCACCGGCGATATGAGACCGGGCGTCGTCTCGTCGTCGCCTCCATCGCTCGCGTGGAGTGGGGACATCGCCAATTTGGAGGAGAAGCGGTAGAGAGGCAAGTACCGGGCCTCCTCCATGGTGTCAGGCTTGGGCGTGGGGCGGGGGCGGGGGTGAAGGAGGCGAGGCGGCGAGATCTGCCGCCGGCGCTGGAGGAGATAATCAGCGCCGCCGTCGATCGTGAGATCTGGGAATTGGGGTTTCAGTAACGGAAATGGAAGACAGGGATGTCACGGGAAAGACTAACCTAGGTTTTTTTTTTTTTGATGGCAGGTACGGCGTTTTTTTTTCTTTTCAAAATAACCACATATATTTCATTAGGCAAACGTATAACAAAAAGTACACATGTGATCATCCCAGGAGACATACGTACATAGACGTCTTGTAATATTGCATCAAAGACTTCCCAAAGAGTAAAACTAGAATTTCACTTTTACGGAATCTTGCGCCACACGAAAACGTCGCCCACCCCACCTTCCTCCTCCTCCAATGTGTTGTTGAAGAAAGAGGGGAACTGCCTTCATATCAAGATCTAGAGGAGCACCTTTGCATACAAGGATGTTTTTTGAACCGATAAAACAGAACCCCATAAGCGACGAGACCAAGACCACACAAATCCGCTAGACCCCAATGCCTTCAACTTCATTCATCGATACCGGAGAAGAAGAAGAACGTCGCTGCATTCAGTCATCCACACACTCCACTACAAGACACCAAACACAACTAGACATGCGACACCGACGCCATCCGAGAGAGTGCTGAGTGCCGACCATCAGACATAAATCTTACCGGATCTGATGACCGGCAGGAAGACCGAGCCACCTACTCCCCGGTGCCGCCCATTAGACAGTCATAGAGATGGAGAAAGAGTAGAAGCAAATTATTTCGACGCAGCACCTTTCCCGCCATTGAAGCAGCACCACTGAAAACAAACTACGCCTACCATATACCTCTACGGGACGAAGACTTTCGGGTTCTCACCCGCTCCCGCCGCTGGAGCGGCAGACATAGACGAACGAGTACCCAACATCACCGACGGAGTTGAGGAAAGCAAGAGGGTCGCTTGCTGCATCACCTCTCTAGAACGGTTCCAGGAGCGAACGATTCGTGCTACGTTTATGAAAGTGGACCACGTTGTAATTACATCACGTACGACAATTTCTAAACCGGCTAAAACACTAGTAGTGTTTAAATATAAAAAGTTCTGACAGTTAACTTGGATCATCAAACCCTAATATGTGCATTACGACTACGAAGTGGCACATGACCTAGTTGCGTCCTAATAGTTAGTAGGTAGACTATAGACTAAAATACTAGTATTTCAAAATTTTGTAGTTGATCTTATCGTCTCTTTTTGTATGATTGTCGGTGGAGGGACATATTGGGTGACTAGTCCGATGAGGCGCTCGGAGAACAAGGAAAAGATGGAGTGAGTAGTTTGATGAGGGAGAAGAAGGTGGGAGGGGTCCCTCGCTACAATTATGGAGCGACCAATGCCCTAGTCCCGTTTTAATTATTAGATCTGGTACTTCAAAGCTATATAGTTTTACTCTTATCTCCTTTTACATTGTCACCGAAGAGGCAGAAGATGGGAGTGAGTAGTCTAAGAGGTTAGAAGAACGCCAGAGGGGTTTGCGCGCTACGACTATGATGTGGCCCATGCGCTAGTTGCATATAAGTCGACTAAAAACATGGCACTTCAAAAATTTGATGTTTGATTGTTGTCCTATTTTTTTCAAAAAGAAATTGGCCTTTACTCAAGAGAGCATTTCTTAAATGACTTAGTGAATTTTCCCTTTAATTCGGAGAATGTGGATGGAGAAATCAGTGGACACCACCAGAAGATGGATGGTCACACGTAGAAGCTTGTGGCAACCGAAAAGTCTGGACCCATGTTGGCAGTTCAGATTCCATATTTTGAGTGTTAAATAGGTTCCAAAATGAACTACTGGTAGATAGAACTTTCAGCATGTAGGCCTGAGAGTTAAGTATATCCTTGTTTGCTGCTCAAGATAGCTATGCTGATCTAGTGACAAACCTACCATGCAGAACTATTTTAGAACTAAAACTTGGTACCAACAGCTATCTGTTAATCCTTCTTATTATTATTAATAGGTTCAATGTTAGCGTATTAGAACACAAACAAAATGTTCAGTTTACGTTTATGACTATGCAGGTTGTCTTAAATATAAGACTCGTATTATAAATTGGGCATCTTACCGGTTAGTTTGCTGTTCCTTCACTCAAAATTCTCGGTATATTTCAAGACCAGTACTTCTCATGCATCCATCATCCATAGTATTACAAAAATAAAGTTCAAATAAAGAGCATTACAAATATGGTTAATACATGTTAAAAGCAAGCAGTATTTGTATTTCCTTTAGACACCCAAGATCTCTGATCATCGCTAATTCTTGACAGGTCATCTTCAAATCATCCATGGATATCTTCAACCCTCTCAGAGAAATCCAAAGATTGGTCGTTATTTACATTCAACCCTCTGGAAAAAAAATCTAATAGATTCAACCCTGATAAAGTCACACAGATTGTTCCTTATTACAACCACATAGAATTAACCTATTCCCACAGAGAAAAAAATGGTAGAACAATCATCACTATGTCGGTGGCTCACGAAGGTATAAATTTTACTAGACCACGCAAACAGAGATGTACTAGAGTGTTCAAGGCGATTGTATCGGTTGGGCACATATAAGTGGCAGAATGTAATAGCAGCCATGGGTCAATTCCAGCCTGCACCAACAACATGTACTATAAAATAGAGTAGCTTTCATTTCCCTCGAAACCTCGACTAGTTAGAGAATCTCGGAGAACTTCTCCAGGCATGTTCATTCGTTAGTACAATCCATGAAGCAATTGATTAAACATGGTTTATTTCACCAATGATATCGCTCACCTTCATATGTACTCCCTCGGTTTCTAAATATAAGACTTTTTAACATTTTTTTATTTTTTGGGAAAACATAATGGACCTTTGCGTTTCATTTAATTAAAAAGAGAGAGTTATGCAATTATTTTCCTCCTAGAAGGTGGTTACACATATCGGATGGCCACTCATGCACATCCCAAGAAGCTGGCAGCACAACCCTAAGTCCTTCAACACGAGCAGTTGACCAAAGCCTGACCTCGTCTTTGATCGTGCCCACAAGAGTGTGGATGGACGGTTGAGCGTGGTCGAAAAGACAATCATTCCTATGCTTCCAAATCAGCCAATGTGCCAGGAGTGTCACAGATGAAAGTTCCTTGCGCATCAGCTTAGGGGTTTCCTACCTAGCATGGTGCCACAAATCGAGAAGGGAGCTTTCGATGTCGGGCGGTCTGCAGGTCACGCGCATCCAAGCAAGGATCTCATGCCATACCTACCACGAGAAGGGGCAAGATAGCAGAAGGTGGTGCAGCGTCTCTGAGGCCTGGTCGCACAAGGGGCACGCCGCATGGTGCTGCATTCCATGCCGAACAAGTCGATGCACCGTCCAACAACGATATAAGATGGCAAGCCAGTGGAAGAATTTCACTCTCGGTGGCGCCCAGCTCTTCCAGATGAGCTTCCAGTCCTCCGAGGTGATCGGTCCGTGGAAGAAAGCGTGATAGGCAGATCTAGCGCAGTAGGTGCCGGCCTCGGCCCACTTCCAAACCATCTTGTGAGGCTCAATGGAGTGTGACACGCTCTCGAGGAGACGCCAAAGCAGCAAGTACTACCCGATTTCATGGATTCCCAGGACGTCGTGGATGTCGCGCGCCCAAAGATGGGCCTGCAAGCCCTCAATGACCGTCATGTTCTTTCCACGTTGCTTGGGGATGCAGGCATGGAGCATGGGCGCGATCTCGCAGACGGAGCTCCCATTGATCCACCGGTCCTCCCAGAATCTAGTGCTCTCACCGTTCCCAATGATCGTGTGGGTGCTCGCGAAGAAGATGTTGGAGAACGTTGCATGGGAAAAAAAATTCCTACGCACACGAAGACCTATCATGGTGATGTTCATCTACGAGAGGGAGATCGGATCCATATACCCTTGTAGATCGCTAAGCGGGAAGCGTTAAGAAATGTGGTTGATGTAGTGGAACAGCTTCGTGATTCAAATCACCGTCGTCCCACGATCCATCCTGATCTAGCACCGAACGGATGGCACCTTCGCGTTCAGCACACGTACAACTCGATGACGATCTCCGTCTTCTTGATCCAGCAAGAGAGACAGGGAAGTAGATGAGTTCTCCGGCAGCGTGACGGTGCGCCGGTGTTGGTGATGATCTATTCCTGCAGGGCTCCGCCCGAGCTCCGCAGAAATCCGATCTAGAGGAAGAACTACGAAGTAGAGGTTTAGGGTTGAACGTGGCAAAGTTGTGTCTCAAAAACCCTAAAACCTCTAGTATATATAGGAGGAGGGGAGGGGCTAGCCTTGAGGCTCAAGGGAGACCCAAGGGCGTTGGTCGAAGGGAGGAGGAGGGACTCCTACTCCAATTCGGTTTGGAAGGAGGAGTCCCTTCCTTCCTTCCCACCTCCTCTTTTTTTTCTCCTTTCATTTTTTCCCTTGGCCAAAATAGTCCTATTGGGCTGGCCTCACCAGCCCACCAAGGGCTGGTGCGCCACCAATGGGCCTATTAGGTTCTCTCCCGGGTGGGTGGCCCCTCCCAGTAAAAACCCGGAACCCATTTGTCTCTCTCGGTACACTGCCGGTAATGCCCGAAATCTTTCCGGAAGCCAAATGAAACAATCCTATATATCAATCTTCATTTCCGGACCATTCCGGAAAACCTCGTGACGTCCGTGATCTCATCCGGGAATCCGAAAAAAAATTCGGTCATGAGCACCTATAACTCAACTATATCGAAACGTCACCGAACCTTAAGTGTGCAGACCCCGCGGGTTCGAGAACTATGCAGACATGACCTGAGATACTCCCCAGTCAATATCCAATAGCGGGACATGGATGTCCATATTGGATCCTATATATTCTACGAAGATCTTATCGGTTGAACCTCTGTGCCAAGGATTCATATAATCTCGTATACCATTCCCTTTGTCCTTGGGTATGTTACTTGCCCGAGATTTGATCGTCGGTATCCCTATACCTATTTCAATCTCGTTACCGGCAAGTCTCTTTACTCGTTCTGTAATACAAGATCCGGTGACTAACACTTTAGTCACATTGCTTGAGAGGCTTATATGTGATGTTGTATTACCGAGTGGGCCCCGAGATACCTCTCCATCACACGGAGTGACAAATCCCAGTCTTGATCCATGCTAACTCAACGGACACCTTCGGAGATACCTGTAGAGCACCTTTATAGTCACCCAGTAACATTGCGATGTTTTATACACACAAGGTATTCCTCCGGTGTCAGTGAGTTACATGATCTCATGGTCACAGGAATGAATACCTGACGCGCAGAAAACAATAGCAACAAAATGACATGATCACATGCTATGTTTATAGTTTGGGTCTTGTCCATCACATCATTCTCCCAATGATGTGATCCAGTCATCAAGTGACAACACTTGTATATGGTCAGAAAGCCTTAACCTCCTTGATCAACTGGCTAGTCAACTAGAGGCTTACTAGGGGCATAGTTTTGTATATATATCCACACATGCATTTATGTTTTCATTCAATACAATTATAGCATGGATAATAAACAATTATCTTGAAACAAGAAATATAATAATAACTATTTTATCATTGCCTCTAGGGCATATTTCGAACAGAAGAAGGCTCGCTCCTCAGTAGAGGATTGAAGGTTGAGTCCAGCCCATGCACGGCGGTCATCAGTTTTGCTGAACCATAGCCAGCGAGTCCTTAGCGCCATGCTGGTGCGCTCCAAGTCGTGCACTCCTAGCCCACAAAGGCATTTTTGGACACGCAACCCGACGCCAACTAACGTGACAGCGGACACCGTTAGCCTCGGCGGGGGCGGCCCAAAGGAACCCTCACTGGATCCTCTCAAGCAACTTTAGGATCTTCTTTGGTGGCGCCAACATGAGCAACTGGTGTAGCGAGATCGCTCAAAGCACCGATTTCACCAAAGTGAGGAGGCCCGCCCTATTCATGATCCAGGCTTTCCAGGTGGGCAATGTCACTTCAACCTTGGGCAATGTCACTGCAACCTTGTTGACGAGAGGGAGCAACTAAGCTGTGGTTGGGCGCTTCATGGTGAGCGGGATGCCCAGGTATGTGATGGGGAGACCAACAATTGGGTAGCCGAGGCTCTCAACAACGGGCCTCATGATGTCGTCATCTCATCTGATGAACATTGCAGTGCACTTGGCAAAATTGAGGAGTAGCCCAGATGCCCGGCCAAAGAGAAGCAGGATTGCCCTCGCGGCCTCGATGTCGTCCAGGTGAGGATGGCAGAATAAGACCACATTGTCCGCATATAGCGAGATGGGGGATCGACCTTGAGGGGTGCAGTTGTTGGATGGCACCGACCTAGGAGGCGCACTTGAACATGGTGCTGAGGGTGTCAACGGCGAGGATGAATAGCTGCGGTAACATGGAATGACCTTGGCACAGGCCCTGGCGATGCCAAATAGAGGGTCCAGGGCTCCCTTCAACAGCACCTTGGTGCTGGCCGAGGACAGCAGGATTGCCACCCACTCAAGAAATATGTCCCCGAAGCCATACTGCCTCAGCACATCGAAGAGGAAGGGCCAGGATAGCGAGTCAAAAACCCGCGCAAGATTGAGCTTTAATAAGACGTGTGGCGCGCCTAGCTGGTGTAGCAAGCGAGGAGATTGGTGGACTAGCACAAAGTTGTCATGCAGGCTTCGCCCATGGATGAAGGCGTTCTCGTAGTTGCTGACGAGGGCGTTGAGCCGGGGCGCGAGGCAGAGCGAGAGCACCTTCGCAAAGATCTTGGGAACAAGTTGTATGAGGTTGGTCAGCTGATAGTCATGCAGGTAGCACGCGTCGGAGCGCTTGGGAAGCAGCAAGAGCAACGCTTGGTTCATGGGCGAGAACCCACTACCGCGCCTATCGTGGAGCTATCGGAAGACGGCGGTGAAGTTGGCCTTGATCATGGGCCAGCGGGAGCGCAAAAACTCACTCGTGAAGGTGTCGTGACCCGGAGCCTTGTGTGTCCGCAATCTCTTCACCGCACACTAGATCTCCTCATCATCAAAGGGCGCGTCTAGTTCAAGGAAATTCGAGGAGGGCGTGATCAACTGCGAGAGGTCTAAGGTGCAGGCACGGTCGATCTTGGTGACCATGAGCTCATCGAAGTGCGGAATGTCGGTGGAGGCCATGTCGGCATGATTGGTGAGCGAGTTGTCGTCGACGTTTAGGCAGTGGAGCCACTCTTCATGGGCGGTAAGCGCCGTGTATTCTTGCTCCTTGTCAAATATCAGCAAGATATCATGGGAGATGGCGAGCTTGTGTCAGATGTTGCACATCGTGCACGCGCTCCAGCTAGTCAGCTTGCCAGCTGTGGCTTGGAGCCGGCGTGCCAGCCGATGGAAGAGGTTAGCATCATCCATGGAGCGCCAGGCCTCTACGACGACTTCCTAGAATCCCTCGAGGCGGACCCAAAAATCCTTGAAATGAAATCTTCAGTGGGCCGGTGGCTACGGGAAGAAGTCCAAGAGCAGCGGGCTATGGTCAGAGACCATCAAGGCGAGGCACCGAAGGTGACCGTCAGCATGGCGCACGCCGACCGTTGTGGTAGACCTCTTTGAACGTGAAGTCATTAGGCACCTATCAAAACCTTCCCATGCGCCGGTCAAAGTTGTTATTATTCTTGTCCTCGTCGTGGTAGATCAGGTTGAAGTCGTCGCAAAGCATCCACGGGCCCTGGCAGGCGGCCCGGGGTCGTGTATCTCTTGCAAGAACTCAATTTTCTCGGCATCGAATTGCGGGCCATTGGCGATAGTCAGCCACCAAGGCGCAAGAGGGCCTAAAGGGGTGACAACATGGGCGAATATCGTGTTAGTGATGAACTCGGGGGTTGTGATAGACACATCGCAACTCTTCCATTCCAGCAATATACCGCCACAGGTGTCGATTGCTGGCAAGTAGACGTACTCATCAAACTCAGAACCAAGTACCTCTAGGACAACTGACGAGCATATCAAAGTCATCTTCGTTTCTTGCAAGCAAAGAATGGAGGCAACCGATGTGATGATCAGCAAGCCAACAGCGGTGCGAAACGCGCGAGCGTTGAGGCCTCGCATGTTCCAAATCACAATTTTAAGGTCGTGATCCATGGAAACGGGGTCGACAACGGTGGGAAAAAGGATGGCGCTAGGCCACGACCGTGTCAAACGCGGGCAGCGACGGAGCAGGCGTGTCAACAGGCAGCTCACGGTCGACCAGGGCCGCAATGGCAGCAAGCACGACCATCAGGATAGGAGCGCAAAGACATATCATATGCCTTCATTTCAATATGGACTATATGCATGTGCATATAGACATATTTTAAAATATAGACTCATTCATTTTGCTCCATATGTAGTTTGTATTAAAATATCTAAAAAGGCTTATTTTTAGGAACGGAGGGAGCAATAGATTTTTGGCTTAGATGCTTGCAGACCAACTACAGATTTCGGCTTCTTGCCATGCCAAGCAACCAAGGATTTAACAGCCATCTTGTGGTCCCCGTGTACCAAACCATAGAGACATAGCAAGGAAAGCATGTAAATCTGAAGAAACAAGGATGAAGAAAACAAGGAAATGCACTGACCTGATTAGAACATCTAAAACCGAGCCTCAACTTCATATCGTCCGCAAACATTCGGGCAGACTGCCCCGACAACAAATTGCGACCCAACCGAAACTCACATAAACACCAAAATACCCGGGCTAACTGGCACTACCCAAATCCAGCCCATATCTTGGGCGGATATGGCAAGGACCAGACACGTCCGAACCCGTCCCCCAAGTTGGATCCAGCCCATGCTGACCCACCTTGTCCCCACAAATACCCACTTGTTGCAAACCCTCGTAAAATCCCTTGATCTTCTCGACTTCTCTATCTTCCCTCCCCTCCCCCCCCATCTACCATGGCCTGCTCCAGCAGAAGATCTGGCAAGGAATCCGACCCAATCGACTACGCGGTGCTCATCAAGGAGGATTCCAGCTCCTCCACCCCGGATGTCGAAGAAGTCACACTCCACACCGCCCTTCCCCGCTCGGGGATGGACAGAGGAGGGAGCTCAAGCTCCACAACCTCCGAGGTTTTGGCACCCTACAACCACAATTGCATTTCACATCCCACTGATTAGTCTACAACAGATCTAAATTAAATAGTAACAACATAACCAAAGATTAATACATGATTGTATTAACAGAGTAAAAATGATAATAAAGAAATATCAGACTACAATTTCCCAAAAGGTCAAACTAATGCACTACAATGGGTGTTTGATGCAAAATGAAACTAGAAACCAGGGAAAGGGAAGACACTACAAAAAGTTGAGCCAATACAAAAGGGAAATGAATAAAGAGAACTACTAGAACGTGCATATTCATAACATGTCGAACTTGTTCTCCAACCATCCGCCCCCCTAACTTGTCATAAGACTCATAACAGCTCCACATTGAGCATTGACCATAGCAGATCATTTTTCTTTGTTACTTTGGAGTAAGCTACCATAAACAATAAGTTCTATTAAACGTAATATAAGTTCTAACTTATCTGTTCCTTGAACATGAGATATAAGATTTTTTTAGAAAAGGAAGCTAAGCCCCGGCCTCTGCATCGAGAGATGCATACGGCCATATATTAAAATACAAAATAAGTCTCAGACAAGTACATGAAGGGTGAAGTAAAAAGAAAATTCAACGATACAAGGCATCTTTCATGCCCAAGCCGGAGATGACAAAAAATGAAGATGACTAAACACCTATCCTATTAACATGACGCCATCCAAACCGGTTGAAGATACCCTGTGCTACCATCTCCCAGCGGACACACCCAGTAACCATAGGCTCCCTGGCGTCCACAGGAGTGAATAATGACCATGTGTGGATCAGTGCGGTAGCCCTGAAGATAACCCGCAAGAAGTGAAAATCGCGTTGTCTGTTAAACACCAAGTCATTTCTGCAATTCCATATAGCCCACAACAGTGCACAAGAATCGACGCGAATAAGTTTAGCAATATGCACATCAACCTCCTTTAGCCACATCCCGAATAATGTGGTTATACTATTAGGAGGAGTGATGTTAAAAGCAATATGCAGCGAGCGTCAAACCAGCTTAGCCATAGGACAATCAAGAAAGAGGTGTTTAATGTTTTCTTTATTCGGACAAAAGCTGCATCTAGAATTACCATTCCAATTTCGCTTGGCAAGATTATCCTTTGTTAGAATTACCCCTTTATGAACAAACCACATGAAGACTTTAATTCTAAGAGGGACTTTGATCTTCCAAATATGAGCCGATTTTGGAATAGGTGTGGAATCTATGAGATTCATGTACATAGATTTAACCCTGAATACTCCATTCGTGGTCAACTTCCAATATACACGGTCAGGTCTGTGAGAGAGGTTAACGTCCATCAACCTTCTCACAAGATGCAGACAACTAATCCATCTATCACCAATAAGAGATCTACGAAATTGAATATTAAGAGGAATCTCGCAAAGTATTGACACAACGGATGCCTCTTGACGTTGTGCAATATGGTACAGCTGCGGATATTGAATAGCTAGAGGCATCTCCCCTAACCAAGTGTCTTCCCAGAAACTAGCGGATTCACCATTACCTATGATGAACCTAGTTCTGCTGAAGAAAGCATTTTTAGTCCGCATCAACCCCTTCCAGAAAGGAGAGTCAGTTGGATGTGCTGTAACCTGAGATAAGGATTTGTTTTGTAAGTACTTGTTCTTCAGAATTTGTACCCACATACCTTCAGTTTCCGAACATAGTCTAAACAGCCATCTGCTGAGTAGACATCTATTTTTAATCTCTAAATTTTCAATTCCTAAACCTCCTTGATCCTTGGGTCTACAAATTATATCCCATCTAGTAAGCCTATACTTAGTCTTGAGCTCATCACTTTGCCAAAAGAAACAAGATCTACAAAAATCCAATCTTTTCCGCACCCCAACGGGAACTTCGAAAAAGGATAGGAGAAACATGGGCATACTCGTTAATACTGAATTAACCAGCACTAGCCGTCCTCCATAATAAAGAAGCTTGCCTTTCCAGCAACTCAACTTTTTTCCCAACCGATCCTCAATGCATTTCCATTCCTTGTTTGATAATTTTCGGTGATGAATAGGAATCCCTAAATACGTGAAGGGTGAGTTCCCAGTTTCGCAACCAAACAATTGATTATAAGTGTGTTGTTAATTTTTGGCTCTACCAAAACAGAACACCTCACTTTTATTAAAGTTAATTTTCAGCCCAGATAGCTGCTCAAACAGGCAAAGTATGAGCTTCAAATTCCTAGCTTTAACCAGATCGTGTTCCATAAAAAGGATGGTGTCATCTGCATATTGCAAGATAGAAACTCCCCCGTCCACAAGGTGCGGGATGAGCCCCCCTATCAGATCCTTTTTGTTGGCCCTCTTAATCATAAGGGCCAACATGTCAGCAACAATGTTGAATAAAATAGGAGACATTGGGTCCCCTTCTCTGAGACCCTTGAGTGTCTGAAAGAAATGACCTACGTCATCATTAACCTTAATCCCGACACTTCCTTTTTTTATAGAACAATGGACATGCTTTCGCCAAAGCTCGTCGAACCCCTTCATACGGAGGGTTTGCTGCAAGAAGACCATTTAACTTTATCATACGCTTATTCAAAATCCACTTTGAAGATAACACCATCAAGTTTCTTCGAATGGATTTCATGCAACGTTTCATGCAGAACAACGACACCCTCTAGAATATTCCGCCCAGGCATAAAAGTTGTTTGCGTAGATTGCACCACCGAATGTGCCATCTTCGTTAATCTATCTGTTCCCACCTTTGTGAAAATCTTGAAACTAACGTTTAGCAAACAAATTGGGCGAAACTGCTCAATACGGGTCGCCCCCTATTTCTTTGGTAACAGCGTAATGGTACCAAAATTCAAATGAAAGAGTTGAAGCTGGCCATCATAAAGATCATGAAACATTGCCATAAGATCCTTCTTGATAATATGCCAACATTTCTTGTAAAACTCAGCCGGAAACCCATCTGGCCCGGGAGCTTTACCATTCTTCATCTCCCCGATTGCCTCCAGCACCTCTTTCTCTGAAAATGGGGCGGATAGTAACTCATTGTCAGTCTCTCCAACTTGAGGGATATCCGCCACTTGATGATCATCCATAGTCACAAAACTATGATCAGAAGCACCGAATAACTTTTTATAATAGTTAGAGATATACAATTTTAGGTTCTCATGACCTACTATTGTTCCCTCATCTTGCTCGAGCTGGATAATTCTCTTTTTCCTATGCTTGCCATTTGCAATCAAATGGAAAAATTTAGTATTATTATCCCCATGAACGATCGCCCGCACTTTAGCTCTATTCACCCATTTCGATTCCTCCTCTCTAAGGAGAACTCGAAGACGTTGTTCAGCTTCATTCTTCAAAGATCTCTCATTAAAATCTAGAATAGTAGTCTCAACCTTACGGTCAAGATCATCTATAAGTTTGATGAGCCTGTCCTGCTCATCCTTATAGATCCCGGATATATTCTTAGCCCAACCACGAAGGTATTGTCTAAGATGTCTAATTTTATTTTTCCATCGATCAACGTTGGATGTCCCACCCAACTCGCGATTCCATTCCCGAGAAACCATATCTATGAACCCCTCCCGTGAGAACCAGCTTGACTCAAAGGAGAATCCAAATTTGTTGCCCAAATGAATAGCACTACCAGAATCCAGCAACAAAGGTGTGTGGTCAGAAATTGCTCTCTGGAGCGCACGCACCGTTACTAGAGGGAACTTTTGTTCCCAATCAATGCTAGTGAGAACCCTGTCCAGCTTTTCAAAAGTGTGGTTTTGTAGGGCATTAGCCCAGGTGAATTTCCTACCACAGAGTTCAATCTCCCTTAGATCCAGGCTCTCGATAATAGTATTAAACATAAATGGCCATCTGCCATCAAAATTATCATTGTTCTTTTCGTCAGCTCTCCTAATAATATTAAAATAACCCCCTATCAAAAGCGGTAATTTCTCATCACAGATCCGGACCAGATCAGCAAGAAAATCAGGTTTAAGCTCCAGTTGAGAAGCCCCATACACCGCAATGAGAGCCCATTGGAATCCATCCACTTTGGATGTAATCCGGAATTTAACTGCAAAATCCCCCAGTACCACTTCCTGAACGTGAAGGGTATCACATCTTTAATTGAGTGAGTGCTTAGGAAAAATAAGCTCCCATATGTTGGAGAGCGAGATACTGAAATAATTTGTGATTCTTATCAAAGAGAAAAAAGTCATCAGTTACCTTATCCAATATCTACTAGTGCTTCTACAAAACCATTACAACTTATCTTTTCTGATGTGTGGGGACCTGCTCCCTCCTCGGTTGGTAGACACACGTACTATGTTAGTTTCATCGATGACTATAGCAAGTACTCTTGGATCTATCTTCTCAAGAAAAGATCGGATGTGTTTCAAGTTTTCCTTAATTTCCAAGCACTCGTTGAACACAAATTTGACAGCAAAATTCTTGCTGTTCAATCTGATTGGGGAGGGGAGTATGAAAAAGTTGAACTCCTTATTCCAAGAGATTGGTGTCTCACACCATGTCTCCTATCCACATGCCCATCAACAAAATGGGTCAGCCGAACGTAAACATCGCCACATTGTTGATGTTGGCCTATCCCTTCTTGTTGGTGCATCTATGCCCCTCTAATTTTGGGATGAGGCTTTCCTCACGGCCGTCCACATTATAAACATGTTGCCTAGCCGTGTCATCAATTATGAAACTTGCATGGAAAGACTTCTTCAAACTAAACCCAACTATACATCTCTTCGTGTCTTTGGTTGCGCATGCTGGCCAAACCTTAGACCCTATAATAATAGAAAACTTATGTTTCGATCCACACAATGTATGTTCATTGGGTATAGTCCTCTCCACAAAGGGGTAAAATGTCTAGATGTCTCCACTGGTCGGGTTTACATCTCTCGCGATGTTATCTTTGATGAAACTAAGTTTCCATTTGCCACCCTTCATCCCAATGCCGGTGCTCTCCTTTGCCAAGAAATACTACTCCTACCACCTAGCCTTATCCATCGTGATCATGCGGAAAATAATTGTGTTGATCAACAATGGACTAATCCTTCTCACCATGTGCATGAGTCTTGTTCTGATGCAGGTACAATCGGCGTCCAAAATGATGCTCGAAACTGTGACCAAATCACTCCATCATCGCAATATTTCATGTGCCCCCAGCAGGGAGCAGATATCCCTCGGGATCGAAGCTGCAGCAGACGAACAGGAGATCCACCCCGGGATCAACGCCTGCCATGGAGCCAGAAACTGCGTCGCCAGTCCCTGCGCATGCAGGACGCGGCGGCCCGGACCCTGCGGCTGACATGCGGCCTCCTCCAAGTCGCTGGCCAACTGCTAGTGGGTCGCAGACGTACGCGCGCCGCCAACTATCGTCATCAGGCGGACCGACCGGCCCTGACCACACGCCAGCGTGTTTACTGCGCGACGACGCGACCGGCGAATCTGTCTCGGCTGGCGCTCCCACCAACTGCCGACACGTCTCGGGATCTTCTGTGTCAGCCTTGGCGGATCCTCTCCTTCCTGCAGATACAACAACCGCATAAAATCTCGATGGGCGCACCGAGGCTGCGGCTGTCCCAGGAGGATCTGCCTCCTGTCCTGGCCCTGGATCGTCTGCGCCGAGCCCAACTGCTGCATCGTCTGTGCCACGTACCAGGTTACAGAAAGGGGTACTTAAGCAATTCAATTACAAAACCAAATTTGGCTTAGCTTGTTGCACAGGTGAACCTGCCACTCTCAGTGAAGCACTATCTGATGCAAAGTGGAAAAAGACTATGGAGGAAGAATATATAACACTACAGAAAAATAAAACATGGCGTCTTGTGCCTGCAAAGAAAGGTAAAATTTTAATTGATTGCAAGTGGGTTTTCAGAATCAAAAGAAAGTCGGATGGTACCATAGATCGTTATAAAGCAAGATTAGTTGCAAAAGGGTTCAAGCAAAGGTATGGCATAGATTATGAGGACACTTTTAGTCCTGTTGTCAAAGCTGCTACTATACGACTGGTTCTGTCCACTGCTGTATCCAGGGGATGGAGCCTCAGACAGCTAGATATACAGAATACGTTTCTTCATGGTGTTCTGGAAGAGGAAGTTTACATGAAACAACCTCCTGGGTTTGAGAACAAAAATGCACCCAACTATGTGTGCAAGCTTGAGAAAGCTCTCTATGGTTTGAAACATGCCCCAAGAGCATGGTACTCACATCTCAGTCAATAACTACAAGCCCTTGGTTTTAGTCCTTCAAAATCTGATACATCTCTTTTCATCTATAATAAGTCACATACATCTATCTTTTGTTGGGGAACGTCGCATGGGAAACAAAAATTTTCCTACGCGCACGAAGACCTATCATGGTGATGTCCATCTACGAGAGGGGATGAGTGATCTACGTACCCTTGTAGATCGTACAGCAGAAGCGTTAGAGAACGCGGTTGATGTAGTGGAACGTCCTCACGTCCCTCGATCCGCCCCGCGAACAATCCCGCGATCAGTCCCACGATCTAGTACCGAACGGACGGCACCTCCGCGTTCAGCACACGTACAGCTCGACGATGATCTCGGCCTTCTTGATCCAGCAAGAGAGACGGAGAGGTAGAAGAGTTATCCGGCAGCGTGACGGCGCTCCGGAGGTTGGTGATGATCTTGTCTCAGCAGGGCTCCGCCCGAGCTCCGCAGAAACGCGATCTAGAGGAAAAACTATGGAGGTATGTGGTCGGGCAGCCGTGAGAAAGTCGTCTCAAATCAGCCCTAAAACCTCCGTATATATAGGTGGGAGGGAGGGGAGGAGGCAGCCTCAAAACCTAAAGGTTTGGCCGAAATTGGAGGTGGAGGAGTCCTACTCCAATCCTACTTGGAGTAGGATTCCACCTTCCCACTTGGAAACTCTTTCCACCTTGTGTTTTTTCCTTCTCAAACCTTATGGGCCTTAGTGGGAACTTATTCCAGCCCACTAGGGGCTGGTTTATCTCTTCCCATATCCCATGAGACCCCTTGGGGCGTGACACCCCTCCCGATGGTCCCCGACACCCCTCCCGGCACTCCCAGTACACTACCGATGAGCCCGAAACTTTTCCGGTAATGCACGAAAACCTTCCGGCAACCAAATGAGGTCATCCTATATATCAATCTTCGTTTCCGGACCATTCCGGAAACCCTCGTGACGTCCGTGATCTCATCCGGGACTCCGAACAACATTCGGTAACCAACCATATAACTCAAATACGCATAAAACAACGTCGAACCTTAAGTGTGCAGACCCTGCGGGTTCGAGAACTATGTAGACATGACCCGAGAGACTCCTCGGTCAATATCCAATAGCGGGACCTGGATGCCCATATTGGATCCTACATATTCTACGAAGATCTTATCGTTTGAACCTCAGTGCCAAGGATTCATATAATCCCGTATGTCATTCCCTTTGTCCTTCGGTATGTTACTTGCCCGAGATTCGATCGTTAGTATCCGCATACCTATTTCAATCTCGTTTACCGGCAAGTCTCTTTACTCGTTCCGTAATACAAGATCCCGCAACTTACATTAAGTTACATTGCTTGCAAGGCTTGTGTGTGATGTTGTATTACCGAGTGGGCCCCGAGATACCTCTTCGTCACACGGAGTAACAAATCCCAGTCTCGATCTATACTAACTCAACGAACACCTTCGGAGATACCTGTAGAGCATCTTTATAGTCACCCAGTTACGTTGTGACGTTTGATACACACAAAGCATTCCTCCGGTGTCCGTGAGTTATATGATCTCATGGTCATAGGAACAAATACTTGACACGCAGAAAACAGTAGCAACAAAATGACACGATCAACATGCTACGTCTATTAGTTTGGGTCTAGTCCATCACATGATTCTCCTAATGATGTGATCCCGTTATCAAGTGACAACACTTGCCTATGGCCAGGAAACCTTGACCATCTTTGATCAACGAGCTAGTCAACTAGAGGCTTACTAGGGACAGTGTTTTGTCTATGTATCCACACAAGTATTGTGTTTCCAATCAATACAATTATAGCATGGATAATAAACGATTATCATGAACTAAGAAATATAATAATAACTAATTTATTATTGCCTCTAGGGCATATTTCCAACATCTTTGTGCTTATTTATGTTGATGATATCGTTGTTACAAGTTCATCTAATGAGGTAGTGATAGGACTGTTAAAGGACTTAAGTGCAGAGTTTGCTCTTAAAGATCTAGGTGATCTTCATTTCTTTTTAGGAATTGAAGTTAAGAGGCATGGAGATGTCCTTCACTTATCTCAGGAAAAATATGCTACATATTTGGTAAATAGGGTTGGGTTGCAAGGATGTAAGCCTTCACCAACTCCTCTGTCTAGTATAGAGAAGCTGTCACTTACAGAAGGAGATCTCTTAAATCAAGAGGACAGCACTAGGTACAGAAGTCTGGTAGAGGCACTTCAATACTTAACCCTCACAAGGCCTGATATCTATTCTGCTGTTAACAAAGTATCTCAATTCTTGCATGCACCCACTATTGTTCATTGGACTGCTGCCAAACGTATAGTGAGATATATTTAAAATACTATAAATGTTGGTCTAAACTTCAACAAGTCTTCATCTACACTTGTCAGTGCTTTTTTAGACTCTGACTGGGCAGGTTGTCCAGATGACAGACGTTCCACTAGTTGGTTTGCTGTCTTCTTTGGACCTAACCTAATTTCTTGGTGTGCAAAGAAACATGCTACTGTCTCTAGATCTTGTACAGAGGCAGAATATAAGGCATTAGCTAATGACACTGCAGAGATCATCTGGGTACAGTCTATGCTAAAGGAACTCGGTGTAAAATACACTCAGGCTCCATGTTTGTGGTGTGATAATCTTGGTGCCACATACTTATCTGCTAACCCAGTATTTCATGCAAGGACAAAACATATTGAGATAGATTTCCACTTTGTCAGAGAAAGAGTTGCAAATCGACAGTTGGAAATCCGTTTTGTGCATTCACGAGATCAAGTGGCTGATGGATTCACCAAGGCTCTATCAACAAAGTATTTTGAGGAGTTCAAGCGTAATCTCAACTTGACGAAGTTGTGATTAAGGAAGAGTATTAAACGCAATATAAGTTCTAGCTTATCTGTTCCTTGAACATGAGATATAACATGTATCACGATAGTTTAAACCTTTCGGTTACTAGAGATAGAACCGAATGCTTTGTTTATCTCTTGTTATCTCTATCTCTCTCTTATCTTGTACTCCAAGTCATGTATGCCTCTCAGGGATAAGGCCCCTGTTATATAAACACGCAACCGCCTGCCAGAGAAGGCACGGCACTTCCAGCTATCTTACAAGTTCAAATACTGGGTTTGAACCGTCGTACAGGTACACATGCATTCTACCATGTCTACCGTGTTCTGCTGCTGTGAACAGAGAGACGTGAACATATTGCTTTGTTTCGAACACATTGCAAACTATTGGATACTTTCCCGTTTTAGGAAGGAAATGAATCTGCCCTTTTTTTATATAACTAAAATAGTTATTGTTTTTAAGTATTGGAGTTTCTCCCAGCCTGAAGCCTGAAGCGACAACTTCCCAGCGCATTAAAAGCGCCTCAGATACATCCGTGCAGTGGTTTAGCACAGGCTGGCTAGTCGACCCTGCCCACTCTGGCGCATCGACCTGGGTGTGGTATAACTATATAAGCTTACCATATAACAGCAATAACAATTATCTTTCAGTTTTATCAAATGCCAGCTAAAGGGTTGACGCAACATGCTGCTAACCTAGATGACAAAGTTAATACACAAAATGACAATGGACTCACCACATAGAGAAAAAAAAAGGCATTCCACAAACAACCAAATGTACACAAATGTTTGCCTAAAATGGGTGGATAACCAATGCTGACCTAAACTATTAATATGATCCAGAAATCGCAACATATTGATGCACACCATGCATCTGTAAGTAAGGCATCTACCTCGTAAGTAACATTGTGGTTTTAGAAGGCAAAATGAGAAGGTATTCTCTAGAGAAAATTTTGATGTATAGTTATGGCATGCTTTATTTTTTTCCTGTTGTCTTTGTTAGCAAGTCTAAAATCAGCTCATAAAAGCTTACAAGCATAGAGAAAAATGAACATTTATATGTTTTGTTATTCTTTGGATTTTTTTCATCTTAAATGCTGCTAGAAAGGAATACATTTCACCCTTGATTGGAGTCAAACAGCACATTTTCGTCAACCAAGTTCTTCACCAGTGATATCTGTCAAAACAACTGCAGGTCAAACGGGACTGAGGTTGCTTCTACTGGCTGGACAGTACTTCATGCTCTAACAATGCCTATGCAGTGACCAATCTCTTTAGTCACTAATGCATGAGAAATAAGAAAAGGACCAGCATATATTAACTTCACCATAAGGAAAATTGTGCCTGAAATATTGAAGTAGGGTCATTCCAGCAATATTTGGTAAAATTGCATTTCAATGAGCGAAAAAAGTATACACCGAGGAGAAGGATAAAAAGAAGACATGATTATTAAGCCCATCTTGATGGGTGGTTCGGTATAATTCAGATTTGGAATAATAATTGGGACACTGACCATGTTGAGGCAGGCTTCCCTTCTAACTGTATCCATCTTTGCTGTCCAAGGTAACCATGTGACAAAAAAACAATGTCACTCACAACTCACAAGTCAGAGCAATTCAGCTCGTCATCTTTGATGAGAATAATTCATTCATATACTACATGTAGTGGGATTAAAGCACGAAGATGTTCAGAGTTTGTGTCCCAATTTTCACTGAAGCTTCATAGTAGATAACATTTTGTAAAGGAAAACGTCTATTGTGGTCGCTCTATTTCCTCAGTTTAATTTAACCCTCCAAATTTTAAAAGTGTCTAAAATTTCCACATTCAACCATAAAAAATATGGTGGCAACACGAGAAAACATGTGCAGAGAATACCTCAAAGGCTTGAGAGTTAAGAGCCAAACCCCAGGGGTCAACTTCATCTATTGATATGGGCAGCATAGGAACCACAATAAATACATCCTCATTTTTTCCGAAAAAGGAACAACAGATGATTCAGGTACTGCAGCTAACAATATAACGTAAAGTAGTACTTTCATGGGAGAAACTACCTGAAAAGCAAGCTCAGTGTTAGCTTCCAACTGTCAAAATTCATTACTACAGCATATCCAACACACAGGTAGTGTAGCTAATCCGGGACGGATATCTGACTTTGTAATCTGTTACAATTCTAACCTCCACGTGTATCTATTGTATACTTAATATGTAAATCAAGATATATTAATGTCAATATCCATAAGGTTTATCCTGCAATGGAACCTAAATCTGACTCTAACAGAAGTCTAAAACATTAAAATAGAAGTAGCAAAGATATCATCCTCGCAACCTTGTTTCCCCTTTTCCTTCAAAAGAAGCATCATCCTGCCATGAAGGTGCTCTTTGACTACCCATTATCTTTCACAATGGTTGTATATATAGAATGTATCACTACTGGAATCTGAGATTTCGTCGAGTTCTGCATCTTCACCGAGTTCATTTAGTCGGGAGCTCAGCAGAGTAATGTGTCTGCGGAGTTTTCTGATATTTGGACTCAGGAGTGACTTGAAACTTGGCAAACTCAACCGTGTTCGTAGTGCCTAGGAAAAGGAACTCGCCGAGGAAAACAAACTCGGTAGTGTTGCATTTTGTCGCTGAATTCTGTTAGAAATAAAATCGGCGATAACTGACATGTGGATCCCTCGGCCGTCTGGGGAACGGAGAGCTGAAGGCTGTCCACGTTTGCCGGGTTTCATCTAATGGAAACTGGGAAATCATTGTCTTTTTATTTATTTTTATTTACGGAATTCTAGAGGTCACGTGTACGCCGAGTACCCGTGCAATAGAACTTGGAAAATAACTGACAAGCGGGCCCACGGTAGACGTGGCAAGGGCTATTCGATGGTTGGGCTTGCTATGCCGAGTTCCAAAACTCGGCAAAGGTCAGACCCTTCGTCTTAAATGGGGATTTGTTGAGAATGTTCGCCGAGTACCAAACTCAGCAAAAGTATTGTCTGGTTTCTTGCAAGGGAACTCTGTAGTGCTCAGAGCTAGGCAATACATCATCGTTTCCAATATGCAAGCGGTCGAGCACAATTGCTCAAATACTGGGTTTGAACTGTCGAAGAGATACACACACATTCTACCAAGTCTACCGTGTTCGGCTGCTGTGAACACCTTGCAAACTACTGGAGAATTTCCTATTGAAGAAATTAAATGAATCATCTCTTCTTTATATGAATATAAAATAGTCACTGTTTCAATGTTTTAAATAGCGGGCTACGGCAAATAGCGGCGAGCCTCTAAATCAGCTATAGCGGGCTATAGCGGCATATTTGTACATGATACCATTTAGCGGCACCTTGTTGAAAAGGCTATAGCGGGGCTATAGCGGGCTATTTAAAACTATGCTGTTTCTAAGTATTGGAGTTCCTCCTAAACTGAAGTGATAACTGGGCAGTGCATTGAAAGTTCCTCAGATAGCCATAGTCATGAAGTGGTTTAGCACAGGCTAGCTAGTGGATCCTGCCCACTCAGGCGCATTGATTGGGGTATCATACAACTACATAAGCTTACGATATAATAACAATAAAAATATATTTCATTTTTATCAAATGCCACCTAAAGGGTTGGCGAAACTAAGCTGCTATCCTAGAGGACAAAGTTAACAAACAAAACGACAATGGACTCGCATTCCACAAACAACCAAATGTACAAAATATTTGCCTAAAATGCATGGATAACCAAATGGTGACGTAAGCTATTGAAGTATTGATATGATCCATCAATCGCAACATATTGATGCACACCATGCATCTATAAGGAAATTCCACAGAAGAATGCGACAATTACTACATGGTTATAGTTATCACATTTACCAAATAAGCAACACTATGGCTTTAAAAGGCGATGCAAACTATTCTCTAAAGAAAAATACGATGTATAGTTTTGGCATGTTTTATTTTTTCTTGTTGTTTTGTTAGCACGTCCAAAACTGGATCGTAAAAGTTTACAAGCATGTAGAAAAATGAACATTTATATGTTGTGCTTTTTTGGATTATTTTTTACATTTTTAAGCTGATGGGAGGGGATCTATTTCACCCTTGTTATGAGTCAAACAGCACATCTTCATCAACTATGTCTTTCACCCGTGATAGCAGATCAAACAGAACTGGAGGGTGCTTCGACCAACTGGACAGTACTTCACACTCTAACAATGCATGTGCAGTGACCAATCTCTTTAGTCAGAAATACATGAGAAATAAGAAGATCAGCATATATTAACTTCACAAAAAGGAAAATTGTGCCTAAATAATTGAAGTAGGGCCATTACAGCAATATTAGGTAAAACTGCAATGTCACTCATAAGTCTGAGCAATACAGCTCATCATCTGCTATTAGAATAATTCATTCATATACAACATTTACTGGTATTAAAGCACGAACCTCGGAACCTGTTCAGAGTTTGCATCCCATTTTTCACTGAAGCTTCGTAGTAGATAATACTTTGTCTAGGAAAAACCTATTGTGGTTGCTCTATTTCCTCAGGATACTTTAATCCTCCAAACTTCAAATGTCTGTAAAATTTGCACCCTCAACTGTAAAAGATGTGGTGGAAACTGGCAACACAAGGAAAAAAAATGTGTGGAGAATACCTCAAGGCATAAGAGTTAAGAGTCAAACCCAGTAGTCAACTTGATCTATTGATATGGGCAGCAAAGGATCCACCACAAAGAAATCCTCTTTTTTCTGAAAAAAAACATGAATAGATAACTCAGGTACTGCAGCTTCAAACAATATAACGTAAAACAGTACTTCAATAAGACAAAATACATGAAAGACAAGCTCAGTGTTTGAACCTTCAGAAGCTGCTAACTGTCAAATTGTATTACTGTAGCATATCCGGCACACAGGTATTGTAGCTAATCCAGGATGGATATCTGCCTTTGTAATCTGTTGCAATTCTGACCAATGTTTTAAATAGCGGGCTACGGCAAATAGCGGCGAGCCTCTAAATCAGCTATAGCGGAGCTATAGCGGGCTATAGCGGCATATTTATACATGATACCATTTAGCGGCACCCTGCTGAAAAGGCTATAGCGGGGCTATAGCGGGCTATTTAAAACTATGATTCTGACCTCCACATGTAATGTATTGTATACATGACTTGTAAATCAAGATATGTGAATGTAAATGTGAAGAAGGTTTATCCTGCGGCGAAAGCAAAATCTGACTCTAAAAAAAGTCAAGAACATTGAAATAGAGATATCATTCTCACAACCTTGTTTTCCCTTTTTTCTTATAGAAAAGGCATCATCCTAGCATGAAGGTGTTCTTCAACTACCACTATCAAGTTGGTTCTATATATATAATGCATGTCAACCTTTATAGCAGGGTGGTATGATACAGTAAAATCATTACTTTAACCATACAACAACATTTAACCCAGTTAAATTATACACCACAAATGTTCCAAACAGGATGCTCCCAGCCTGTGTTCAAAGTTCAAACACATACCCACGCACAAAGTCCACATACAGAAAGTTTTACAGAAGTTCGCCCAAGGGTCCAAAAGCCAACAATAAACAAACGCGAGGCCAGAACCTTATTTAGATTTGCATTAGAAGTAGTTAGGGAGACCCTGCTTAGGTGGCTTGAGGATTACCATGACGCACTAGCCATTACACTTCTGCTCCACCAGCACCCCCATCATTATTGTTCACATGAGCAAGAATCTGTAGGGTCGACGGGCCTGGTAATCATATAGTTATAGGAAGTATATAAACCTTCATATCTATGATATGATATAATAAATTACTCAAAATATATAGGATGATAACTTTTAGGAGAAATAATTAAACTATAACATAGAAAAAATACAACCACTAATTCAATGGATGGATGAACAAAGAGGGGAAAAATCACATTAAAGGTATCCATGAAATTACGATGCACAAAAAAGAAAAGGATCGAGGTGACTCCTTTAAATGTTAAGAAGATAAGTAAATTACCTGCGGCATAAAAACTGGCGAACGGATAATACAAATTGTCGAGAAGGTGCCCATGAAGCCTGTTGCATTGCATTGACTCAAGTTGAACCGTAAAGACACGGGTGAACCTCTCTTTGAATACCGATACAAGAATGGCATTTGCATCCTCGGCATACCCGATAACCAGTGAGTTCCATGCCCGCCTCGAAGACGTCAGATCAAGGATATTGTCCAATGTAACGGTCTTGCGCAGAACCCGTGTCGCGACACCGTGAGAATCGACGTCACAGTTCCAAATTTCGATGGCAGGGTATAACAACAGGGCGAGGCCGACAACGCCGTCCTCCCCCAGGATGATCTGGCTATCCGGATTGAACTCTAGAAAGCTATTCTGAGGCTTTGTAACCCAACAGTAGAGGCAGCTGTTGCCGACCACGGTGAGAGGGACGCCGGTAAGGTGACATGGCTCGGCAATGGAGATGATGTCTCCCCATGTGCCGGTCTCAAAGGAGTAGACGCGGACCTCGACTACGGCGCGGCCCGAGCAGGCTACCAAGACGACCAACCTTAGTGGGGTCTGCTCGTCATCCGGGAGCAGAGCTCCGTTGGCGGTGTGCCCAGCGTCGACTAAATCCGCTAGTAATGACACGCGGTGGCGGTCACCGGAGAGGGACGCAGATGAGGAACTCACGCTGCGTCCAGTTCATGATGAGGACGCGGCCCTGGCGGCACCCGAGCAGAGTTTTGGATTTCGTCCGAAAAAACGAAATCCCAGCGAATTTCGTCCTTTTCGTCCAGGCCCGGTAGATATGTTAGCCGGCCAAATTTTTCGGCCCTATTTGTTTTTTTGGCCCGTTGCAGTTCCAAGCACAGCCTTTGCTGCAGGATTTCAATTTTTGGTAGATTTTCGGCCTTTTTCGTCCTAATTTTGTTTGTTTTCGTTCAAAATTCAAATTTTGGGTTAGTCTTTTCGTCCGAATTTTTTCAAAAAAATACAAAATTTTTGAATTTCACCCATTTCGTTTGGAAGCGGTAAAATCGCTGGTTGTAGTGTGGTTGGCCTTTGGCCGGTTTGAGGTTTGTGGCTACGATTGGATGTGTCAGAGAGGATGGTGGTGTTTGCTCCTAGTCTTTTCTTGCTCATGTGTTCCTTTGCCAAGGTGTGCACATCTGTCTTACCATTCCACCTAGTTTGCAGAAGAGCCTGATATTCGTATGTTCGTATATGAAGTCGGGTTAGTGAGACCGTGGTCTATCTTGGTTCGCCTCATTCCCTGTCAACACCCCCTCCTTAAGGGGTGTTGTCAGATGGCAACCGGACGATGAGCAAGCTCAATCCCCTTCCTTGCTTCGTCGAATGAAGATGGAAGCTAGAAACCTAGTCTGTGTTGGTTGTGTCAACGAGATATGACATAGCAAGCGACAACTCGTTCCATCCTTGTAGTTGTCGTGTTTTTCTTTCCTATTTGCTATGGCTTGTATATACCTCATCCCCTATTTTTGCCTTGTATTTTCTCATCTATGTCGGTTCTTCTTCTTAATGAATGAAATCGTAGCACGTGAATGAAAGGTAACGCAGCTACATTTCATTTAAAAATAAAAGAAGAAGAAGGCGAAGGGTTTCACAAAATGAGAAATGAGAGGGCGAGTTAGAATGTGTTTGGTAGGATGTATGAAGGGTGCATGAGCCAAAAAGTTTCTTTCCCGATCCACTTTTGGGTGTTTGGTAGAGTGCATGAAGGGTGCATGAGTCCACACTAATGCATGCACGAAGAGAGCATGCATGAAGAGGGGTGTTGAGATGAGCATGCACGAAGAAGAAACAACTATGCAGAGATAGGAATGCAACCAAATACACCCTTAGTGGGTCAGTGGCTCTTCGTAATGATAATGGCAACAAGTAGGACAACCACATATTGGACGAGTAGTGAGCTCCATGCCAAGCTTACACGAATGACTAAGGAAGGAAAATGAGGCATCGAGGTGAGAATGGGAAAATAGTACAGTGGCAGATGTAGAGTGGGCACCCCATATCACGGAGTATGCGGTTGGGGGAGTGGAGGGAGGGACCTATGCGTTTCTGGTCATGACCTGAGATGCCCATTTTATCCCTGACATTACAGGCGTGTTTGGTTGCATTTCCTATTAGCATGGTCGTTTCCATCTAAGACATGGTCAATATAAACATGATGTGTAGATGCATTTGTTGTTGTTTAGTAGTAATGTATGTGTTGGTGAGACTTTGTTTGGTAGGAAGAGGGAGGAGGAAGAGGTGCACTACGAGGGAGAAAGAGGAGGGCCGGCGGGGCGCGGGGAGAGGAGTCCCGACGGGGAGGGAGAGGGACAGGGTGCCGGGGCGCGGCGCGGCGAGGGCGAGGTTGCCGCCGGGGCTCGGAAGGGGCGCGGCGTGGTGAGGCAAGGGTGAGGCCGCCGTCGGGGCTCGGGAGGGGCGCGGCGCGACGGGGCAAGGGTGAGGCTGCCGGGGCTCGGGAGGGGCGCGGTGAGGAGTGGGAGAGGCCGCCGCCGGGGCTCGGGAGGGGCGCGACGCGACTGGGCGAGGGCGAGGCCTCCGGGCTCGGGAGGGGCGCGGCGAGACGTGGGCGAGGCGGCCGCCGGGTCTCGGGATGGGCGCGGCGCGGCGGGGCACGGGCGAGGCTTCCACCAGGGCTCGGGAGCGGCGCGTGCGAGGGCGAGGCGAGGCCGCCGCCAGGGCTCGGGAGCGACGCGGGCGAGGGCGAGGGCGAGGCGTTCAGGGTGGATGAAGGCAGCTATGCTCTCCTCAGCTCGCCACTGCAGGGGTGCTGAGCTGAGCATAGTTGACGTCCTTTTTTGCATCGGTTCAGCTATGCTTAACAGAGCCCATGCACCCTACCAAACACCGAAAAGTGGGTCAGGAAGGGAACTTTTCGGCTCATGCACCTTCCGTGCAGGCTATCAGACACACCCTACATGTCGATGGCAGTACATGTTGTATCTACTTTGTATGTTCCTGTTACTTAAAAGTGGTACAAAGCTTTTACCGCTGGTAGGTAACCATTTCTATTGAGTCGATTCATTACATGCAAGGATGACCCACCACCCATCCCTCGCCCATCGAGCAGAGGAACCGAATCCTCCGCCGCTACCATTAAGAAATTTTTTAGAATCCGGTTGATATTCTGTGTGTGAATTAATTATTTCGTTTATGTTGGTGTATATATAGTGGTATGTTTGATATTTTGTTGCCCCCAATTGGTAGTAAATTTGTTTTTGTATTTGAACACAAACTGAATGTGCGTATATATTTTTGTATATGTTGGTGTATATAATGGTATATTTTTATGATAATTTTGTATATGTTGGCGTATATAGTGGTCTGCCTTTTTGACTGATGAGTTACTAATATTTCTCTATATAGATGACACGGGTGTGTATGCATTATTATATATGTTGGTGTATACATATGACACTGATAAATTTTATGCATTATTGTGTTGATGTATGCCATATGGAGCGTATGAAATGTACATAAACTAGAATGTATGCTTTCTTTGTGTGGTATGATTTTGTGAAAGTGAATATCTAGTACATTTCTCTTGATCAGTATTTAGCCATTGCACATTCTTCTCTAATAGGAAAATGGCAGTCAAAGTCCGTCAACAACCTTACAACTGGCTCATTGTTATGTGTATATTTTTGACAGGGTTTTGTATGTTCAGTGATAACTAACCTTCTTCTCTAACATGATATGTCATTTTTTATTTTCGTTTTAGTGCTTTTACCATTAATGTTTTGTGCTTTTTGTCATTGACGCCACATATTAGTGGTGTGGGGTGTCCACGTCACCAACACACTTTTTGCCACGTCAACACTAGTGTTTTCCACACTTGTGCTAGCAATGTCTGGATGGGTCTGGGCCACCTGGGCCAGCAGTACATGGGCCTTGGACACTCATTCAACAATCATGGCGAATTAGCATGCTTGGAATAATCTCTTTTTCTAGAAGTGTCAATCAAACATCAAGTTTTTTAATAGTTGAGGATTTGAAAGACCAGATGCTAAATTAAGGTACTAAATTGATGGATGGATGGGGTTCAATATATGCATGCTATGCGAAAAAGTTAAGGGCTTAAAAGAATCTTTGAAAAACGAATTTATTCAAGGGACACAAAATTGTATCAGCTTTATCACATTGGTCTTCACCTTACTTATTAGTCAGCACCTGAACCCTCATAATGAGTCGAATCGATGATTTTCCCTACAGGGTGTTTTCTTACATTGAAGCAACAGCAGACTGATCTTTCCTTTGATGAACAATATCCATCTTGGTAGCCTTCCAATATGCATTGTTCCATGCAAACAGCAGGACGGCACATTGCCACCCTAGCTCTGTGCTTGCATCCGAATCCAGATGCACCTACATAACCAAAATAAAATCTATTACACAAATGTTCACAAGTAGAATGTATAATCAGGCAATTATATAATACTTACTGCAAGACAACAGGAGTGCTAATATGAAGATCGATACAGCAGCGGTGGCAATCTTGCAAGTCATGAGGGTGTTAATTGCTTTGGATATAGAGGAGCAAGTCTAGCTGTGAGGGCTTCTGTTTACATGGTCCAATATTTATATAGGATTGACAGAAGGCGGTCCGCGTAATGAGAATTCTGGATAGAATTTTGCTAGTTTGTTAAGAACTAATAAATATGTACGTGCAATGCATGTTCATATTAGGTAGTATATTAATTGCACACATATATTGGGTACGAATATATTTATGTCTTAATTATGTTTTTTTTATAAGGAGGAAGCGAGCCCCCGGCCTCTGCATCAATCGATGCATGCAGCCATATGTCTTAATTATGTGATTACTTTTGATTAGAATATTTCGTATGATACCAATTGCATACATTAGGTAGGATATTATTTACTCATTAATTATGCAAATGCAGCTGATTTTGATATTTAGATATTAATAGCATGCTAAACATATTGAACGCTCACCATTGAAGCAATCTAGGTCATTGGATTGACCTGGTTTGATGGTCGAGATTAGTTGGATCTGCTCCTGTATGTCTTTTTATATTGGTATAGATTAATTAAAAATATTATTACCGGAAGTCATTGATGCTAGAATTTTGAAAATACGGATTGGTGGTCATCTAACTTGATTTAAGCTTGCAAATACACTCACAACATGTATCTACGTGTACGACCACACGTGGGATTTAAGCTTGCAAATACACTCACAACATGTATCTGCGTGTGCGATGCATTTTTGCTGAAAACACATTTGTACTTTTTTTGCGAAGAAAGGCTAACACCGTGATGAATTTTTGCATGAAACTCCCTCACATGTCTTCAATCCGTGATCGACAATTAAAACACGGGCCTCTATAACCACTGCGCCACTCATGTTCTACTGTCAAACATGGATAACAATATCTAGTCAACCAAGAAGCATGGGGAGCTTAAACACACTGCAAATAATGCGGTCCATTTTGCACATGCTATTTTCTTTAAGAAAATTATAAAACATAATTAATAATATTATGCTAAAATATTTGTGTGTTGAAAATATACATATAAATGATGATTAGTAAATAAAACATTTAAATATAAATATGTGTACTCCCTCTGATCCATATTTCTTGTCCCTCAAATGGATGCATGTAGGCGTATTTCAGTGCTAGACACATTCATTTGAGCGACAACTAATAAGGGTCGGAGGAGTGTTATACAAAAAAAAAAGTTAATACAGACATTTTAATTTGTTTATTAAGTAAATATGTTTAATGTATAAAAAATCAATTGTTTTGTTAATATGAATATATAACTTTTTAATCATGACTTATATTCAAAACAATTATAGAATGCAAATATTGGACACGATTGATTATCATATCAATAGTTTAAAATTTAATAACAAATATTTTTAACTATACAAACATTGATTGAAAAAATATGTGTATACTTATTGAAATGTTTGTATCATTAAAATAATATTGTTTGAATTGTAAGTTTACAAACAATTGCACTATTATTAACTATACAAACATTTTTCTAAAATTCACAATTTTTTACTTAAATATATAAATATTTTTAAAATAATACACGAACAAATTAAAATTAAGCTCTTTTTTGGATTTACAATATAAATAACACACGAATATTTAAATTCATTACTGAGATCATAATTGCCATACTGTATAGAATTATTTAAAAAAGCAAAATGGGCTGCACTGAGCATAGTCCATCCGAGCTGATGGCCCACGTGTTTTACGAAAAGGGATTGGAAACTCGAAAATCTATTTCTGAGCTCAGGTTCATCTGCATCTACTTGAGTAAAAAAAACCAAAAAATATTAAAAATCAAAAAAAAAATCAATTGTTTTTTACATGATAGATAATTTGATGTGTGAGGTTCGCTTTAATTATTGAATCATTTGGACATCCGAGCAGCTCTCGGCAAAAAGACTAATTGGGGGTCTTTGAAATAGTTTGTTGCACATCTGACTTGATTTGTCTTTTCTTTTCCTGATAGCTGCTTAGATCTCCAAATGATCTAAAAATTGGAACAGACCTCACGCAAAAACTTATCTACCATGAGTTTTTTTTTAGAATTTGTTGAATTTTTTAGTATTTGTTTTCTGACCGAATGCAGTTGAGTTTTCCGGGATTTTAGTATTTTTGTAGTATTTTTTGTTGAATTTTCACTCGGATGTATAGTGACGCTTCTTTTTTTATTTTGTCTTTCAGGCTTCGATTCTCCTGAAGTTCGTCCGTTTGAACGTTGTCGATTGAGCACCTACGTAGATTCCTGTTGTCTCCTTGTGATAGTGAAGTTATGGTTTCTCGTCATATGACGAGATTTGGTGTCATGTGTCAGATCTATACAAGGGTTCACCAACAACTACGACTCCAGGGCGTTGTTCCTGAGGGGCATGTGCACAAAGACCTTGCCGCTTTCATCTGTATGGTCAACAGCTCCAGTAAAGAAACAACGATAACGTCGCGTTAGTGGTCATCCGATGGTATTGGGTATCTCGAAGTAATTTTTATTATGTTTGAAACGTTGTTCCTTACAATAGATTTGCTCATATTCACAAAAAGAAAAGAAACTAAATTTTGGGAATGGGTTGGAGCTGTTTGAAACAAATAGAGAAGCTCACTTGACCAGCACAAAGACCCAAAAGCCTCTAGGCCATCAACCACCCGACAAATTCAATCTTAGCATAGCGCACACGGCCTCACAGCTCACAGCTACAAAATCTCCACCCATCCCAGCATCCCGTGCCCGCCACTCATCGCTCCCTCCTCTCATCCCCTCCTCCTCCTCCCATGGCCTTCTCCCCGGCCACCACCGCCGCAGCCACGGCGGCGGGCGCCATCACATTCACCTCCGGCCGCGTCGCGAGCTCGCCGCCGTCCTCGCTGTCGTCGCCGTTCCTCCCGCGCGCGGCCGGCGCGATCGTCGCGAGGAGGGGGCGCGCCGGTGCCCGCGCGGCGTCGGCCGTGCCGGTGCGCGCGCAGGCCGCCGGGGCCGCGAAGAAGAAGGTGCTGGTCGTCAACACCAACAGCGGGGGCCACGCGGTCATCGGGTTCTACTTCGCCAAGGCGCTCCTCGCGGCCGGGCACGACGTCACCCTGCTCACCGTCGGCGACGAGGCCTCCGACAAGATGAAGAAGCCGCCCTTCTCCCGCTTCTCGGTCGGATGCGCCGGAGTTTGTTCGTGATCGGAGGTGGATTTCCCTCTTCTGTTTCTGACGGTGGGTTCTGTCTTCTGTGCGGCGCGTGCGTGCATGCAGGAGCTGACCAGCGCCGGGGCCAAGACGGTGTGGGGCGACCCGGCGGACGTCGGCGCGGCCGTCGGCGCTGCGTCCTTCGACGTCGTGCTCGACAACAACGGCAAGGACCTCGACGCCGTCAAGTATGCTATGCTCTGCTCGCTCCACGGTTAACCGCCTCTGTTTCTTGCCACGAGATCGGTCAGCAATGCAATGTGATTCTTGGTTGCGTGCAGGCCGGTGGCGGACTGGGCCAAGGCGGCCGGGGTCGGCCAGTTCCTGTTCATCAGCAGCGCCGGGATCTACCTCCAAACCGACGAGCCGCCGCACGTCGAGGGGGTAAATCATTCATTCCATCTCCATCCAACATGACCAATGTTCATCGGTTGGTCAGAGGCGAGTAGCCGATGATCGTGATTCCATTTCCATCTACGTCGGTGCTCGCATCGCAGGACGCCGTGAAGGAGAGCGCCGGGCACGTCGGCGTGGAGAAGTACATCGCGGCGGAGTTCGGCAGCTGGGCCTCGTTCCGGCCGCAGTACATGACCGGCTCCGGCAACAACAAGGACTGCGAGGAGTGGTTCTTCGACAGTAAGTCAAAAATCATTCTGCCCAGCTCGCTCGATCACCCACAAATTAGTTCTTGGATTCATTTTGCAATCAACACATTGCATTCATTCTTGGATTGAAATTGGTAGGAATTGTGCGGAAGCGGCCGGTGCCGATCCCGGGGTCGGGGATGCAGCTGACCAACATCTCGCACGCGAGGGACCTGGGAAGCATGCTCACGCTCGCCGTGGAGAACCCGGACGCCGCCGCCGGGAAGATATTCAACTGCGTGAGCGACCGCGGCGTGACGCTCGACGGCCTGGCCAAGATGTGCGCGGCGGCCGCCGGCGCCACCGTCGAGATCGTCCACTACGACCCGGCCGCCGTCGGCGTCGACGCCAAGAAGGCCTTCCCCTTCCGCAACATGGTACGTAACAAAAAGATAATCGAGATATTATAATTGCTACCTTTGCAATCTCCGGTATGGATTGGAGCGTGATGAAGATGTTGCAATGGCGATGGTTGCAGCATTTCTACGCGGAGCCTCGGGCGGCCAAGGAGGTGCTGGGATGGACGAGCACCACCAACCTGCCGGAGGACCTCAAGGAGCGGTTCGCCGAGTACGCGAGCAGCGGCCGGGGGGAAAAGGCCATGACCTTCGACCTCGACGACAAGATCCTCGCCGCCGTCGGGGCAGCGCCGGTCAGCGTCGCCGCCTAGGCGCGCGTGTTCGTTCTTCGATGCACGGCAGCGGGAAAACCATTTTGAAAACACAGACGCCGGATTATATCACACAGATGACAATAAGCACATCTAATCAAGTTCGGGAAAACATTTTTCTTCTTTTGGAACGTGTGAGTTACATCATGCAAGTAGCTGAATCAGATATCTGAATATCTGTTCACTGCTGCATATTTTGCTCACTGCCAATCCGTTGTGATTATAATACAGACGAAAGGTTCAAATGGGGGAAAAACAGAGGGGATATAAGCAACCACACGGCAGATATGTTATTTTGCTTATTATGTTGTCACACTTCTTAAAATGTGATAGTTTTGTGGACAAACCCCAATTGTGATAGCTTTTTTGTTAAATACTCAGTGAAAGGGTGTGTTCAATACCTAACACTGAGTTATCTGGTGCTGTTTTTCCATGAATATGACCCCATCAAAATTTACAACATAGGAGCACCTTCAACACATGCGGCATGCTTTTTTTTTTTGCAATGCGGAAATAACCTTTTTGCGCATTGGGTTGATGATTTGCTTTAGCAGAAGCGCTATAATATTGCGCGTCGTATGTAGCGCTCCAGCAGTGACGCGAAATTTGCAAGGCCCGCGTCCAGCACAAACACATTTTCCACTTAAACATAAAACCAAAGAATCAAACATACACAAAGGAAATAAGCAATAAATAGTTTAATTATTATACCAACTCAAACAAATAGTTTATTTTTAATACAACAAACTTCTCAGGAATAATACAACAAACAGTTCATATAACATCAACTCATACCTTGCCCATTCCATGACCATCACTCCTTAACTAGCTCCTTTTTGAAGCTCATCATGCATTTCGCCACGTCGGATGACATTGATAGGGGCAACAAAGCAGGCCACACTTGCACAATTCCAACTGCGAAGCGCTTGGTATACATGATAGCTTGGCTCTCACCCATGGTCAAGTGGTCATCACCTAGATCCGTCGGAATACCGTATGTCAACATACGCAAAGCAGCGTTCACCTTTTAAAAGGTACTATGCCCGAGTTCTCCGACGGCATTCCTCCTTTGCCGAAAAAACCGATCATGTCTTGTCAGTTTCTTCGCAATGTGTGTGAACAACTCGATACTCATCCTGAAACGGCGTCAAAAGTAGGATGTGGGGTATGTGGGATTCTTCTCAAAATAGTTCCTCATCAATCTGTTGTGGGCATCGATCCTTTCCCTCCATAATTTCGGACGACCAAAAACCGAACCACCGTGCTTCGGTTTTTATTAACGTGGATAGTTAGGATCATTACAAATTCCTCCTCCTCTTAAAGATCAAATTCTTCATTAGAAAAAATGTAGGACGAACCCATCTACAAACTTGAATTTAAACTAATATAAAACTATAAACACCAGCATGTCAGATTCATTTAAGAACTGGGCCCCGGACGACCCTGGCCTACGCCACCGCTGATACGCCAGATGTGGCCCAATGTAGCCGGCCACTGCTCTCCCTCACCACCTCTTGCCCTCCAAACCCCCGTTTGTCGTCCATTGAGCGTTGAAGCAATCGACGGGCAAGTGTAACCATCATATGTATGCAAACTCCAATCTTGCCAAGACATTCATGTTCTCCGGCATTGCTCCTAGAGCCTAGACCCATGAACCAGCGAGCTCCCCGAGAAGAAGCTCCACCATCCCCATTGGTTGCATGTTCGCATGATAACGGTAGTTGCACATGATAGGAGAGGGGCGGGAGGGAGGCATGTCTAGGCTTTTTTGGGTTGCTTAAGTTGCCCTACACGAAAGCGGCCAGAGTAGGCTTTCCTAGTCAACGTCGTATCTTCCTGGGCGACAGTGATGCTAGGATTTTCTTGGTTTTTCCTTTATCTTTCTCTTTTATCTTTTTCCTTCTTATAACACATGTATAATTTTTGTCATACACAATGTATGTTTTCATATAAGTTAAGAACATTTTTTGTTAGCTTAACAGTTTCAAAAATATGATTAACATTTTTTCGAACATATGTTTGATATCTACTTTTTTCATCCACATTGTACATTTTTTATATACATGTTTCACTTTTTAAATACATGATTCACATTTTTCAAATTCATGATTAATATTTTTTTCACATACAAGTTTTTTAATATCTTCTCAAATACATATTTAAGTAACTTCTGTAAGAACACATTTTAAAAACACATTTTTAAACTATGTGGACATTTTCTACATTTTATAACATTTTAAAATATCAATAAAATATTTTTGAAAGACGCAAAGTTTAAAGACTGTAATATATTTTTTAGTGGTTGAATTTCTTTCTTAAATTACACAAACATATCTGATATTGCATTTTTTTTAAATGCCACTAAATGTTTTAGAAGAAGGGGAGCCTTGGAGCAGTAGTAAATCTTCTGCCTTGTGACCATGAGGTCACGGATTCAAGTCCTGGAAACAGCCTCTTGCAAAATTGTAGGAAAAGGCTACGTACAATAGACCTGAAGTGGTTGGACCGTTCCCAGACCCTGCGGAAGCAGGAGCTACATGCACCAGACTGTCCTTTTTTAAATGTTTTAAAACACATGAATATTTTTAAATGTCATGGATGTTTTTTTAATGTCACGGAACTTTTTCTAATGTACTAACATTTGTTAAAGTACATTAAATGACTAATAATGCGTTAACATTTTTCAGTTATGTCATTAATACTTTTAAATATTAATAATATTTCAAATATATATAAATGAAGAAACAAAACAAACAAAATTATATGAATTCTGAGTTTTGCCGGCCCATTAAGGTCGTTTATCTGTCATAAAGCGAGGCATGTCTATGAGAGCAACTAAGTGATGGTTAGCACTTGCGGGGGACCTTCAAGGGGGCGGCATGGGATCATGCCAAGTGGTGCATACTACAGCCGCAAGTTGGGTGCTTCGTATGAATTTTGTTCTTTTATTTTTCTATACGTGCGTTTCTGGTTTTAGATGAGCTTTTTTATTTTTATTTATTTTTAGTTTTCACCTTGTTGTCCGGAGGTTTTGGGGGAATGGAGGGGATGTGAGGATTGGCACAAGAAAAATTGTGGTTGCGTTAGAAACACATATATGCTTCTTGAAAAAGGGAAACTTTGCGTTAGATGAGCTTTTCAAAAAAAAATCATTTGTTGATTTCGGTTTAGTTTATTCTTTTGATTTTTGTATTTTATTTTATTTCTAAAAGAAGGTTCTTAAATATATACTAACATGGATCTAGTTTCAAAGATATCAACGCAAGAAATCCAACGATGAAGAAGGTTCGGAATTTAAACGCATGGGTCAGGAGATATAACGTTTTGAATAAATAATTGTAGAAAATGAGAACATAGGTTACGACAAGTGGAGCACTTGTAGTGCACCACTTGTTAGCACCTTGGAAGGCAAGGGTGTCCTTTGTAATAGGTACCTCTTAACTAGTGATATCACATATCCCAACCCGTGGTATACATCGCCTAGGACAAACCTTATTTGCCGCCTTAAACATCTAATAAAGGCTATTTGGCAACTAGGGCAACACCCCCCATCCCCCCCCCCCACCCCAGTGTGCGCGTGGAAACTAAAAGGCCAGACCATATAATCACTATAGAATTTTTAGGTGGTTATATATTGTATGTTGGAGGTTATTCTTGTGATTTCATTATTTTTATATGTTTCATTCTTTTAAATTTTTAACTGTTTGAACTTTTTCATATATGTGATCTTTTTTCGTTTATACGACCTTCTTTCAAATTTGACATTTTTATATTTCTTTATTTTTATTTTCAATAGAAGTCTCAATTTCATAAACTCTTTGCCAAAATCTTTAAATTATTTAAAAATCCATGAAATTTTTAAAAATAAATTATTTTTGAAAATCTATGAACTGCTGCTCAAATTAGCGATTTTTTTTCATGTTTGTGATATTTCAGAAAATCATGAATTTTATTCCAAATTCTTGATCATTTTCAATGGCAGCGGTGAATGAGGATAGGAAAACCAGTCAATGAGCGAAAAAGAACGGTAGAAGAGGAAGCGCTCTAATACGCCATGGCCCATGCTAGTTCTCCATGAACGCCCTGCAGCTTCCTGGCGGCTAAAGGTTTAAAGAGGTGGATCTATTTGGTAAACGTTCACGAATTTGGAAATAAATTCATGACCATAGAAAACTTCACGAATTTGAAAAAGTCTATCAATTTGAAGAAGTCGAGAGAAATTATTTAATGATCGAAAATTCCAATGCTCAGTAGTTACTGGTACTTTACTATAGATCTGACTGAGTTTATTTCCTACGGACTTATCTCTATAATTATCTTCTTTTTGGCCATACTAAATAAAAATCTGACGGACAATCCATAGTTATTTTTGCATGGACAGACAATTCATAGTTTAAGTGGACCTTTGCAAATTAGACTTGTTTGAAGTCAGCCTTTTTGAAGTTCGGCCAAACTAGAGTTTGCAAATTAGACTTGTTTCTTTGCAAATTAGAATATGTTTCTTTGCAAATTAGGCTATGTTTCTTTTACTTTGCTAGACTTGCTTTACGTCGACCTTTCTAAAGCTCGACTAAACTTATATAGAAAAAAATGCAACTACTTTATAGAAAAGTTGCAAGTTTTTCATAAATTTTATTTTAAGTGAACACATTTTAATGTATGTGATATAAATCCTCAATTTTTTAAAAATACCATGAATTCATAAAACAAAGGTTGCGAATGCAGTTGCTAAGCTGAGCCGGCACACCACGCCCGCATGTGTGTGTTTTTCGCTATCCGCCGCTCACACGGCGGCGGATAGGAGCTCTTCCTGGTGTGTGGGCGCATGCCCAACCAGCGTAGCCAGGGATGCCGCTACCGCCTGCAGCTCTCTGGCTCAAGCGCCACACTGACACCGCCATAGCTCGCCAACTTGTGTCGGCCCCATGGCTAGGTGAAGTTTTAAGGCACTGGCAGCCGGATGTGGGTTTTTGACATTTCGTATCATGTGTTTATCAGTGTATGTGTCCGATCTCCAATGTCATAAGGAACTCATAGCTCTTGAAAAATGCAATAAGGAACTCATAGCTCTTGAAAAATCCCCTCATCTCATCATTGAGGGTGCCATTGAAGTGCATCCTGAGCACACCCTTACCTACCGGAAGGTCTTTCTAAATACCGATCACCATAATCTGATCATCCTTGAAAAACACCACCTCGGTCGGCACCAAAGACTGCAACAATCATACATAAACTAATCAAGACCAGATTTATTATGTGATGTGGGGGGAAGGAAACATCTTTTGTGAGCTTGTATTTTTATTTACATGTCGGTGGACCTTTGTATACCTTGAAGTCGATGGAAGCAGGGTCAACGATGAGTTCCACAACATTGAGAACAAGGAAACGGGAGGGTGATAAGATGGTGACATTGATTGCCACCACACCAGAGAAGTTGAAGAAGACGAGGTCAGGCCGGAAATGTAGGTCATAACGGCTTGGCTTAGCAAAGTGTGGGAGTCGAAGCTTGCCGCGGAACTGGTCAGGTGAGTCAGTTTTGATTGCTGGCAGGGGCCCGGAGACAAGCATGGACACAGGAGGAGGTACTTTGAGATTGCTTCCCTGCATACATGAGGAAAAAAACAAAACATCGAGGTGGGTAACCGAAGCAAACATAGACCATTAAAAATACATAGGGATAAAGACTACTCCAGTGTGAGCAAGGAACGTCATAGGTGTGTAGAATTTAGGCTACTATATATTTCTTCTTTTTATCCAAGGAAGTGAATGGTTTCTTTGGGTTAATACATAATAATGCATTTTAAGACTTGGATAATGAAAATATTACCAACATGCAATTCTTGGCTACTTCCATAGGTTTTGGGAGACCAAGTTTGGGATGATATTTACTGAGAATAACATTACTATCATTCTTTTAGCGGTGTCATGAGGTTAGAGAGTTTTTTGTCCTCGCATATCCGATTATTCAGATCTGATGAGTTTATGTTGGTGTGTCAAGCATGTTTTGTTGGCTTGATTCTTTGTGGTGGTGAAATATTTCATTGATACCATGGCGTAGATATTGTGATTCGAAGGCCTTCACTTCTAGGGGATAATTCCTGGCCCAAGTACGTTCATTGGTCATGGCTTTTCATCTTTTTGGATCTCAAGGCCCTTCCAAAAACCCTTATTGATAATGTTCGTGCGGGTGAAAGAGTTGACGACATCGTTGTTCCACTCTAATTGCAACCTCTTTACTAATGTATTTGGAGTATTTTTTTTTTCTAGCATAGACTGAAACCGTAAATAAAGGGTTCCAAGAGATTTCATTGTAATTTTTAGTTATAGGAGTTAATTTTTATTTTTTGTATCTTAGATCCAAATCGATGTACCTGTAAACTAAAGCGTTTGTGGCTTCTTCCCTTGCAACATAAAGTTTTGACAGATCACCACTCGTTGACCACAACAAGGAAGCGTTTGGCATTATCAAGCTTCTTAATAGCTTTGGAATAGTTTTCCACCCTGAGTGGCGCTTGCTATTACGAACGATTGTAATAACGTTTTACTCAAGTAAAATATGGAGATGTATTTCTCTAAAAAACAATGTGCCTGCAATTATTATAAGTATGAATAATTATCTTTCAAAAAAAAATTTTGGGATGATATCTTCTTTTAACTAAAGTGGATTTAAGAAATGTCACACGTACGAGGTGAATTAACACTAGCATTTTGCTGCAAAAAAAAAAACACTAGCATCTAAAACATACATGCAACTCAAAAAAAAAACCTTACATGTGCAATTCGATCCACTCCTTGGGCTGAAGCCGCTGCTTGATCGGAACTGCTGATCAAGGATGTCACTCCTATGTGATGTAATAATCTCCTCGAATGCTCATGATATGGCCCATGTGACCTTGCCGAATTTGCTGCCACATGATTCAAATAAACTGCAAAGAGTACTAGTAACAAAAGGCGCGCATCATGTGGCATGTTGCAGGCATTATTGTGATCACCAACGATTTGAGATGGAGATAGTGCAAGAACAATCGATTTCCACTCATCTGCTCTGTCTCACGCGTAGGGCTTGGACAGGCTTAAAAACAAGATTCATGGCGGGCATCCTTTACTAGGGAAAATTCATGGCAGATCTTTGAATCAAGATAAATAATTATACCTCATACATGGAAGATCTCCTAGATTAATTTTCTTGATTTATTCGGCATCCGGAAGATAATTGATTTCTCAATTAGTACAAGATATATGCTCGGTATCTTTTTTCCACATTTGGACAATGTTTAATTAATTTACTTCATTAAATGATATGGCCCTGGTATCCGATGGGGAAGAAGTTTTTGTGGAGACCGGCCCGCTGCGATCTAGTGCCAATTGTCCGAGACCCCAACTTGCTCACTCCACATGTTCATTACCAAAAATGTTCGTAGATTATAAAAAAAATCGCATTTTCAAAAAAAGTTAAATTTTTACAAAAATAATGTTCATGTTTAGGAAAATGTTAAAAATGAATTCAAAAAATGTTCATGTAGCTTCCAAAATTAGTCTCATCTTCCCTGAAAAGATTCTCAATTATTTTTCAATTGCTCGCCGCTGTAGCCCATTTTGCAACAAGAAATCAGTTTTCCATAGTGTATGATCGCTACAGTAATCGGGTTGCTACATGAATCCTGTTCCTAGGATGTCGCTACAGAGAAAGCTGGGCCTGTACGATGTAGCTACTGGAAAAAAGAGTACCTAAAAAAAACTGGGTCGCTGCAGAAATCCCAAGTCAGTATAGAAAAACAAGGTCGCCAAACGACGACCGCCCTAGGTATGAGTGGGCTGGTCCAGGCGAGGCGCCCTATGTGCGTTTTGTCAACAATTCCTCGCAAATGAGCGGCACATAGTACCTCCCTTAAGGCTTAAGCCATGCAAGATCCATGATGATAGTGCTCACCCACGAAGTGTGTCAAGCGGCCTGACACATTGACTCGGAGCGCAAGGGTAAAGGAAGATCGGAGGCTGCAGTTTGCCGGGACAGAGACGAGCAATTTCTTGGCAGCTCGTCGCTTGTTATTGATGGAGTTGAAGACCTTGCGGCCCTTGAAGCCATTGCATGCTGGGAAGGTATGGCCCTAGCTGAAGATTTAAACATCCATGAACCATGTTATCGCATGTCATTCTAATTAACCCTTGAGTTTTTTTTTCAAATTCAAAATTTGTTTCGCATTTGGCAACAATTTTCAGGTTCATTGATTGTTTCAGAAATTGATGAACATTTTTCAAATCTGTGATATTATTTGAATTCATGAATAGTTGAACATTTGGGAAACATATTTTGAATCCAGTAATATTTTTATATTCACATTAGTTAAATTAGAGAATGTTCTTAAAAACAATAAGTATGTTTTACAAGTTCAGGAAATAATTTAAAATTAATGATTATTTTACTGTTCGGAATTTTTTAATTAATCTTTTTTTTAGTCTCAAGGATGTTCTGAATTTGTGAAAAAAATCAAATTTATAATCATCATTTCAATTTTTAAAAACAAACTGCATTCATGTCGTTTTTTCCAAAAAAAATCATTTCTGAGAAGCACTCGTGCAAGCAAATATGTGTCTATGCTTCTTATGGAAACACAATTTTTTCCGTGCAAAAAACGTGCATTTATTTCTCCAAAACTTCGGTAAAACCAAGCAAAACCAGAAAAAAAAACTCACCCAAAATCCGAAATGATAGTGAAAAAATATTTTAAATCAAATCTCGATGTAGCACCCAACATATGCCATGTTATAGCAGATGGACGCACCACTTGGCGTGTTCCCCAGGGCAACAAAAGTGCTCTATGAAGGCGCCGCAATGGGTAGCCTTAGTTAGTTCTTCGTACTTAACCTAGTCTAGAGGTCATGGAGATCGGAACTAATGGGCCAGCCAACGCTACACACATGTAGCAAATTCTGTCTTTTACATGGGCTATGCTTGATTTGATTATATTGGTTCACTAATGCTTATTTCCTTAGGATGCAATGATATAAACACATAACATCATATTCTTTCATTAGTAATTACTATATGCTAATAACTCATTAACTCTTTGTTATTTTTAATACATCCCGGAGCATGATATTTTCTTTATATACAACGCATTGATATATCATTAGCGGTGATATGGAATAATGCCCACATTTAATCTAGGATATATTCATTTGTAATATTAGCGCCACCTATAATGTTTTAAATTTGTATTAACATTAGATATCCGAAGTCTGCAATGGGCGCGCCCATAAAAGTCATGTATCTCATCATTACTATTTCCTCGCTACAACACTTTTTGTAGACATTTTATTTAATTATTTTATGAAATTGTACATACATTATCTCTTCTCAATGACTGCAATTTCTACATTCAGCAATATTTTGTATATCTACGCTTCGTCCGCCTAATTTAAGAGCTTGATATTCATGTAATTTTTCTAAACCGTGACGGCGGGAGTACAAGATATATGCTCGGTATCTTTTTTCCACATTTGGACAATGATTAATTAATTTACTTGATTAAATGATATGGCCCTGGGATCCGATGGGGAAGAAGTTTTTGTGGAGACCGGCCCGCTGCGATCTACTGCCAATTGTCCACATGTTCATTTCCAAAAATGTTTGCAGATTATAAACAAATAATCGCTTTTTCAAAAATAGTTTAAATTTTACAAAAATAATGTTCATGTTTAGGAAAATGTTAAAAATGAATTCAAAAAATGTTCATGTAGCTTCCAAAATTAGTCTCATTTTCCCTGAAAAGATTCTCAATTATTTTTCAATTGCTCGCCGCTGTAGCCCATTTTGCAACAAGAAATCAGTTTTCCATAGTGTATGATCGCTACAGTAATCGGGTTGCTACATGAATCCTGTTCCTAGGATGTCGCTACAGAGAAAGCTGGGCCTGTACGATGTAGCTACTGGAAAAAAGAGTACCTAAAAAAAACTGGGTCGCTGCAGAAATCCCAAGTCAGTATAGAAAAACAAGGTCGCCAAACGACGACCGCCCTAGGTATGAGTGGGCTGGTCCAGGCGAGGCGCCCTATGTGCGTTTTGTCAACAATTCCTCGCAAATGAGCGGCACATAGTACCTCCCTTAAGGCTTAAGCCATGCAAGATCCATGATGATAGTGCTCACCCACGAAGTGTGTCAAGCGGCCTGACACATTGACTCGGAGCGCAAGGGTAAAGGAAGATCGGAGGCTGCAGTTTGCCGGGACAGAGACGAGCAATTTCTTGGCAGCTCGTCGCTTGTTATTGATGGAGTTGAAGACCTTGCGGCCCTTGAAGCCATTGCATGCTGGGAAGGTATGGCCCTAGCTGAAGATTTAAACATCCACGAACCATGTTATCGCATGTCATTCTAATTAACCCTTGAGTTTTTTTTCAAATCCAAAATTTGTTTTGCATTTGGCAACAATTTTCAGGTTCATTGATTGTTTCAGAAATTGATGAACATTTTTCAAATCTGTGATATTATTTGAATTCATGAATAGTTGAACATTTGGGAAACATATTTTGAATCCAGTTATATTTTTATATTCACATTAGTTAAATTAGAGAATGTTCTTAAAAACAATAAGTATGTTTTACAAGTTCAGGAAATAATTTAAAATTAATGATTATTTTACTGTTCGGAATTTTTAATTAATATTTTTTTTTAGTCTCAAGGATGTTCTGAATTTGTGAAAAAATCAAATTTATAATCATCATTTCAATTTTTAAAAACAAACTGCATTCATGTCGTTTTTTCCAAAAAAAATCATTTCTGAGAAGCACTCGTGCAAGCAAATATGTGTCTATGCTTCTTATGGAAACACAATTTTTTCCGTGCAAAAAACGTGCATTTATTTCTCCAAAACTTCGGTAAAACCAAGCAAAACCAGAAAAAAAAACTCACCCAAAATCCGAAATGATAGTGAAAAAATATTTTAAATCAAATCTCGATGTAGCACCCAACATATGCCATGTTATAGCAGATGGACGCACCACTTGGCGTGTTCCCCAGGGCAACAAAAGTGCTCTATGAAGGCGCCGCAATGGGTAGCCTTAGTTAGTTCTTCGTACTTAACCTAGTCTAGAGGTCATGGAGATCGGAACTAATGGGCCAGCCAACGCTACACACATGTAGCAAATTCTGTCTTTTACATGGGCTATGCTTGATTTGATTATATTGGTTCACTAATGCTTATTTCCTTAGGATGCAATGATATAAACACATAACATCATATTCTTTCATTAGTAATTACTATATGCTAATAACTCATTAACTCTTTGTTATTTTTAATACATCCCGGAGCATGATATTTTCTTTATATACAACGCATTGATATATCATTAGCGGTGATATGGAATAATGCCCACATTTAATCTAGGATATATTCATTTGTAATATTAGCGCCACCTATAATGTTTTAAATTTATATTAACATTAGATATCCGAAGTCTGCAATGGGTGCGCCCATAAAAGTCATGTATCTCATCATTACTATTTCATCGCTACAACACTTTCTGTAGACATTTTATGTAATTATTTTATGAAATTGTACATACATTATCTCTTCTCAATGACTGCAATTTCTACATTCAGCAATATTTTGTATATCTACGCTTCGTCCGCCTAATTTAAGAGCTTGATATTCATGTAATTTTTCTAAACCGTGACGGCGGGAGTACAAGATATATGCTCGGTATCTTTTTTCCACATTTGGACAATGATTAATTAATTTACTTCATTAAATGATATGGCCCTGGTATCCGATGGGGAAGAAGTTTCTGTGGAGACCGGCCCGCTGCGATCTACTGCCAATTGTCCACATGTTCATTTCCAAAAATGTTCGCAGATTATAAAAAAATAATCGCATTTTCAAAAATAGTTTAAATTTTACAAAAATAATGTTCATGTTTAGGAAAATGTTAAAAATTAATTCAAAAAATGTTCATGTAGCTTCCAAAATTAGTCTCATTTTCCCTGAAAACATTCTCAATTATTTTTCAATTGCTCGCCGCTGTAGCCCATTTTGCAACAAGAAATCAGTTTGCCATAGTGTACGATTGCTACAGTAAGCTGGGCCTGTACGATGTAGCTACTGGAAAAAAGAGTACTAAAAAAAACTGGGTCGCTGCAGTAATCCCAAGTCAGTATAAAAAAACAAGGTTGCCAAACGACGATCGCCCTAGGTATGAGTGGGCTGGTCCAGGTGAGGCCCCCTATGTGCGATTTGTCAACAATTCGTTGCAATGAGTGGCACATAGTACCTCCCTTAAGCCATGCAAGATCCATGATGATAGTGCTCACCCACGAAGGGTGTCAAGCGGCCCGACACATTGAGTGGGAGCGCAAGGGTAAAGGAAGATCGGAGGCTGCAGTTTGCCGGGACAGAGACGAGCAATTTCTTGGCAGCTCGTCGCTTGTTATTGATGGAGTTGAAGACCTTGCGGCCCTTGAAGCCATTGCATGCTGGGAAGGTATGGCCCTAGCTGAAGATTTAAACATCCACGAACCATGTTATCGCATGTCATTCTAATTAACCCTTGAGTTTTTTTTCAAATCCAAAATTTGTTTTGCATTTGGCAACAATTTTGAGGTTCATTGATTGTTTCAGAAATTGATGAACATTTTTCAAATCTGTGATATTATTTGAATTCATGAATAGTTGAACATTTGGGAAACATATTTTGAATCCAGTTATATTTTTATATTCACATTAGTTAAATTAGAGAATGTTCTTAAAAACAATAAGTATGTTTTACAAGTTCAGGAAATAATTTAAAATTAATGATTATTTTACTGTTCGGAATTTTTAATTAATATTTTTTTTTAGTCTCAAGGATGTTCTGAATTTGTGAAAAAATCAAATTTATAATCATCATTTCAATTTTTAAAAACAAACTGCATTCATGTCGTTTTTTCCAAAAAAAATCATTTCTGAGAAGCACTCGTGCAAGCAAATATGTGTCTATGCTTCTTATGGAAACACAATTTTTTCCGTGCAAAAAACGTGCATTTATTTCTCCAAAACTTCGGTAAAACCAAGCAAAACCAGAAAAAAAACTCACCCAAAATCCGAAATGATAGTGAAAAATTATTTTAAATCAAATCTCGATGTAGCACCCAACATATGCCATGTTATAGCAGATGGACACACCACTTGGCGTGTTCCCCAGGGCAACAAAAGTGATCTATGAAGGCGCCGCAATGGGTAACCTTAGTTAGTTCTTCGTACTTAACCTAGTCTTGAGGTCATGGAGATCGGAACTAATGGGCCAGCCAACGCTACACACATGTAGCAAATTCTGTCTTTTACATGGGCTATGCTTGATTTGATTATATTGGTTCACTAATGCTCATTTCCTTAGGATGCAATGATATAAACACATAAAATCATATTCTTTCATTAGTAATTACTATATGCTAATAACTCATTAACTCTTTGTTATTTTTAATACATCCCGGAGCATGATATTTTCTTTATATACAACGCATTGATGTATCATTAGCGGTGATATGGAATAATGCCCACATTTAATCTAGGATATATTCATTTGTAATATTAGCGCCACCTATAATGTTTTAAATTTATATTAACATTAGATATCCGAAGTCTGCAATGGGTGCGCCCATAAAAGTCATGTATCTCATCATTACTATTTCATCGCTACAACACTTTCTGTAGACATTTTATGTAATTATTTTATGAAATTGTACATACATTATCTCTTCTCAATGACTGCAATTTCTACATTCAGCAATATTTTGTATATCTACGCTTCGTCCGCCTAATTTAAGAGCTTGATATTCATGTAATTTTTCTAAACCGTGACGGCGGGAGTACAAGATATATGCTCGGTATCTTTTTTCCACATTTGGACAATGATTAATTAATTTACTTCATTAAATGATATGGCCCTGGTATCCGATGGGGAAGAAGTTTCTGTGGAGACCGGCCCGCTGCGATCTACTGCCAATTGTCCACATGTTCATTTCCAAAAATGTTCGCAGATTATAAAAAAATAATCGCATTTTCAAAAATAGTTTAAATTTTACAAAAATAATGTTCATGTTTAGGAAAATGTTAAAAATTAATTCAAAAAATGTTCATGTAGCTTCCAAAATTAGTCTCATTTTCCCTGAAAACATTCTCAATTATTTTTCAATTGCTCGCCGCTGTAGCCCATTTTGCAACAAGAAATCAGTTTGCCATAGTGTACGATTGCTACAGTAAGCTGGGCCTGTACGATGTAGCTACTGGAAAAAAGAGTACTAAAAAAAACTGGGTCGCTGCAGTAATCCCAAGTCAGTATAAAAAAACAAGGTCGCCAAACGACGACCGCCCTAGGTATGAGTGGGCTGGTCCAGGTGAGGCGCCCTATGTGCGATTTGTCAACAATTCGTTGCAATGAGCGGCACATGGTACCTCCCTTAAGCCATGCAAGATCCATGATGATAGTGCTCACCAACGAAGTGTGTCAAGCGGCCTGACACATTGACTCGGAGCGCAAGGGTAAAGGAAGATCGGAGGCTGCAGTTTGCCGGGACAGAGACGAGCAATTTCTTGGCAGCTCGTCGCTTGTTATTGATGGAGTTGAAGACCTTGCGGCCCTTGAAGCCATTGCATGCTGGGAAGGTATGGCCCTAGCTGAAGATTTAAACATCCACGAACCATGTTATCGCATGTCATTCTAATTAACCCTTGAGTTTTTTTTCAAATCCAAAATTTGTTTTGCATTTGGCAACAATTTTGAGGTTCATTGATTGTTTCAGAAATTGATGAACATTTTTCAAATCTGTGATATTATTTGAATTCATGAATAGTTGAACATTTGGGAAACATATTTTGAATCCAGTTATATTTTTATATTCACATTAGTTAAATTAGAGAATGTTCTTAAAAACAATAAGTATGTTTTACAAGTTCAGGAAATAATTTAAAATTAATGATTATTTTACTGTTCGGAATTTTTAATTAATATTTTTTTTTAGTCTCAAGGATGTTCTGAATTTGTGAAAAAATCAAATTTATAATCATCATTTCAATTTTTAAAAACAAACTGCATTCATGTCGTTTTTTCCAAAAAAAATCATTTCTGAGAAGCACTCGTGCAAGCAAATATGTGTCTATGCTTCTTATGGAAACACAATTTTTTCCGTGCAAAAAACGTGCATTTATTTCTCCAAAACTTCGGTAAAACCAAGCAAAACCAGAAAAAAAAACTCACCCAAGATCCGAAATGATAGTGAAAAAATATTTTAAATCAAATCTCGATGTAGCACCCAACATATGCCATGTTATAGCAGATGGACACACCACTTGGCGTGTTCCCCAGGGCAACAAAAGTGATCTATGAAGGCGCCGCAATGGGTAACCTTAGTTAGTTCTTCGTACTTAACCTAGTCTTGAGGTCATGGAGATCGGAACTAATGGGCCAGCCAACGCTACACACATGTAGCAAATTCTGTCTTTTACATGGGCTATGCTTGATTTGATTATATTGGTTCACTAATGCTTATTTCCTTAGGATGCAATGATATAAACACATAAAATCATATTCATTCATTAAGAATTACTATATGCTAATAACTCATTAACTCTTTGTTATTTTTAATACATCCCGGAGCATGATATTTTCTTTATATACAACGCATTGATGTATCATTAGCGGTGATATGGAATAATGCCCACATTTAATCTAGGATATATTCATTTGTAATATTAGCGCCACCTATAATGTTTTAAATTTATATTAACATTAGATATCCGAAGTCTGCAATGGGTGCGCCCATAAAAGTCATGTATCTCATCATTACTATTTCATCGCTACAACACTTTCTGTAGACATTTTATGTAATTATTTTATGAAATTGTACATACATTATCTCTTCTCAATGACTGCAATTTCTACATTCAGCAATATTTTGTATATCTACGCTTCGTCCGCCTAATTTAAGAGCTTGATATTCATGTAATTTTTCTAAACCGTGACGGCGGGAGTACAAGATATATGCTCGGTATCTTTTTTCCACATTTGGACAATGATTAATTAATTTACTTCATTAAATGATATGGCCCTGGTATCCGATGGGGAAGAAGTTTCTGTGGAGACCGGCCCGCTGCGATCTACTGCCAATTGTCCACATGTTCATTTCCAAAAATGTTCGCAGATTATAAAAAAATAATCGCATTTTCAAAAATAGTTTAAATTTTACAAAAATAATGTTCATGTTTAGGAAAATGTTAAAAATTAATTCAAAAAATGTTCATGTAGCTTCCAAAATTAGTCTCATTTTCCCTGAAAACATTCTCAATTATTTTTCAATTGCTCGCCGCTGTAGCCCATTTTGCAACAAGAAATCAGTTTGCCATAGTGTACGATTGCTACAGTAAGCTGGGCCTGTACGATGTAGCTACTGGAAAAAAGAGTACTAAAAAAAACTGGGTCGCTGCAGTAATCCCAAGTCAGTATAAAAAAACAAGGTTGCCAAACGACGATCGCCCTAGGTATGAGTGGGCTGGTCCAGGTGAGGCCCCCTATGTGCGATTTGTCAACAATTCGTTGCAATGAGTGGCACATAGTACCTCCCTTAAGCCATGCAAGATCCATGATGATAGTGCTCACCCACGAAGGGTGTCAAGCGGCCCGACACATTGAGTGGGAGCGCAAGGGTAAAGGAAGATCGGAGGCTGCAGTTTGCCGGGACAGAGACGAGCAATTTCTTGGCAGCTCGTCGCTTGTTATTGATGGAGTTGAAGACCTTGCGGCCCTTGAAGCCATTGCATGCTGGGAAGGTATGGCCCTAGCTGAAGATTTAAACATCCACGAACCATGTTATCGCATGTCATTCTAATTAACCCTTGAGTTTTTTTTCAAATCCAAAATTTGTTTTGCATTTGGCAACAATTTTGAGGTTCATTGATTGTTTCAGAAATTGATGAACATTTTTCAAATCTGTGATATTATTTGAATTCATGAATAGTTGAACATTTGGGAAACATATTTTGAATCCAGTTATATTTTTATATTCACATTAGTTAAATTAGAGAATGTTCTTAAAAACAATAAGTATGTTTTACAAGTTCAGGAAATAATTTAAAATTAATGATTATTTTACTGTTCGGAATTTTTAATTAATATTTTTTTTAGTCTCAAGGATGTTCTGAATTTGTGAAAAAATCAAATTTATAATCATCATTTCAATTTTTAAAAACAAACTGCATTCATGTCGTTTTTTCCAAAAAAAATCATTTCTGAGAAGCACTCGTGCAAGCAAATATGTGTCTATGCTTCTTATGGAAACACAATTTTTTCCGTGCAAAAAACGTGCATTTATTTCTCCAAAACTTCGGTAAAACCAAGCAAAACCAGAAAAAAAACTCACCCAAAATCCGAAATGATAGTGAAAAATTATTTTAAATCAAATCTCGATGTAGCACCCAACATATGCCATGTTATAGCAGATGGACACACCACTTGGCGTGTTCCCCAGGGCAACAAAAGTGATCTATGAAGGCGCCGCAATGGGTAACCTTAGTTAGTTCTTCGTACTTAACCTAGTCTTGAGGTCATGGAGATCGGAACTAATGGGCCAGCCAACGCTACACACATGTAGCAAATTCTGTCTTTTACATGGGCTATGCTTGATTTGATTATATTGGTTCACTAATGCTCATTTCCTTAGGATGCAATGATATAAACACATAAAATCATATTCTTTCATTAGTAATTACTATATGCTAATAACTCATTAACTCTTTGTTATTTTTAATACATCCCGGAGCATGATATTTTCTTTATATACAACGCATTGATGTATCATTAGCGGTGATATGGAATAATGCCCACATTTAATCTAGGATATATTCATTTGTAATATTAGCGCCACCTATAATGTTTTAAATTTATATTAACATTAGATATCCGAAGTCTGCAATGGGTGCGCCCATAAAAGTCATGTATCTCATCATTACTATTTCATCGCTACAACACTTTCTGTAGACATTTTATGTAATTATTTTATGAAATTGTACATACATTATCTCTTCTCAATGACTGCAATTTCTACATTCAGCAATATTTTGTATATCTACGCTTCGTCCGCCTAATTTAAGAGCTTGATATTCATGTAATTTTTCTAAACCGTGACGGCGGGAGTACAAGATATATGCTCGGTATCTTTTTTCCACATTTGGACAATGATTAATTAATTTACTTCATTAAATGATATGGCCCTGGTATCCGATGGGGAAGAAGTTTCTGTGGAGACCGGCCCGCTGCGATCTACTGCCAATTGTCCACATGTTCATTTCCAAAAATGTTCGCAGATTATAAAAAAATAATCGCATTTTCAAAAATAGTTTAAATTTTACAAAAATAATGTTCATGTTTAGGAAAATGTTAAAAATTAATTCAAAAAATGTTCATGTAGCTTCCAAAATTAGTCTCATTTTCCCTGAAAACATTCTCAATTATTTTTCAATTGCTCGCCGCTGTAGCCCATTTTGCAACAAGAAATCAGTTTGCCATAGTGTACGATTGCTACAGTAAGCTGGGCCTGTACGATGTAGCTACTGGAAAAAAGAGTACTAAAAAAAACTGGGTCGCTGCAGTAATCCCAAGTCAGTATAAAAAAACAAGGTCGCCAAACGACGACCGCCCTAGGTATGAGTGGGCTGGTCCAGGTGAGGCGCCCTATGTGCGATTTGTCAACAATTCGTTGCAATGAGCGGCACATGGTACCTCCCTTAAGCCATGCAAGATCCATGATGATAGTGCTCACCAACGAAGTGTGTCAAGCGGCCTGACACATTGACTCGGAGCGCAAGGGTAAAGGAAGATCGGAGGCTGCAGTTTGCCGGGACAGAGACGAGCAATTTCTTGGCAGCTCGTCGCTTGTTAGTGATGGAGTTGAAGACCTTGCGGCCCTTGAAGCCATTGCATGCTGGGAAGGTATGGCCCTAGCTGAAGATTTAAACATCCACGAACCATGTTATCGCATGTCATTCTAATTAACCCTTGAGTTTTTTTTCAAATCCAAAATTTGTTTTGCATTTGGCAACAATTTTCAGGTTCATTGATTGTTTCAGAAATTGATGAACATTTTTCAAATCTGTGATATTATTTGAATTCATGAATAGTTGAACATTTGGGAAACATATTTTGAATCCAGTTATATTTTTATATTCACATTAGTTAAATTAGAGAATGTTCTTAAAAACAATAAGTATGTTTTACAAGTTCAGGAAATAATTTAAAATTAATGATTATTTTACTGTTCGGAATTTTTAATTAATATTTTTTTTTAGTCTCAAGGATGTTCTGAATTTGTGAAAAAATCAAATTTATAATCATCATTTCAATTTTTAAAAACAAACTGCATTCATGTCGTTTTTTCCAAAAAAAATCATTTCTGAGAAGCACTCGTGCAAGCAAATATGTGTCTATGCTTCTTATGGAAACACAATTTTTTCCGTGCAAAAAACGTGCATTTATTTCTCCAAAACTTCGGTAAAACCAAGCAAAACCAGAAAAAAAAACTCACCCAAGATCCGAAATGATAGTGAAAAAATATTTTAAATCAAATCTCGATGTAGCACCCAACATATGCCATGTTATAGCAGATGGACACACCACTTGGCGTGTTCCCCAGGGCAACAAAAGTGATCTATGAAGGCGCCGCAATGGGTAACCTTAGTTAGTTCTTCGTACTTAACCTAGTCTTGAGGTCATGGAGATCGGAACTAATGGGCCAGCCAACGCTACACACATGTAGCAAATTCTGTCTTTTACATGGGCTATGCTTGATTTGATTATATTGGTTCACTAATGCTTATTTCCTTAGGATGCAATGATATAAACACATAAAATCATATTCTTTCATTAAGAATTACTATATGCTAATAACTCATTAACTCTTTGTTATTTTTAATACATCCCGGAGCATGATATTTTCTTTATATACAACGCATTGATGTATCATTAGCGGTGATATGGAATAATGCCCACATTTAATCTAGGATATATTCATTTGTAATATTAGCGCCACCTATAATGTTTTAAATTTATATTAACATTAGATATCCGAAGTCTGCAATGGGTGCGCCCATAAAAGTCATGTATCTCATCATTACTATTTCATCGCTACAACACTTTCTGTAGACATTTTATGTAATTATTTTATGAAATTGTACATACATTATCTCTTCTCAATGACTGCAATTTCTACATTCAGCAATATTTTGTATATCTACGCTTCGTCCGCCTAATTTAAGAGCTTGATATTCATGTAATTTTTCTAAACCGTGACGGCGGGAGTACAAGATATATGCTCGGTATCTTTTTTCCACATTTGGACAATGATTAATTAATTTACTTCATTAAATGATATGGCCCTGGTATCCGATGGGGAAGAAGTTTCTGTGGAGACCGGCCCGCTGCGATCTACTGCCAATTGTCCACATGTTCATTTCCAAAAATGTTCGCAGATTATAAAAAAATAATCGCATTTTCAAAAATAGTTTAAATTTTACAAAAATAATGTTCATGTTTAGGAAAATGTTAAAAATTAATTCAAAAAATGTTCATGTAGCTTCCAAAATTAGTCTCATTTTCCCTGAAAACATTCTCAATTATTTTTCAATTGCTCGCCGCTGTAGCCCATTTTGCAACAAGAAATCAGTTTGCCATAGTGTACGATTGCTACAGTAAGCTGGGCCTGTACGATGTAGCTACTGGAAAAAAGAGTACTAAAAAAAACTGGGTCGCTGCAGTAATCCCAAGTCAGTATAAAAAAACAAGGTCGCCAAACGACGACCGCCCTAGGTATGAGTGGGCTGGTCCAGGTGAGGCGCCCTATGTGCGATTTGTCAACAATTCGTTGCAATGAGCGGCACATGGTACCTCCCTTAAGCCATGCAAGATCCATGATGATAGTGCTCACCAACGAAGTGTGTCAAGCGGCCTGACACATTGACTCGGAGCGCAAGGGTAAAGGAAGATCGGAGGCTGCAGTTTGCCGGGACAGAGACGAGCAATTTCTTGGCAGCTCGTCGCTTGTTATTGATGGAGTTGAAGACCTTGCGGCCCTTGAAGCCATTGCATGCTGGGAAGGTATGGCCCTAGCTGAAGATTTAAACATCCACGAACCATGTTATCGCATGTCATTCTAATTAACCCTTGAGTTTTTTTTCAAATCCAAAATTTGTTTTGCATTTGGCAACAATTTTGAGGTTCATTGATTGTTTCAGAAATTGATGAACATTTTTCAAATCTGTGATATTATTTGAATTCATGAATAGTTGAACATTTGGGAAACATATTTTGAATCCAGTTATATTTTTATATTCACATTAGTTAAATTAGAGAATGTTCTTAAAAACAATAAGTATGTTTTACAAGTTCAGGAAATAATTTAAAATTAATGATTATTTTACTGTTCGGAATTTTTAATTAATATTTTTTTTTAGTCTCAAGGATGTTCTGAATTTGTGAAAAAATCAAATTTATAATCATCATTTCAATTTTTAAAAACAAACTGCATTCATGTCGTTTTTTCCAAAAAAAATCATTTCTGAGAAGCACTCGTGCAAGCAAATATGTGTCTATGCTTCTTATGGAAACACAATTTTTTCCGTGCAAAAAACGTGCATTTATTTCTCCAAAACTTCGGTAAAACCAAGCAAAACCAGAAAAAAAACTCACCCAAAATCCGAAATGATAGTGAAAAATTATTTTAAATCAAATCTCGATGTAGCACCCAACATATGCCATGTTATAGCAGATGGACACACCACTTGGCGTGTTCCCCAGGGCAACAAAAGTGATCTATGAAGGCGCCGCAATGGGTAACCTTAGTTAGTTCTTCGTACTTAACCTAGTCTTGAGGTCATGGAGATCGGAACTAATGGGCCAGCCAACGCTACACACATGTAGCAAATTCTGTCTTTTACATGGGCTATGCTTGATTTGATTATATTGGTTCACTAATGCTCATTTCCTTAGGATGCAATGATATAAACACATAAAATCATATTCTTTCATTAGTAATTACTATATGCTAATAACTCATTAACTCTTTGTTATTTTTAATACATCCCGGAGCATGATATTTTCTTTATATACAACGCATTGATGTATCATTAGCGGTGATATGGAATAATGCCCACATTTAATCTAGGATATATTCATTTGTAATATTAGCGCCACCTATAATGTTTTAAATTTATATTAACATTAGATATCCGAAGTCTGCAATGGGTGCGCCCATAAAAGTCATGTATCTCATCATTACTATTTCATCGCTACAACACTTTCTGTAGACATTTTATGTAATTATTTTATGAAATTGTACATACATTATCTCTTCTCAATGACTGCAATTTCTACATTCAGCAATATTTTGTATATCTACGCTTCGTCCGCCTAATTTAAGAGCTTGATATTCATGTAATTTTTCTAAACCGTGACGGCGGGAGTACAAGATATATGCTCGGTATCTTTTTTCCACATTTGGACAATGATTAATTAATTTACTTCATTAAATGATATGGCCCTGGTATCCGATGGGGAAGAAGTTTCTGTGGAGACCGGCCCGCTGCGATCTACTGCCAATTGTCCACATGTTCATTTCCAAAAATGTTCGCAGATTATAAAAAAATAATCGCATTTTCAAAAATAGTTTAAATTTTACAAAAATAATGTTCATGTTTAGGAAAATGTTAAAAATTAATTCAAAAAATGTTCATGTAGCTTCCAAAATTAGTCTCATTTTCCCTGAAAACATTCTCAATTATTTTTCAATTGCTCGCCGCTGTAGCCCATTTTGCAACAAGAAATCAGTTTGCCATAGTGTACGATTGCTACAGTAAGCTGGGCCTGTACGATGTAGCTACTGGAAAAAAGAGTACTAAAAAAAACTGGGTCGCTGCAGTAATGCCAAGTCAGTATAAAAAAACAAGGTCGCCAAACGACGATCGCCCTAGGTATGAGTGGGCTGGTCCAGGTGAGGCGCCCTATGTGCGATTTGTCAACAATTCATCGCAATGAGCGACACATAGTACCTCCCTTAAGCCATGCAAGATCCCATGATGATAGTGCTCACCCACGAAGGGTGTCAAGCGGCCCGACACATTGAGTGGGAGCGCAAGGGTAAAGGAAGATCGGAGGCTGCAGTTTGCCGGGACAGAGACGAGCAATTTTTGGCAGCTCGTCGCTTGTTATTGATGGAGTTGAAGACCTTGCGGCCCTTGAAGCCATTGCATGCTGGGAAGGTATGGCCCTAGCTGAAGATTTAAACATCCACGAACCATGTTATCACATGTCATTATTTTATGAAATTGTACATACATTATCTCTTCTCAATGACTGCAATTTCGACATTCAGCAATATTTTGTATATCTACGCTTCATCCGCCTAATTTAAGAGCTTGATATTCATGTAATTTTTCTCCGTTGTTCTGTTTCTTGTTAATATAGAACAGATTTTGTCATTTGTATTAAATAATTATTTTTAGTATGGTACCTACTCTACTTTGTTTTGGTGAAAAATGATGTCAATATTAGCACCTCCTGTGACGGCGATAATTTAGGTCAAGTCATGTGTCGAATAATTAAGATCTTATTAGGGCTAATGTTTTATTTGTTAATTTATCATCATTTATAAATATTGTCTAATTTTAATATTACAAGCCAAAACTAGGAACGAGAATTATATATCAGTGTTATGCTCATTTCCCTCCCCTATTCATTTTCATATTTTTCACACATTGTATATCTGGCGAGGTAGATCCGCCATGACCTGTAGCCATGTTCATGGATGGAGATAAATTTCGGAACATCCAAGTGGCCCAGATGAAGTAATGAAGAGCGGAAGAATTTTTTTAAACAAATAGTAGAAAAAGAGAGAGCAGCGATTCAGTGCCCCGCTTTATCTGTATCTGTGTTGAAGAATTTTTTAAAGCAAATAGTAGGAAAATTAAAAAAAATTCCAAAAATCATTACATGGTAGATATTTTGGTGCGAGAGGTGCACTTCAAATTTCAAACGATTCGAACATTTGAGTAGCTCTTGGCAAAAAAATAATAATATATGGTCTGTAAAAAAAGTAGTGTTCATGTATTGTTTGGACACAATTTGACCTTTTTGCTGAAAGCAACTCGCATGTCGAAATGATCTAAAATTTGAAGCACACCTCACGTACTAAATTGTCTACCATACAAAAATAATTGGATTTGCTTGAACTTTTCTGTATTTTGTGTGTGTTTTTTCTTGACCGGGTGCAGATGAGCCTCGGCTGAGAAATGGATATTCGAGAATAATGTTGTTTGTCTGGCACATGTCGATCGATGCACTTCAAAACCTTCCATCGAAGAGCATACAAATTATTGCTCCTTTTTCCTCCTTGAACAAGGAAATGTGTTAATGTATATCAATCGCTCTCATCCATATTGCCACCCACCACCAACAAACCAACGAATTACAACGTGTTTTGTTAGGAGATTGGAATTAAACTCGGGCACATTTTCGTGCATTCTCAGAAATTTGAAACATGATAATTAGAAGATAATTAAGTTTGTTTCCGTGAAACCACGAGTTGGGAAGGCGACAGGATGCGACAGTCACCAACCACAACTCTCACGAGACTGAACATTGTGAATGGATGGTGCATGCGCTTCATTCATTTCTAAGTGAACTATGTCGATGCCATCACACCACACATATTTTTTGGTATCAGAATGCTTTCTTTAAATGATGAAATTACGTCAACATCAATTACAACCTGCCATAAAAATCTCATAAATCCTAGTAATATAAGTTGTTTCGGAGACATTCATCAGGTCCAACAACGAAGCTTGACGATGGGTGTGCGCCTCAGCGACATGCTCATCTCACCATCTCATCTCAAACACTCGTTCGAGATCATCGTGAACAACTTCCTCCTCCTTCTCGCCACACCGACCATGGCCCTCATCCTTCTTCGCAAAGCCGCGCAGCTCGGACCCGACGAGATCCTCTCCCACCTCCATGGCCTACGGCAGGTTCACGCTTTCCTGGCGGTCTTTCTTCCGTTCGCCTTCGCCACCCTCTACCTCATGAGTCGCCCTCGCAGCGTCTACCTCGTCGACTACTCTTGCTGCCGGCCTGAATCCAGTTGCCGCGTATCCATGGCCTCCTGCACCGAGAACGCTCGCTTCTCGCTCGACGATGGCGGTCACCGGTTCATGGCACGCATGCTCAAGCGCTCGGGCCTCGGTGACCAAACCTATGCCCACCCTTCGTTGCACTACATCCCACCGCACTGCTACCTAGGTGAATGCCGAGACGAAGCCGAGCAGGTCATCTTTGCGGTCGTCGATGACCTGTTCGCCAAGACGGGCGTAAGCCCTGAGGCGATCGACATACTCGTCACCAACTGCACTGCCTTCAACCCGACCCCGAGCTTGGCCGACATGGTCGTGAACAAGTACAAGCTCAGAGCCGACATCCGTAGCGTGCACATCTCCGGCATGGGGTGCAGCGCCGGGGTGATCTCCTTGGAGGTCGCGAGGAACCTCCTGCAGGCGGCGCCGCGTGGCGCGCATGCTCTGATGGTGTCCACGGAGAACACCTCGCTCATCAACTACACGGGGAAGAACCGCGCGATGCTGCTGCCCGCCGCGCTGTTCCGCATGGGCGCGGCGGCGGTGCTGCTGTCGACGTCCAGGTCCGAGTCCCGGTTCCGGCTCACGCACATCGTGCGGACGACCACCGCCGCGCAAGACAGGGCTTACCGGTGCGCGTACCAGGAGGAGGACGACATGGGGAAAATGGGGGTAAACCTGTCCAAGGAGCTCGTGGCCGTCGCCGGCGACACGCTTCAGGCGAACATCGTCGGAATAGGGTCCCTGGTGCTCCCACCATCGGAGAAGCTGCTCTTCGCGCTCTCGTTCGTCGCGCGGAAGGTGCTGGGCAAGAAGATCAAGCTATACGTCCCGGATTTCCGCACGGCCTTCCAGCACTTTTGCATCCATTGTGGTGGCCGGGCGGTGATCGACGCGGTGCAAAATAGCTTGCGCTTATCGGATGAGAATGTGGAGCCTTCACGGGTGACGCTGCACCGGTTCGGGAACACGTCGAGCAGTTCCTTGTGGTACGAGCTTGCGTACATCGAGGCCAAGGGACGGATGCGCAGGGGCGACCAGGTGTGGATGATCGGGTTCGGGTCTGGGTTCAAGTGCAACAGCGCCGTGTGGCAGTGCATCCGGTCGCCCGGCAACGGTGACACAGATATTGGCACGCCGTGGGCTGATTCTATCCATATGTATCCGCTGAAAATCTCGGAAGTAAGCTAAAACGGCTATGCACGCACGGGTCACTACTCAATTTCGTAAAATTTGAGGGGAAAAAACACCACTCAACTCGTACAATGATATTATTCATTTGTTCGTGCAACAATGACCAATACTTTTAGAGTTCAAAAAAAAGACCAATACTTTGAGAGTGTAATCTTGCTTTATTTGTGGATGTAACTGTGTTGGGGTTAAATATAGGAAAATAAATTATGATTCGTTACAAGTAGAGCAACTTATAAAACACATTAAGACATGTATCTGATGTTATAGACAGAGACAGAGACAGAGCCAGAGCCAGGATTCTAACATGAGGGATGAGATTTTGCCTCTAATGACCGTATAAAAATAATTCATGTGAAGAGCCTACTCTAGGTTAACGGGCTAAAATTTCATCAAGTCAAGAAAACATGAGTGGGCATTGATTGATCCAATTTTCATCAGAAGTTGCCATAAAATAAATCCGAAAAAAAGCATGTCAATCCTTTGTACTATAGTAGGTCACGGGTGTTCCCTAATTATTTTCTGTTGTTTGTAGTTTCTGCAGGTCTATTTTATAGTTCTAGAGCCATAGATTGATCTAATTTAAAAAAATAATCCAACATCTGGCTAACCTGATTGAGAGACGATAATAACCCTTGATAGTTGTCGCTCATGCCGGTTATGTGTGGCGGGCTGGACATGCGTTCCCGCATCCGAAGGAGTTGCTAGGCATGGTGGTCAGGTTATTGACGACATGGTTCGTTTGCTCAGATATCTGAGGTCGGGGGTTTAACCTCCTTTTCTAGAAAAAAGATAGCTAAGACAGATATCTGTTCATGCGTTGTCAAGAAATGATCACACGATGCGTTTCTACATGTGCTAATGCCCCACTCACACCGCTACAAAGAAAGACTCATCGAGATAGCACATTAGCTTCATTGTCATCACTTCTCCATGAACAAGCATCATCTCATCCCTTCCCTCTGAGCAACTGAATCCAACTTCTCGGCAGATGAACAACGGCCTTGCCCCCACCGAAGAGGCCGTGCAAAGTCACATGAAGCTCCATGCCAAATACTCGGCCACGCGCGAGGAGGATATTATAACTCTGATTCTGACAGAAAGGTATGAAAAAGAACTATGCGAGTTAGGCTCCGCAGAAGGTCACCAAAGAAACCTCCTGTTGGCCGCCACCGCAACTCCAATTTTGCCTATACTTCACTAAATACCTCCAAGCTGAATATACTATACTCTAATATCTATTATTTTCTCTATGTACGCTCCTCTAGTGGCTGCGTCAATTATGTAATGAATAGAGAGGCTCGAGGAGGTACAATAAGGGAACCCTCGGCTAACCTAAATCCTAAAAAGTGCAGCTCATTCTTTTGCCTACTCGAGGGCACACGTCTCTGCGGTGTTGGATCGGCATCGCGCTAACCCACCTCTTCGGGTCGCCCACCCAGGTGTCTCCTGGTCGGCCTCAGGCCTGTTGGGTGCGAGCGGCAGTTTCGGGCCCCATAACTTCCCCTCTTCGTCATGTCCACCTCTCCTCACCACGGGCGAGCATTTCGAAACCGCAGCAGCAGTTCGCTCGGCTCCGCCGATTCTTCCTTCCTCACTCCAAATCAAGGCGAGACGACGGGCTGTTCGGCGATTCCGCAGCCGATTTTGGGCCGGGGGTGGAGCGATTCAGTCCGCGCGGTGACCAGGGAGTGGTACGGCGACCAGTGGCATCCGACCACCCCGAGGGTCGGCGGCATTTTCCGAAGAGTAAAATGCACTGGCGGTACTTGAACTTGCGACGAAAGCACGCTTTGGTCACTGTACTTCAAAGTACGGTCGATACGATCACTCAATATGTCTACACGTGATTGTATGGTCACCGTACGTCACTCGTGGGCGCTTCATTTGACCACTTGTTGATCAATCCGAGGCGTCGGCTGGCGTTCGCGGGGGGTTCCGCAACATTTTTACAAGGAAACCCATGGTTGGCTCCGTAATTCGTCATTTTGTTTGCGGCACTTGGGCAGTACTCATTTAGTTTGTACCTTGATCATGATGATAGTGTGAATGCAAACTTGACAAGGGTTTCCTTGTAAAAATGTTGTGGAACCCGCGAACGCCAGCTGTCGCCTTGGATTGGTTAACAAGTGGTCAAATGGAGCGGCGACGAGTGGCGTACGGCGAACAGTGACCGTACAATCACGTTTAGACGTATTGACTGACCGTATTGACCGTATTTTTAAGTAAAGTGACCAAAGCGTGCTTTGTTCACAAGTTTAAGTACCACCGGTGTATTTTACTCTTTTTTGGAAGAGGAGAAGTGGAGCATGGAACGATGACGTTCTGGAGGTGCAGGTCGCGACGGAAGGTAGCAGTAGGGGAGGAAGGTAGCAGTAGGGAAGGCACGATAGAGGAGGAACGTCCTCCACGAGCGTCGCACTGCTGTATGAATGCCTAACAGTGGTGGATGAAAAAAAGCCAGCTGTGGCGGGCAAGGTTTCCAGGACCGCCCGCCACTGACTTCATGCCTCTGCTATTATGGTATCAGTGGCAGGTGGCGTACTGTAGTGGCGGGCGATGTATCTTGCTCGCCGCATCTAATATCTCTACCCACTAGTGTTATTATTAGACTAAATGGGGGTGGTGTTTACTGCCTGCCATTGATAATGATCTAGGCATATAGAAGAATTGTTGCCGCTGCAGCGTTTTTTGCTGTTGTGACAGCATTTTAATGAATTATATTTCGCACTCAATCATCACATTGTAATACAAATATAAAATGTTATCTCATCATTCAAACAATCATGCAGTACATTAATAATTAAAACGTCATAATAATAAATATGAATAATAGTGAAGGAAAGAAGTTGAGTATAAAAAGTACCAATGAAAAAACATGTGTGTCTGAGTTCTCAACAGATAATCAATAGTTTATGAATTTGTTTTGAAAAATTATCTCGAGTAGGCTACTCGCTCGCAATCAATGACCGAAATGTATCTTCGAATTGGTGAATTCGTTCTTCATGTGATTGTGCGCACACTGGTACTTCTCATCCTTATTTACAACCTCCTTGTTGATGATTTTGGTCAACACCTTTTCGATGCACTCAGCCTCACATTATAATTCCCCTATGTCCATGTTTTTCTCCATCTCCTCGGACCACTTGACGATCTGGTTATGATTTTGTAAATATTGACTTTTCATCAAATAGTTGTTCATGACAACCATGGCAAAGTAGCCGGACATATGGGAGGTTCTGACATTTGGTTCTTGATAGCAACAAGCGCTAGTGATGAACTTGAATTCTGAATACTGTATTACCTTGTTGTTGAAGGTCTTACACTTACGTAGAGGCGTAGAGCAACATATAGAACCTCCTTCAATTTTGTCCATTGCCTCTATGGGTTTCTCTTCGAATCAAAGAAATATTCCAAGCCCTGCATCAGCAATAGTGCAATTATGATCCAATGTTTGTTGTTGCGCAATAAACGAAAAATTAACATGGATGAGATCAAACTAGAATGCCAACTATATATGTTTCATAATAAATGAGTGAATGTTAACAACATACTTGTCACATTATGGCAACAGAAAGGTGTCCTTTTACGGACGAGTTATAATCATGCATGGGAATAGGTAGTCCGAGATGAGCTTCCGACTAATTACGGGTTTGAGATTGTGACAGTTCATGTAAAACGGATCAAGTAAAGACACTTTACTATGCCCGGGTAGGGATCTGAATAAGAGACGAAGGATCTCCCCCCCCCACCCCCCTAAAAAACATAAATGAGAGACGAAGGATTGTTTTTGACAAGAATGAAACACGTGCACATACTGTAGCGGACACGTGTACAAATACAATTGGACAGGAAATTTGATTGAGAGTTTGAGACCAAAATGCACACACGACACACCGTTACTTTTTCTATCTATCACATTGATTCAGTTATCTCTGTGCCATCCCGTAATTTTCTCTATTGCAACAATAATAACATAAGACACCGATACACTAGTGGAGAAACGGGCATTAGTCTCGGTTGGTAAAGGCATTTAGTCCCAAGTCACCAACTGGGACTAATAACTTGGGACTAAAGACCCCCCCTCCACCACTTTAGTTTCGGTTGGCCACGACCCGGGACAAATGCCCTTCCACGAGGCTGACAGCGTGCGCCGGAGGGCGGGGACCTTTAGTCCCGGTTGGTGGCACCAACCGGGACAAAAGGCTTTATCGTTTGGGGGTTTTGTGGTTTTGGGTTTAGGGGTTTATTGTTTATTTTTATAAAGTTTTTCATTTTGTTTCTTTCATTTAATTCTTTTTGATTTCAAATATATTTTACGCTACTACATACTGTACACATTATGCATATATCATATAATTTCTCGTAGGAACAATCATATATCATAGAATTTCTCATACAACAATTTGGTATATATACAATTTCTCCTACAACTTGCATATCATTACATGCATGCATTAGGTGCAGTGGTATTCCCCATCGGAAGCTATGACCTGTCAAGCAAAAATCCCGCCATTTCCTCTTGAAGTGCTTGTATGTGGTCCTTTTGCATGAGCGTAACCCTCTTCTCTGACATCTTTAATTAAACAAGGAGATCAATACGAATATG